>NC_051434.1:10267413-10417413 GCF_001649575.2 Kryptolebias marmoratus
TGTGTGTTGATCAAATTCACCCGCCACTTCAAATATTTACCCGCATTTGGCGGGTGGCGGGTGCTAATTTCCACCCCTGGGCGTGGTTGTTGGTGCCAACTGGCTGGTCTGAGTATTTCAGAAACTGCTGATCTGCTGGGATTTTTACAACCATCTCTAGGGTTTACAGAGAACGGTCCAAAAAAAGAGAAAACATCCAGTAAAAAAAAACTTTGTTAATGTCAGAGGAGAATGGGCAGACTGGTTTGAGATGACAGAAAGGCAACAGCAGCTCAAATGACCACTCGTTACAAACGAAGGTCAGCAGAAAACCATCTCTGAACACACAGCAACCTTGAAGCAGATGGGCCACAGCAGCAGCAGACCTCACCGGGTGACACTCCTGTCAGCTAAGAACAGGAAACTGAAGCTGGCGCACTAAAACCGGACACTAAGAGACTGGAAAAACGTTGCCTGCTCTTATGAGTCTTCATTCCCTGAACCCCAGTGGCCTCCACAGCCACCAGATCTCAGTCCAATCCAGCACCTTTGGGATGTTTTGGAGCAGGAGAGTCACATCGTGGACCTGCAGCTGTGTGACGCCATCATGTCAGTATGGACCAGAATCTCAGAGGAATGTTTCCAACAACTTGTTGAATCTGTGTCATGAATAATTAAGGCAGTTCTGAAGACAAAAGGAGTACTAGCAAGGCGTACCTAATAAAGTGGCTGGGGAGTGTATATGAAGGTGGCAGGTGACCTTCACACAGGACTTCTTAAAATGCTTCTTCCACCATTAAGGACTCTTGAGTCGGTGTGTCTCTCAGTTGTGCAATTTTTAATTTGCAGCCTAATGCTTCATGCATGCTTGAGTTTGGAGAGTCTTGAGATTTCTGCCGTAGCTCCTCTGTGCCCTTCTCCCTGCAGAGTTTCTACTCCAAGCAGCTTAACAATCTCGTTAGCAGTAATGTGCACCTGCAAAAGAAAACTTTGGTTTTTCTCTTTCATCGAGCAGCTTGGTCACTTGTTATTCTGCTGTTAACATTATGGTAATGCTTTCATCAAGGAGAAGTGAGAGGAACATAAATCCACCATGACCGGCTGGTAAATGGCACCCAGTGTTGAATGAGTTACTTGTTTGATGGTGTGAAGTGCACATCTAATAAAATAAATATAACCAGAAAGCAAAGGATGCATGAATGTCTGGGGGTTTATATTTACTTGGCTGCTACACCGTTGCAGCAGGCTGGGTATTTTGTTTTCTATTTCATGCTGATTTAAGCTGTATGAAGCGGTGTTATCACAGTAGCCGCTATCAGTGAGGAGAATGTTGTTTTTTCACGCTAAAAATAACCAACGAAGCTGAAGGAACCGGCGCTGTCCTGTTTGTGTGGTAGCTGCATTCCAGCGCTGCAGCAAAGGTGGTCATTTTCTATCAGTCACTAATAATGAACAAAGGAGTTGAGTCAGCAGGTTCTCATGCTGAACAAATGTTTAACATGTCGATGGAGTTGGGCAAAGAGAAGAGTAAATGTGTTCCCGAACACATTTATGGTTTAAAAACATGTATTAATGAGAATTTCATTCATTTCATTCATTTTAGGGCTTCTTGAATCGTCTTGGACATCAGTTTTTTGTCTGCCAAACCAATTATAGACCAGTTTCAGAAAAAATGCTAAAAAGAAAACCCGTATTAAGCACATTAAAGCGAACAAAGTAAACTTCATAGTGTTAGGAAGCATACAGTCCATTTCACATGGTAACAAACAAAGATGCATTTGCAAAAATAGAAAGATGGCCGAATGAGAGGCAAACAAATCACTGACGTCTGACGAGTGTTTTGTAATTATTGTTTTGGGAAACAAGTGTGTAGCTAAATATTTGTCATCTTAAAGGGGTAGTTCAGATCTTTTGACGTGAAGTTATGTAGAAAGGTTATAAACAACTGTTGTAGATGGCTCTTTGAATTACCTCAATTTGAATAAATAGTTTAATTCTGACTAAATTAATAAGCTAGCAACTATAAAAATAATACATACAGAAGACTTTCTAGTCATTCCTTGGCACAATCATTGAATTTTATTTCATTGCCACTTAATGATGAAAGCTATGAGTGTCAGAAGCTGCAGATACATATATTAACCACCCAGGAGGTTACAAGCAATCAATATCTTACCTGTTGCAGATAGCATTTCAGTCTGAGTGGAGATGAGACCGAAACAACTTTAATCTCAACAGTTTTATATCGATTAATGTCAACCCCTTTTTCCTAAACCTTCACGCTGCTGATAATAACATTGTTATTTCAGCAGAAAGGTTTGGATATTTCTGAAGGGCTCCGGGCAGCACCAGAAGTGCTACAGCTAGCTGTTATCATTTCTGTTTGCAAATAACCCCAGAAATCCCCATAAATAACCATGTAATGTGAAATGACAGTGATGTTAAGGATTTTTAAACTGTGTTCTCATGAACCGCTATGAATTATTTTAAGGCTGTACCTGTTTTAAAACAACAGCAACACATTTTGGTCTTGGCCCCGCTCTGACTAGCTGTTAGCTCATCAGTCTGGTCTGAATGAAAATCTGATTTGTTGTTGATTTACAAAAAGGCTTTTCCATCTTGTATTCTCCATAATTATTTAAAAAAAACACCCAAAGCAGGTCTTTTCACAAATGTAGACATTTTTTGTCTGAAATTTGTCATTCATATAACATTTCTTAAAACAGTGTTAGAATTTACTTTAAAAAAAACAATAACCCAGCTAATGACACATAAATACTCTCAGTAAAGAAAATCTTCTTTTTGTTGCTTCTTATTGTTCTGCTGTTTTCAATTACTTGCATATGTACCAAACAGCCGACTGCAGCGTTATACTAGCTGGTTATATTTCTGTTTTTAAAGTATTAAAGTCTGCACCAAAGAGAATTATTAACCGCTCCTGAATGACCTAAAACGCCTCATTTGGTGTCCAGGAATTTCCTTGTATTTGACATCCAAATGAAACAGATTTGCTGATGTGAGCGTGTCTTTTTGTTTCAGCTTCTAATAACTGCTGCTAAGAGTTAGATCAGACAGGAATGTAGGCAAGAAAAAGATTAAATTCATGCGTCTTTCAGTCAGTTCTTTCTGCTGCCGTTGGTTTGCCGTGTGCCGTCTTGTGCGTAAATGTAAAACGATCGTGGAGGCCATTATTTGGACGGTGCATTCAACGGTGTGACTTACCGTTCTCTAAAGTGATTACACGCCGCGCTCCATTGTTGAAATGTCAACGACAGCTGCCTGAATGTAACCTCAGTCCAGACACGCCTGACTTAATCTGGTCATCTGTCCATTTAAATGCCACTCCGTAGTCCGGGCTTCATTTTTCTCTGCCCCATGAGGATACAGATAACCTATAATTAGAACCGAGTGACTATAATCACATCTTTACGATAAGAGGGGGAAGTCTGGACACTCTTACACACCCAGTAGGGTCACTGCAAAGGCTCTTTGAACTGGAAGATGCCACTGAGGTGGAGAGAAATGAGTTTTGGCTTTTGTTAAAGGGTTAAAGGGTCAGCTTGTAGTTGTTTGGATGGAGGTAAATATGAGTAAATAAATCCAGATTAAATCAGTGCAATCGTGTCTGAAACACTCATCCTTTCACCACTTAGGAAAATATTGTTCTAGTCTATCGAAAGCATTTATAAATGCACAGAAGAAGTTTTGATTAAAACCCCTTTTTGTTTCACAATAAACTGTAAAACCGACTGAACCGACTGTCTGCTGATTCCCATTACCGTCTACACAGTCTGAACTGGTTTAATGTTGACCCTAAAAAGCTATAGTCGTTGATTTGGTAAACTAATCTCTGTGGGGAAAAACTGGGAACTGTCTATCTGGGTCAGGATTCCCGGCAGATGGATTATTTTTACTCTGGGAAGATTTCAATAGACTGAAACACGAGTGAAGAAAAACATTTCAAAGTTGGTGTTTTGGAAAATTGGGCTTTTTTTCTTAACGTGTCGCTAAAAGGTTTGCTGAAAGGCATCAGGCAGATTTTTTTTTTTTTTAGTGCTAATAACACGTTGAAGATAATCATAACCCAAGCGGTTTAACTACAAGTATAAACATACTCAGAGGGGATTAAAGATGCATTTCGATCTGATGAACTGAGAAGGTTTTTAAGCAGTTAATCACAAAGGCAGAAACTTGAAAGCTGAATTGGTTCGAGCTGTGTCTTTTTCTCCGAATAGCAGTAAAATTATCACAACAAACAACAAAAAGCTTTGTTTATTTTTTTCCTTTAAGGAGCAGTTTGCTCTAACCTTGCGTGCCGTCGATAAGTGTTGTCCTTTTTGCGGCTGTAAAATTGTTTTATCGAGCCGTCGTCGTGTGTAGTTTTTGAAAAGGTGTTGGGATGAAGATCTCCTCGGCAGGTGCTTTTCTGACAGAATAAAAAGCTGCGGAGAAGAAAACCGCCTTAATATTTTATGTTGCGAGCCTGTTGTGCAGCTTTTGTGCTCAACTTGTGAACTGGGTCATCGGACCCGTTCTTGTTCTTGTCAAACATCTGTGTGAATTCTGAAATATTCTTCCACTTGTTTAAAAAAACGTCTTACAGTCAGAGACACAAACACCCTGAACGCCTGCGCCACACAGGGCCTGCTGAAATTCTCTTACTGTCCTTTGCTGCTTGTGTTTCTGTCACTGAAGTCAGTCGGAGGGTGAAAATGTTTTTACATCTACAGGTGATAGAGATCTCTTCAGTTACTGGATTGTTGTTTACAACACCGTCTTCTCTCTCCGTCAACAAGAGGATGCTTTTTACGAACTAGTAACAAGGCAAAGATTATTTTAAATTGTCTGGACATAACATTTTGATTATGAACAATGTTTTAAAATTGCAATGTGGTTTCTTTTTGTTCAAGGAAGAGCATTTTTCTCATGACAGGGCTGCTGATTTTATTATTACTATGCAACATTGAATATAAGATGCTTTGTTACTGTTTGCATTATTGACTTTTAATACTAAATCATAAGTATTTTGACCTGAAGTAAAGTAAGAAGATGAATGATTACCGACAATTAACATACATGCACACCTGTATCCATGTGTGTAAGCTGTTTGGCGTTCACGCGCTCATATTCCTATTATTTTCTGATCCACGGCCACTTTTTACTTCATTGTCTACAGCAGGGGTCTCCAGTCCTGGTCCTCAGGGCCACTGTCCTCCATGTTTTCCTTGTTTTTCTGCTCTAACACACCTGATTCAATGGTTAAATGACCTCTTCATGTTCTACAGAAGCCTGTTAATGACACACTGATTCAAATCAGGTGTGTTGGAGCAGAGAAACAAGTAAGACATGCAGGATGGTGGCCCTCGAGGACCAGGATTGGAAACCCCTGGTCTACAGCTACCCTCCTGCCTAATAGGTGGTGATAATATTTGATTTAACTGTTGGGTCGGAGGACAAAAAAAAGATAAGAAGTTGGAGCATCTAGGTATAACTAGACACAGGACAGGAAGCTGGACATTGAAGCCACAACAGATGAGCGCCCCCTAGTTTCTGGCTGCAGTGCAGTTATTAAGTCCCGCCCCTCCATGTAAAGGAATAGGACAATTCCCTGACTAAAACGTAACGTAACGTATATTCAAATATCCATTTTTTAAAATTACTTTTAGTTTCAGTTAGTTATTTGAGGCTTAAAGAGAAGTATCATGGTGCACAGTGATTGACAGTTTGACAGCGTGGCGTTTGGGGGCGTAGGGGAGGCTGTCATATCGAGGGTACAGCCCCACACAGTCCAAAGGCTCTGGCTCCAAAAATACAACATGGCATCACCAAATAATTGACATTTTGGCTTCAGTTTTGGACAGCGGAAGTTAACAGAGTTGCTTTTTTTTATTTTTACTTACTCATTGTCGATAAGTTTGAGTGATTTTCCACCAGAAATTTGAGTTTTTGTGTCCTTGTTGTCCGCAAGGGGTAAAATCTGGATAATGGTAGCAAATCTCTGCACATTTTTTCCTCAAAACAAGTGTCCGTTATATTTTTCTTCTTTTGCTTGTGGTTTTGACTCACCTCTTCATCTTCAGAGCCTCTTTTTAAATAAATATGGCAGCACACAGTTAGGGTGGTCCCCAAAAAAAGGATAATAAACTTTAAGTCGCACAGGTTGAGAGCACAGTATAACAGAAATAGAGCCATGAATCTGGTCTAAGCATCCAAACTTGGCAGGCAGGCACAGCAGCAGCACTCTGAGGTGACTTCTGATTGCCGTTTTACTTCCAAGTTTCACATCACATGAAGATCGAGGCAGACGATTTTAAATCATTTACTTTCTCCTTTGTTTACATCTTCTGAGGCTGATATCTGACTCATTAGATTAAGAAACACTCCGTTGTAATTGGTTTGTTGGTTATTGCTCTGCAGTGATTTATTAGCTCAATGCTTTAATTTCCTGCATCTTACATCTGTGCTGCAAGAGTTATATTGTTGTTTAAAGTAGAGGAAAAAAATAAAACTCTGACTTTTTCCTGCTCTGAGCTGTCATCATAAGGTGTTTTTTTTCTCCTGCTTTTCAACAATTTAGGAGCAGCTCTTTGAGTAAAGATGAAGAAAACCTCCGTCCACAGGAAGAACTCATACTTTTTCTCAACGTAATGATGCTCCCTGGCTCTTGAAAAACAGATATAAATGAGAAAATCCTGAATGTAATTAAGAAGCAATATCACAAGCGTTCTGCTCTGGAGGGTACATTCACATTTGCATACAGCTCGGTGGCTCTGCTCCGGTGGCTCCTCAGGATCAGAACTGTGCTTGTGATTATGTGCAGATTTGTCAGTGTCTCATTCTTTACCTGCAGGGGAAACATTTGGTTTTTAAACCTGTTCTGTCTAAGATTGCCTGCAGGTTGGTGTGTGACGAAAGAAGGATTAGAACAGAGCGACCGTTACGCCGAAATGAATAAGTCTGTGCAGCACGCATGCAGAAAATCCAATCTGGACTGGTTGAATTTTCGGGCTGTGTGTTATTTAATTAAAGATGCTGGACTTAGATGGACTCAAGTGTTTTGGGAAACCATGACAGGTTGATGTGCTTACTGTAGGTAAGTTTCCATTTAGTTTCTTGGTGTCTGACGCTGTCTTCTCTACAGGAGCAGCGAGAAGGAAACAGTTCAGTATGTTCTGGGTGAAAGCTGGCAGGTTTAGGGTTATTTAGCCTCAGTTTAAGCTTCAGAAGCAGTTCCTCTCTGAACCAGTGCACACAAACACGCTCATGAAACTTGCTGGATGTGTTGAAACTTATCGCTTCATTTCCAGTTTTTACAAAAACAATTATCACCCCTCTAATCTTTTTTTGTCCCGCTCCAAAAATGACATATTTCTCTCTCCTTTTACAGCTACACATTTTTATACCCTTCTCCTGTTTTGCATAAAACCTTTCATTATCGTTTTTCCATCTGTTCTAATTTTTTCCCTTACTTATACAGCCCCATCTTTTACATTAAATAAATTAAAAGGAAAGATGCTGAAAAACAACTTAGTTCAACTTTTTATGACTTTTCAACACAGCATCGGTAAAAGAGGAGAACAGAGATGAAATAAAACACTTATTTCCTAATTAAAAGCCTAGCAGTCCTCGAAGGAATGCATATTGCAGAACGCCTTTCATGGCAGAGATTTAAACTAAAATCATCTCATCCTGAGAAGAGACAGCGTTATGGCGTTTTGGTCAAACCTTGTAAAAGATGTTCTGCACGCTTTCATGCGATATTGTGAGATCTTGCAAGATGTGATGGTGCTCAGAGAATGTGTTGAGGATGAGTCTCAGCTACTACAACGAGTTTAAGCTTTATATCCATAAAACTGACTAAGTTATAGCTAACTTTATGTTCTGTAGGTTCAGTTGGCTGTGGAGGCCATCTTAAATGGGATTGACTCCAAAAGTTATTCGGTTGCGGACGTACATCCGTTGATTACTTTCTGAGAGTTTCATTAAAATACGTCCAGTGGTTTGTAAAGTTATTTTGCTAACAGACAGAAATGAACACACAGGGACATTGGTGGACGATAATGAAGGTTTTAAAAAGCCCCGTCCGAGTAACATCGAGGGCGTGTGTCCTACTTCTCTTCGGCTGGCTCCTAAGTGTTGTTTTACGTAACGCTCTCCATCCCATTTTGTCTACTGTTGCCATGGTGAGGCTAATTTATACAGGCATTAAGAATTAAGCTTCTCTTGTTAACATGCGCTGCAAGCCGATACTCATTTTTGTTTTCTCCCCCCTCCACACACACTCGTACACGAACACCCTCTCTGAAGAGAGGTAGCTGTTGAGGTGTGTGTGTCTGGATGACAGTGAGCTGGTGGCTGTCAGCTGAGTGTGTGTTTTGTGCATTAATGTTCAAACACTCAGAGCAGTTAGTGTGATTATTAGTGTGAATCATTCAGCGGCACAGCAGGGTTTGTTTACATACAGTGAGGATTCTGAATGGTGCTGACTTCAGGCTGCAGTCTGTTTTGTATAAAATTTCCTCTCTAATTCATGCATTTCTCAATTTTCTCCTGTGTTGTTTCTTCTGTGGTTAAAGGCTTCAGACTGGGTTCGTCCCATCAGGGATTATTTTTATTTTCTTTGCATGAAACTGTGTTTTTGGGTTTTACAATCAATTTATTCTCAGGTCCATAATAACAGCAGAATCAAAGACTTTGCTTCCATTCAGAAACCTCAGTTCATCTGGAATGAAGTGATTTTATCTGAGTGAAACTTAAATCTTCAGTTCACTAAATTAGTCCACCTGTGTCTGTACAGTGACAGCCTGTGAATTTACAATAAAATGACAGAAGGATGAGGAGTGAAATCGGGAACAAAGCGAGACGAAGAAGGGGAAGAATGAGGGAAGTGAGTCACGCTGTCGCCAAGGAAAGGACCTTTGTGGGAGAAGTGTTTTGTAAAAAATCAATTTTAAGAAGTCTGAGTCACCTCAGTTCAGACTTTCAGGCATGAATGGAGAGCTCTGTGGGAAACTGGCTGAAAAGAAAAGGAGGGAAATGTTGTGATGGTGATGCTGAGCATCTTTTCACAAATTTGGTAACAATGAGATGGAGATGTGACTGAATGAAGGAGCAAAAGTAAAACAAAAAAAGTGCTGGAATATTAGCTGCTTTACGAAGGTCCTGCAGGAATGTTAACACCTACACAGTTAAACCTTGTGACAAATACAGTACGTCACAAATTCATGTTCAGGTCAAATTAAAGGAATTACAGGAAAGATAAAATGGATAAAACTCCAGGTGGCTTTTTAGGATGCATTGCTTAAATTTCCAAGATGGACAGATTCGAGCCAAATGTTTGTCTCAAGTAATGCTCCAACTTTTCATTCTTTCTGTGTACAAATTAATATGCCCTTTTACTTTATGCAGAAACATAATTATAAAAACTTTGACTGTAAGAACACTAAATAAGACGAGATCTTCAGGCTTCTGGAAACTGGAACCATTGTTCAAGCCAAAAGAGCTGTGCCTTTTATGAAATTTTATATTCATATGTATTGCATTTTATCTGTTGTATTTTACAATTCTATGTTTGGTCTTTTTATTTTAAGATTTGGACCGATGGGTCTGAAGTAAAGGTTAATAATGATGGATATTTATATTAAAAACAAGCTTTCTTTGAAGGGTTGCTTCAAGGATTCAGTCCCTCGTTCTGTAAGAACTTGTCTCTTCTCTTTAGAGTCCTCTAACGTGTCGAGCTTAGCCGTATTAGCTTTACATTAGCTGGGTAAACTTTGTGTTCTTAACCAAGTGTTTGGATTTTAGTTGTCTCATTAAATTAGTGGTGTTGAATCGCTACTACCATTTAAAAATACCCAAATTGCAAGTGACTACTAAACTGCTCTCATTTTTTATTTTAAAATACTTCCATACCACAGACATGTCGGCACAGTACATCACAACAGCTGCTGTATTATAATACAGCTGCCGACCGGATACCAATAAATGAAAAATACTACGATCTGTACTTTGATTCGATACTTGCAATTGGCTTGGGACATCCCTAGTTTTTCAATATATCTAAAGTTTACTTTCTAAGAGGTCCATTAAATAATGATAATTAAAATATTCCATTAAATGGCTTCAAGAAGCCAGCAGACCATCAGCTGTTACCAACATCTTTTACATGAACAGTCAGCAGTAGACGGTGATATTTTATTATTTTTCGTTTCAAGAAAAATCAACAGTAATACCAAATGTAATGTGTCAGAATATAACAAATTAGACGTTAGCAATGGTTCTTGTGTCAAAAACTGTTTTTATTGGACAGAATGCTTTCATTTGTGAGGTTTCCTGCTGTTGCAGCTTAGATTCCTTTGTCTGAAGGGGGTTCATGAAAAATGACTATTTAAAGGGCCGTCACCACTCAAAGGACAGATCTCCCCACCCCCCATATGAACACGCCGCAGAAGGGAAGTGGAAAGGGACGAAATGAGATTCAACCTTCATCATATTCAGCTCAGATCAGGGGCTTTCCTTCCTTCCTTCTCACAGGTCGATTAATTCCCCCCCCTATCACCTTATCCAGGGTGCTCTTTTCTTTCACGATACTCAGCATCTTCAAGCACACACGGACACCGTCAAGGGCAGGACTAATGCATTAACACACACCGACCTCAGAGAGAACAAACAGCAAATTGATCTTGCACCAGGTGCCTTCCTATCTCCTGCCGTCTCCCATTTGCTAATTGCATATTTGTCATTTGCCCGCTCCTGCCAGGCTGCAGCTCAGCATACTGATCCATCTAATGCTAAGAAAATAAAAGAAAAAGTTAATCACACACGCTCAGAGGACCATGAGAGAAAAGACCAGTGAATTGACCGACAACAGCTGATAATAAATGACACTGAACTGGAAGTGGGCGTTGTTGTTCTCCCCTGGAAGGATATTAAGATGCAGCTAAAGATGACTGAGTGGTGAGGAATCGTGTTTGCTCCGCCTTTTGTGGAAACATTAATTTTAAAAGTGGAGTTTGCTTTGAAAGGGATTGGTGCTGGGAAAGGTCTGAGGGCATGAACGTTTGGCAAATTCTTTGTGTCATCTGCTGAAAGAAAGGTGGGAAAAGTCTATCTCACTTTGAATAAATATTTAATTCTGTCTTCATGAACGATTAATAAAGAGGAAAATATAAATAGTAACAGATCAAGAATTCATCTATTTGTCGGGAGAAAAGAAAAACTTTTGGTTCAGCTGCTACAAACACCAAGAAAAAAACCAAACGTCTCTTGCAGAAGATGTGCTCACAGGAGCACATGATGAGCTATATTTATAACAAAGATATTATCTTTGTTTCTGGGGGTAAAGATGATTATCTTTTTATAAAGTAGCACGTTTTAGAGCCTGGGCGAGTCCCTGAAAATGAATGTAGGCCAAACACAATCTCCAATGAACTAAATGAAGCGTTTTCTTCCGTTTGGCTGTGTGTGGTTTAATAGTTTTGTGTGTTGTGTGACGACAGGAAATCGTCCTTTTTTACCCCGTATGAGCTGTGTGTGCCATTTGGGAACACAAGGGTTCAGAAAGGACCTGAAACTGAAGCGATAATTTGATCTGGCATCGCTGCGTACAGAGATTGTTTTCAAGTGTCTACATTTACTCTTGTTTTGGTCCCGACAAACATGCAGGAAAAAGGAAAGAAATGACTAGAAGTGCTCTGAACAGTGTCCATCATGTACTGTTTTTTGCCCAAAGTGCATTGGGTAACTAGCTGTACCATCATTTCCCACACACCACTTTTCTGTTAGGGGATCGAGTCAGAAAGTCAGAGAAAGAAAATGTGTTGTTGAACACTGCAGAGAAGAAGAGCGGGTTGCTGCTCTCAGTTGTAAACGGTGGTTAGAGGAGGGCAGTCATGCCATCTTAGCAGAGACTGTCTGTGAATCATTTGATGATGTGACCATAGGTGCCTGAATATACAAACATAAGTACCAGCTCACCAAACTAAACCTGTGGCTGTTTAGTGTTGGGGGATATGCAGTGCACAGTTCACAGGACCTGAGTTTTAGCCCAGCTTGAATACTGGTTTAATTGATTTATTTTTTTAAACCAGTCATGGCTTAATGCAGATCAATAACCAGACTTACGTTGCTCCAATTTAATCTTTTATATATTAAAAGCCAAAAATGCCATGTGTGTCGGGCAGGTGAACGATTGTAGGGATATCTTGTGCTCCTAAAAAGTGTGATATCTAAGTTTTTCACTGTATTTTGTCTGATTTATATATATCTATAAAGAGCAGCTTGGTTTTAAGACATCACCACAGCTCAATGCTGTCTGACTAATGAGCTCTAGGCTAGCAGTGTAAGCTACTGGCTAAATTGGACTGAACCAGTTCAAAGTTTGGAGGTTGTCCAGAGTTCAGCCATTGTTTTTTTTATATATTCAATTTATAGAAGCAACTAAAATATGTACATTTTGAATTAATTTGAAACTTCATATGTTTGATATCAAGTGTTTAGGTCAACCAGAAAACTGTGGGATTCTCCCTCCAGGTTGGAGATGAGTCTTTGCCTCAAGAAGTTCTGCATGTTTTGTTCACGTGCGCTGATAGGATGGAGCAGGAGACTGAGTGATGGATCAGGGCCTCGTTTGCAGAAATGAGGGCGTTGCTCCTGTCAGTCGTGGTGAAGAAGGAGCTGAGCCGAAAGGTGAAGCTCTCGATTTACTGCTCCTGCCCATGTTCCAGCCATCGTCTTTGATCATGAGATATGGATCGTGGCTGGAAGAACGAGGAGCTCTGTCGCTCTGGGGGGAAGCTCAGAGTAAAGTGGCTGCTCCTTCGTCACAAAGGAAGTCAGCTGAGGTTTTCTGGGCACAACTCACTGGGAGGTAGACCCTGGGACATATCCAGAACTCACTGGAATGATCTTATATCCTCTCCGGCCCGGGAACACCTCCGGATCCCTCAGGAGAAGCTGGAGTGTCACTGGGGAGAGGGATGTCTGGGTTCAGTGATAGAAAATAAATAAACAGATGGATGGATTGATTGATTAATGGATGTATTTAAGTCAAAAATTAGAGGGCAAAACATCGCCACTTTGACAAATGAGGGTCCAGCCTCTTGCTCCATTATTCAGGAGCCACACTGATACATGACAACTTGGCTTTCCGAGTTAATATTTTTGAGAAACGATCCTTACTGAAGTTTTTGAGAAAAGAAAGCTGTAAGACCTGAAACGGGATCTTTACAGAGAAACATTGGTAAAGATACTTTATGACATGACCAATAAAAGATGCTTCAAAGAGACGATATTAAGCAAAATATGCATTTCACTGTGGAACTATCTAACTTATATACAGTTATATAGTTTGTAGTGAGGTAGAGGCCACTCTGTTTATGGTTATTTATTTTACATTTTTGTCTCCTTATGCTGTAATTTAATCTATTTTCTTATTGAACATATGGATTTGTACAGCTTTATCTTTAGAACAAAACAACCCTTTTTTAGCTCCACCTGATTTGGCAGTTCAACACGCAAAAAAACATTTATCCAACCATTGATCGTGACGGTTCGTTTGATGAGTCACAGCCACTCCGGGTCCTCTGGGTTTAAGTGATCAGGCTGCTATTATTAGCTGGGTCAGTATCAGTTCGGAGTCTTTTGTTCTGCCGCTGAAAAACAAGAAGCTTGGTTCTCCTGGGCCCCCCAGTGCCGAGTCTTTGTGTTCCAGTCTGTCTGCCACTCTGACTAAATGATGTGATGATATATGGTGTACTTACGTGTTTGCCTGCATTATCACAACAACATGACTCACTTCCCTCAGAGTTAGTGTTTTTGTCCTCCGGAAACACAAAAAGAAGACAGATTAGGGTATGTTGAAACACACAAGGTTCCACAAACAGAATGACACCAAAATCCTGAACGCTCTGGTGGTTTTTCCTGCCTCATTGTTTGCAAAGTTGTTGAACTGGTAAGACCACTGGGTGACTTTTCTACCCTGTGTCAGGACTCAAAGGAGACCTGATTGTTCGTCGTGTTTTTTCAGGTTTAATCTGATTTGACAAATTTTCCATTTCGTTCTTTGGGTTACATCACATTCTTGCTCAACATCTACAAAAATCTGATGGCAACGATGATGTATAAATGTGCATCAGTGTGGTTTTCTGTAAGAAGTCGCAATGCTAATCTTTACAGATAATTTCCGTCAAAATTGCACATAATTTATCAATTTGACACAAGTGAAAACTGCTTCCTGTCCCACTTGCATACACACGGTGGCTCCTGATTTATGATTATTTCCAGGAAATCACCAGAAACCTTCAGAACAAGGGTTTCCATTTCTGAAAAATCAGATATTTTACAGTTTTGTTGGTGCAGATCGAACACAATTACACTTACTCTTGCAAATGAGTCAGCCATCGACATGTAGTTACTTTTTCCAAAGTTTGATCTTTTTGAACTGAAATGTTGAAATGATCAATTTCTTTTCCATATGAGGGACCGATTGCCTTTCAAGCAGCAAATATCCATCCCCAGCAGTTCCTATAAGCATTCTGACCACTGAGTTGGCAAAAAATATACTTTTTATAAGAGATCTCAGTTATTTCATTCAATCTTTATTGCCCGCCGTCGGAGGCGAAGCAACATCTTGCATGAGAATGTTTTTAACGTAATTCACTCCAAAGTGGCTACAACTTACTCATTTTACAGCACAAAATGATTCTAGTTTGAAACTCTGGCATGAAAGGTGGTGGGCGAAATGTATTTCTTTAAGCAGGGGTTCCCAATCCTGGTCCTGGAGGGCCACTATCCTGCATGTTTTCCTTGTTTTTCTGCTCCAACACATCTGATTCAGTGGTTAAATCACCTCTTCATGTTCTGCAGAAGCCTGTTAATCACCCACTGATTCAAATCAGGTGTGTTGGAGCAGAAAAACAAGGAAAACATGCAGGATAGTGGCCTTCGAGGACCGGGATTGGAGATCACTGCCTTTAAGGAATTCAAGGCCTTTAATTGACTTTCTATTCTTGTGGCCTAAAAAACAGGAAAACTCTGGTACTTTTCTAAACCTTCAATCCTGATTCTGCTCCAAACCATTTAAAAATATTCACCTGCTGTCTCTCAAACAGAACAATTTAAGCAAAAACCGTCTCTCCAATGAAGATTTGATGCAGTTGCCTCAGTAGATTCCTCCCTTTAGGCTCTTGATCTTTGCCACATCATTATCCGACAGCTATATTTGGCTGTTTCTCCGTCTATTTTCAGCTCGCTTCCCAAGTGCCCATGTCAGTCACGCTGCTTTCTCCAGCTTTAGGAGAGGAAAAAAAAAAAGGTCGAAATCTGACAGACTGCTGTAGGTAAATATAGCCGGAGTGATAAAAGATGTCTTAACTCCAAGAGGAGCCGTTTTTAGACTCTTAAATGAAGAAAACGGTTTGTAGCGGCAGGTTTGGAGTGAGGCGTGAATGCTCCGTAAACTCATATCAGCCTGATGAACTGCAGGTTTAGGAAAGTCCAGCTCTTAGATCAGATGTGAAATGTTTGCGCACGTGTTGAAAAGTGACTGAAGACGTCTGCTGTGACGCCTGCCTGAGGTGCAACAGTAACAGCTGAACTATGCTCTGTGGTGACAAATGGGGCAAAGGAGTCGGGAACGTGTCAGCACAGGCGCTGAATGCTGCTCATCCGCATCGCACGCGGCAAACATCACCAGCAGTGTCTAACCGGAGCTGCGGCCTTCCACAATGCTCCGTGATTAACCTCCCTGACGAATAACTGGGGCTCACGCTGACCCTCTCCTTAAAGGTCTTCATTGTTGTGTCCGGATGTTGGCGGCGCATTTGTTTGAAAATGAATTTCTGCGTTCGTCTCTTCTCCAGGGGTGTCATCTCGTGTCCCGGAGATCATGGCGGCCGGCACCCACTCCCCCGGCGGGCCCAATGGCATCATACGGAGCCAGTCCTTCGCAGGCTTCAGCACACTGCAGGAGCGTCGCTCACGGTAGGCACAGATCCACAAACTGGTTATCGATGACGATGAGCAGTTTTTAAATAAAGTCTTTGGGTCAAACGGTGACTAGAATAATGTTTTTTAAAATGCAGTATTCAACCTTTTATTCATTTATCTCCAAATGATGTAAAGATTAGGAAAGAAATATCAGATATTTTTGTTTTATTGGTAGTTTTTTTGAGTAAAAAATATGTCTTAATGATATCTAAACTGGCCGTGGACATTTTAGGCCAAAATCAAACCTAATTTGGTTAAAAAGGGACAGTTTTGTAAACATCTACACTTTGTCATATGGTTGTAAACATGAAAGAGGTGCCTGCATTTAGCCCAGATTGGCAGGAATAAATAAATTTTAAATAATTTTCACATTTAACTGAGCCAGCAGACAGATAGGAGTATCAGCACTGTCAAAATATAAAACCTTCTGCAATCTGTATGCAATTTGTAATTCATACCAAACATTTGCTTCTTTTTTTTACATTTTTCCTCTGCCAGTGAGTTATAAATGTATAAATAGATCTCTATATTAACTATTATTGTCTCTTTTTCCAACTTTCAACTGTTAAGTGAAGTCATTGGGGTTTCAATTACAATATCGGAGATTGAGACATTTTGACATTTGGGCTGTAATTTAGCTCTTTTTAACCAGTGTTTGAAATCTCAGTAGCATTTTTTATATGACTTACTGACTGGGTTGAGTTTTACAAACTTAAATAGTTTGGGTTGTATGAAATTTTAACTTTAAAGACTAAACAAACTTTGGCTAAATGCATCATTAACTTCAGATTTCTCAAAATATTCAGGGCTAAATTAAAAGCTATGATGAAACACAACACTGAAAAAACATCTAGTGATTTAGTAATGTGTTAGTCTTTAATAATTAGTGATGAATTCATCTTTAACAGATTGCTAATGTCAGATAATATTTACAAGCTGAAGATTCTCTTTACGCTATATGAAAGTGTTTAAGAATAGTTTATGGTCTTAAAAACTGTATATTTATAGAGCTACTTTGAGTAGACTAGCTTTAAAAAGTGCTTTTGGCAATGCAGCAAAATCTGGACTTAAATCTAGTTATTGAAACTGACTTTTCCAGACAAGCTGCTGCCACTCAGTGCGCTTCGGTTCGTTTTTCAGCTGATTGTGAGTTTTTGTGCAAATGGACGAGCTGCAGGTACAAGTCTGCTGCTCCACGGCTCATTAATGAAGAAGAATCGTGTTTTTCCCCCCAAAAAGCATCAAGCCTGTCAGAGCAGACGGTTGCAACATTCGGAAAAGATAAAAGTTTGTCAGTAAAACGTATAAACAGTCGCGCTGCTGTGTTGACATCGTAACTGAAAGAACGCTGACTGTTGTGTGAAGAAGCAGCAGCGACGGAGCAGCTTTTATTTGTCACGTTTTAGAAAAAAAAGGAACATGCCAGTCGAAGCAGATCTTCTCTATTCCTGAATCTGGTTCTGCTCAAAGTTATTTTCTCTGCATGAGGATGAATGTAAATATTTGAAGTTTTCAAATCTAACATTTCCATAGATGGACAACTTCTTTAAATCTGCATTACGTGACTTTTAGGTACATATGTCTCATAAATAAACTGAATAGGTTTAAATCAAACTCATTGTCCCTGCTCAGCAGCAAACAAGCTGAAAGGTTAATTTAGACAATATAAAGTGTGGTTCTGTGGAAAGTTTATGAACAGTTAATATCTTACCTGTTGTAGATAGGAGAAATAGTTTAATTCAGACTTTATTGATCAGCTAACAGCTACAGCTGAGACCAAAGTGAGCTGCTTCAACCTTAAAACAACTCCTTCTTGCAAGCGCCAATAGCTTCAGCAGCAGCTACCTTCTGGAGTTCACTTCCTGTAGGAAAATAATAAATCTTCTGGAGTAACTGTGTGAAGTGAAATTGATTGTGCTGTAAAGTTTTCACATAAACCACTATGAAAGTTTTGAGATTGGAGTTGTTTTAAGACAGTAGATATCCACTTTGGTCAAAATTAAACTTAAAAAGCCATCTACAACAGGTAAGATATTAGTTGTTTACAACCTTTCCACAGAACCTCACTTCAAAACATCTGAACTGTCTTTACAGGAGTTTCTTTTTGTCATTTATTTAACAGAGAATTTCAAGAATTAAGCTTAAATACTTAATAAAAGTATAGATTTGCATAAACAATCTGTTTAATTGAAAACTGGGATTTGTAAAATAGCGCGCACAATTAAAAATATGATTAACTGATCTATAACTTTGTTGAAAAACTAAACAAATCATCTGATTTTATGCGAGCACTCCTTTGTTTACACTTTTTGCTGACGCAGTCTCCCAGTTTTCCTCGCTGAATTATGCATAAAGTACCGCTCCTTCCTGTATTACCGTGCAGAAATAGATTGCACGCCTTTCCTGTGCGATGCGTTCAAGTGCAGCGTTATTGCTGAAGTGTTGCCGGTGTGGGAAGATTCAGAGGGAGGCTTTTGTTGCCGACTGGATCATTAGAGTTCATTCACAACATCCAGGAGCCAATCAGATCAGAAAGATGTGTTTATGCTCCCAAACCTCCAGACATCTGTCTGCTTGGTGTGTCAGAGGGTAAGGTCGGATTCATCAGCTGGTTATCTGGAAATGAATCATACAAAGCGCCGCTCAGAGTATGTAGCTGTGGAATTTATAGCTACAGCTGTCTCTTATTGGTCACTGGAACCAGTTTCATTCAGATTTACACACAAAAAAGGGATTTTTTTGACGCTGAGCCAAAGTCCACGCTTTGCCTCAGTAATCATTTAGACTGTCTTGTTTTGTTTTTCATTCATTGGTAGAAATTGTGAAATGTTTGGGATCAATAAAGCTCTTGAGAGGTTTGAGTTTTATCACTGTTTCTTCTGCTTTGACTCATTGTTCAAGACAAAGCACATCCCAGATCTATCTCTTCCAATCTTTTCCTTCTGGGTGTCGGTGCCCGATTGTCTCCATCAGCCTTTTGGACCCATTTGAAGATCCTGTTGCCCTCCTTTCTCTCTGCTCAGACAGTGAACGGTTTGATTAGATGGAATGACTCAAGTGTGGGTGGGGGTCGTCTGCTGGCAACAGACAAGCTGCGTTCTGATAAAGAGCTGCAGAGATGAGGCTTCTGATGCCAGTGGAGTGTGTCACAGTGTGTAGTTCTGGTTCAGTTAATGTAAGTCCATTTGTTTTTTGCTTTATTGGCTTTATTTGTTCTTTCATGCTGCAGATTTTGCATTCTGTGCAACAGTGAAATTATTGGTCTGTGTGCATATGAATGTGTGTGTTTCAGGAAAGTAACCCCCAGTTCATGGTAGCTTGCATGACCCCAAGGCTACACAGTACTTTTATTCAGAGTTGCCCTACATTTGTGGCAGCTAAGCTTGAATTTCTGCTGCTGCTGCTGCTGGCTTTGCATCAAAACATGGCACGTTCCAACATGTCGAATCCTGGAATGGGTTGTTTGTGTCCCTGACGTGACTCCCGGATCATTTTATTAAGACCGAGGAAATGTCATTTGTCAGCTAAGTCTGTAAAGCTTTTTTGGAAAGCTAAAAATATGCATTAGTGTGGGAGGATGAGTGTGACCCAAAATGAATTCGTCTGAGGACAGAGGCTTGTGAGGTGGCTCTGTGGTCATCTTTACTCATATGTAGAAATGAGGTTTAGACCAAGTAAGTCATGGAAAAGTGTTTGTATAAAATTTCCTCGTGGCTGATTTGGTTCATGAACTATCAAATAGAAATATATGTTCAGGTTCTCACATAAGAAGGTTTTATAGGAAACTTTGTGCTTTGCAAACAAAAACAAGCTTTAGTTAAAAGTCGACGATTCCTTGAAGGAATGAATATCACCCACCGTCTTTCATGCCAGAGTTTTAAACTAATATGATGTTGAGATGACTTTTGGTTCAATCTTAAAAATAAAGTTATGTGCGATCCCGTGCAATGACTCGCAAGTTTTTGCTGGCAACATGTGAATAACATGTTTAAATCTCTCAGCTGAGCGTGAACAGAGTCGGTGAGTCTCCTCTGTTTGACAGATGAGACAAATTCATGCTGGGATCACTTCAGGGCATGTTCAGTTTCCTGAAAAAGGTGCAGGAAGCTTCTCTAGCTCTGTGCTGTGAGCAGCCAGTGAGTAAATATTCAGCTGGAAAAGTTTAAAAAGTCTTTTTTATTCTAGGAGGTGTTTTTATGTTGTGAGGCGCAGTCTGTTCTTGCTTTTTTTCCCCCCCAAAGTCATCGTCCCGGTGGTATAAAGCACTTCTCGTTGGTATGAATGTTTGTGTGCAGGTGTAACTCCTTCATGGGAAACTCCGCGGTGCAAAAGAAGCCTCAGTCCAAGCCAAAGAAGACCCACCTGTCAGGCCACAAGGGAGCCAGCGGCTCCAGAGATCCGCAACCCAAAAGACTGGAGGAGATTTACACGGCGCTCAAACAGGGCTTGGAGTAAGTAACTCCTGCACTGATTCGATGCTCACAGTCCGATTCATCCGAGAAGCTCCTGAATACAGAGCGGAAACTTTTCAAATGTTCATTTTTTTTTACATCAAGCATTCGTGGGCGAACTGTTGCAGTTTAAAATATTACCTCTTGATTTAAATGTCTTCATTTCTGCTGAAATGATCTTTTAAGTTCTCTCTGATCGATCGTTAGAGTTCACTGCTGCATTTGTGTGAAACCTGAAATATGTATTTATTTATTTTTTCCTCGTAGTGAGTACCTCGAAGTTCATCAAACGGAGCTCGATAAGCTCACGTCTCTAATGAAGGACATGAAGAGAAACTCTCGCCTGGTAAGACGTCTCTGATAATTGTTATAAACAGACACATAGAGTCAAAACTACCATGTTATAAACTTGTATTTTCCTTTTTTTGGGGGTAACAGACAATGGTTATCTTCTTTGCATTATGAAAACTGTTTTAAATGCAGTTTCTTCAGTAACTGTGTGTTTTTTCTTCCCTCGCCAGGGAGTGCTGTACGATCTTGACAAGGTGAGCTGATGGAGGGAAGGAAACACTTTAAATAGAAGCTTAAAAGTCTAAAATTAAGACAGAAAGGCCAGAGAGAGAAAAGTGAGGGAAACAGTAAAGAAATTGATGGATGAGATAAAAGAAAAACATTGATAAACTGAAAGAAAATAAGTGGAAGGACGAGAAAGTAAAAAAGGTGGCGCTGTGTAGGTTTAATAGCCACACGGGCCATTTTTTACTCTAAGATGTATCTTATTAAATACACTAATCAGCCAAAATATTATGATATTGAGCCCGTTTTGCTGCTGAAACACCTCTGACCAGGGATTAGACTCCTGCAGTTTTCTGTTGTATCTGCGATCAAGCTGTCAGTAGCAAAACATTTAAATCCTGTAAAATGTGAGCTTGGACCTTCACGCTTTGGTCCCAAACTTCTCAGCTTTTAACCCACAAAATAACAATTAGGCTTTACTGCCCTACGATTTCTGGTTGAAGTGCATGAGCATTGCCAAGAAGTAATTTAACAAAGAGGCTCAACAACCTTTATATTATTGTTTTTTTATCCATCTGCTGTTTTTATCTCTTATAGCAGTTAAGTATGAAAACGTCATTTTCAACCATTTTTAAAGTTAATTTGGTTTCAGTAAATCTCCTCAAGACCCCAACCCCCTTTTCACCTCACCTTTTAGTGGTAATGTTCTTATGTTTGATCCGTTTATGTTGCCACTAAAGTCTAGTTGTTGTTTTTTTGTTGTTTTTTTTTCATTTCTGCAGCAAATCAAAAGTATTGAGCGGTACATGAGGCGTCTGGAGTTTCACATGAGCAAGGTAAGAACTTGTGTGTGTGCTGAGGAGATTCAGCTCTTGGATCTTATGGAGGGTCTTTAAGACACTTTTTAATTTTCATTTTAATGTGATCACATTGAGTCTTTCCTTCAACTTCTTTTATACGATGTTACAAGACCAGATATTCATGATTTGGGTGCTCTAGCTTTAAGAAATCGGGTAAAAACGTGTAAAAGTACTCCATGGTGTTCTGGTAAAAAGTTGGCTCCATGTCTGGTGAGCTTTGTTAGCTTAACATAAAGAAATAATAGTCAACGCAGCTAGTTTTATACAAAAAACAACACATAGCCTCCTTCTTAAAGTTTAATTTAAATTGTTTGTATGCTTGTTTTTACTAATTATGCTAATCAGCTGACAAAAACAAAGAAAGAAAGAAAGAAATCCACTCAGTTGTATTTCCAAGCTGTCAAACTTTTAACTTCTTATAGAAATAAACAATATTTTCTAGCTTAACTACTAAAACATTTTAGCTTTTTGTTAGTTTGACCAAACCTGCAGAGTTATTCTACACTTTTTGTCACTTTCGCTCCGCAGCTATTGTTGCTTTTCTTTTAATTCATGCGTTGTTTAAAAGAAATATCCAACTTTTTTTTAATGGTTCAGGCAAAACACATTATGGGACTTTTTAAACGACTTCTTATTCCTTCTTTTGTTGTTGTCTTTCCTGCCAGTTGGGGACATTAACCTCCCACAGTTTTTGTTGGTCCCACGAGGTTTAAAGACTCTTTGACTTTCCATTCATATCCCCTTTTTGTAGTCCAGGCTAGATCTCCCTCGCTGTGCATCAAATCAGACATGACAGCAGGTAATCTGAACACACGCCCAAACAGCGGCGCAGATCCAAAGGTAACCATGGTTACCTGAGGACGGCCTTTGATGTCTTCAGGAGAACTCAAGGAAATCATCTATCGGGGGATGTTAACCCTTGATATTCCTGTATGTGCTCTCAGATAATAAAACCCCCCTCACCTCATGACCAAACGTGTTTAAAAACGGTACAACAATGGAGAAAAATACTCGAGTCTCTTCTGAGGGTTAAAAACAGCTGCAGACTTCAGAAAGGATTTTCTGAAAGTGGTTTATAAAGAGGAAAAACTGAGACGGAGACAGAAAAAATATCTGAGACTCCGTGGAAAAATGGGAAACGTTTTGAAATTCGAAAAAAGGCGAGCTCCATTTTGACGTTAAAAACAGAAAGAAACGGAGTCTACGCTGGTTCTGTCTTGTAAATCTGTTAAATAAATGCTCATCCAACATTACATGGAAGTTCCTCTGTTCTTGTGCAAAAATAGATTTGATCGCATTGGTAAATATTTGAAAAAGAAGCGTGTAGTTTATCCTGGGAAGGGGAAAAATCTTATGTGTCTAGTTAAATTCAGCTCTCATTGAGTAAATATGTCGTACAAACCAGCCCTTCTGACAGATCTGCAGTTTTACTTCAACTTTGCAACAGATGGGGGTTTGGAGAAATTCAAAACTTTTCTTCTTTATTTGAAATTGTCCTATTTTAGTTTTTCTTTTTCCTCTTCTACTGAGAAAACCATAGCTGTCAAATTCACAAGATGCGAGTCATAAAACTGGAGCTGCAGCACCGGCACGTCTCCCTCATCTCCGGGGGGAAACGAAAAGAAGACAGCCAGCCGTACGTTCAGGAGCGTGTTTGTCCGTGTTCGGGCTCAGGCGGGTTTCTTTGTGCTGGACAGCTGCCGCGAGCGTCGACTTAACAATCATCCATCAGCGGGTTGTTAGTTTGTGACTCGCATCAGCCCGTTCTTTTGTTCCGCTCGCAGTAATTGGCGCACGCGGAGGAGGCAGGTGGTACAATACAACCTCCGTGATGTCCTGCGCGGGACAGTTTCTGTCTCTGATGTGTCTGCAGGACACTGGTATCAGCAGGGCATCATTAAAGAGATGGGTGACACAGCTGCCAGGCACCTCCTCTGCCTCTGAAACTGTGTGTGTGTGTGTGTGTGTGCCACATGCCAAATTCAGTCCAGAATGAGTGTGAATAGTTTTTGCATGTGATTATTCCTCATAAAAAAGCATTTTCTGCTTTCCCCCCTCTTCTATCCATTGCTAATTTTGCCATAAACACACACACACACCCACCCACACACACACACACTGTTCCCCAGAGAGGGGCTTGGATGTTTGCTGTTGTTTGGTGTGGCCCGCCTGTTTTAATCTGCTTATAATCACTCGCCCCCGGACATTAAGTGAGTGTGTGGGCGGGGGTGTGAGCGCACCATTATCCTACAATCCTGGATAATGTCCACGTCTTAAGAGGATTTCTGACAAATCCTAAAGATTCTTTGTTCAAATTTAAAACTTCACGCCGTAGAGAGAAAATATTTAATAAACCCACAGGCTAACCTGTAAACCCGCCACGTTAGTTTTTTCTGTTTTTGTAAATGACAACAAATGATGAAGATGGGCACAAAAGTGCAAAAAAGGGAGAACTAGGAAGCTAAAATGCTTCTTAAGTTTCAAAATTAATAAATGCTGATACAGTATTTCCTCTGGCTCAGGACATAATTGATTTCTGAGTAAAGATTTTCCCATAATTCCTCATTTGCTCTTTGAGCCGTGCAGTTTTCCTTTCCAGTGTGCTGAGCTGAAATTACCACAGTTCAAAGGAGGGCTGGATTTAGCATATATCTGTTTAATGTTTTTAATTAACTCACTAGATGTGAAGAATAAGTTTCTTTATTGGATGTGTTAAAACTAATTGCTTTTATTGAAAGGTTTCTAAATTTCTGACATTAAATTTTGTCTATGAAATATTGTATTTTACCTGTTAGTGGTGTTTTTTTTTGTGTGTGGGAGGTTGAAGTTTTTCATGCTTTTATTTTTAAAGAATCTTTTTTTATATAAGTTCTCAGTTTAAAATCCAAGTATAGTTTTTGGCAGAACTTGGTAGAAGAACTTGAAGAAGAATATGGATAAAGTCCAGGAAAGGTGCAGTAAACCCACATGCTCGTTGTTTCCAGACGAGCCTCTGCTTTCCTTCCTGGCGGTCAGAAGCGTCTCTTTGCCGTCCTTGTTCCCTGTCCGTCCCGAGGCTCAGCAGCGTGCTGACGGACACCCTCTGATGGGCGGCTCGGCTGACCTTCAGGAGCTCTTGTTGTGGTCGGGGACAAAAATTAGCTTCGTTAGCTGTTCTGATCTGATGATGGAGGTTCATCAGCCCCAGTTTGTGAAATCCGACAAGCATAATTTTCTCCAAACTATAAGTCATTACAATCATTTAAATTAGTTTAATAACATTTCATGCCTTAGCTGGACGAGTGCAGAAGGTGATTTGGTTGAATTCTGGCTTTTTTTTTATCCCAAACTTGAGTAATGGCTCCAAATCTTTTCTTTTTTTGTTGGATAGCTGAAAAAAAGTTGAGGTTGGATGTTGTTTTATAGCAGCTCAGTTGCCGCTGCAGCCCCACCACATACCACAGACAGACAGACGGGCGGGCGGGTGGGCTGGGTCCCAGTCAGGGGTGGGTGGGTGTCCAGGAATGGCTGGTTTAAGGTGGAGCCGCTGGGAACGGAGTGGGGGTGAGATCTGTGCGTCATCATCAGACTTTATTATAAACCCTCTAAAAACAGGAACAATCCCTCTGCAGCCAGCGTGCCGTTCTTACCGCGATAACTGAACCAGCTCAGAAACTTCCACATGTTGACGTCTGAACTCAGGGTTCGGCTCGGTTGTGGAGAGACGCAAACAAACTGCAGCTATTAGGGCAACAGGAGCCAGACTGGCCCATTTTCTCCTGCGCCTCCCTAATGATTCCCATAAAAGAGCAAACAGCATCAATATTTCAGCGCAGGCATCAGACAGGTAGCCATAACGTCCTTTAATGAGGCTCATCACAAGGGGGGGTTGTTTTTTTTCTGGCTGTTACGTGAATCAGTGTGAATTTTTAGGGAAGCTGAAAACTTTAGATTACACAGATTCAACATCCAGACTACTGGTTGATTGATTTATCAGATATAGATCACTTTGAATGACAAATAGATGTTCAGATCACACATGGTTAAAGGTTAACGTTTTGTATTGCTTTCACAGTAAGTTTCTGTCTGATTTAAAGGTTTATTTTTTAGCTGTTGCTGCAGCTGCCTCAGCGAGCTTGACTCCTCTTCAGAGTTCGTTTGTAATTTTTACTTTGGGTTTTATTTACATTTTGTTAAAAAAAGAAAAGCTAAATGAGCAGATAGACTGCCTCCTCCAAGTCAGCTTTACTTCATATCTCTGGCATTGTCAATGAAGAATCAGATGAATTTGTTTGCCTTTTTGTAAAGAAGAAAATCACACGACAGCATTTTGGTTTGTGAAAGCAAATTAACATTAAGGTGCTTTAACTCTTAAATGTCTCGGAAAAGCCTAAAAATTCACTTTTAATGCTTGAAATGTGCTTGAACTTGACTTTGAGGGACGTGTAGGAACTCTTGAAATGGTCTTGTGTTAAAATAATAATTATCTGACCCCCTGAGCATATCCAGGCTGATTTATTTGGCATTTTTCCTGTTTGTGTGCGCTCAGGTGGATGAGCTGTACGAGGCTTTCTGCATCCAGAGTCGCCTGAGGGACGGGGCCAGCCGGATGAAGCAGGCCTTCTCCTCCTCTCCCTCCACTAAGGGCACCAAAGAGAGCATCGCAGAGGTCAACCGCCGGTACAAAGAATACACTGAGGTACGGTCGACGCTGTCGACTCCCATTACAGCCTGAATAAGCTTGTGCTGCGCTCTGTCACATTTATAGATAACATATGAGCAAAGGACTGTTTCAACATGGAGTCACACCTGACGGCATCCACGATATAATACAAATTACTGTAAACCCTTTCTACAGAGAGGCCTTTAAATCCCATCAGCACACACCTGTATCATCACCTGTCTTTAAAGGCTTACAGCAGCCTTCCTGTCTCCCCTGCGCTTTAATGTTGACTCAAACTGAGACCTCTGCCTCCGTATTTGTCCTCTGTGAGGGTGTTTCCGTGACCGGTTTCAATCCTCTTTTTTATTTTCCAGAACATGAGCACGTTCGAGAGCGAGCTGGAGAATCTGCTCGGGGAGTTTCACATCAAAATGAAAGGTGGGAGTTCACGTTTTAACTCATATATTTCACAGATCATCCCAAAAGTATGTTCTGGTTTCTTGATAAGTGTGGGAAAAAAAGAAATTAGTTTGGAGAAACGTTTTTGCTCCAAGATTTTATGACCTATTCCATTTTCTAAAACATACAAATAAGAACTATTTTTTTTTTCAGACAAGTTGATTGTTTTACTTTTTAAAGCAAGTTAAAATATGTGCTTTATAAATGTATATATCTGCACATACTGTTTGCAACTTAGTCCAAAACTGGGGCTGATACACTCCTTTTTCTGTTTTTTTCTTAATTAAAATATAGTTTTACAAAATGAACATTATGCTGTATGAAAGAGGGCTTTGTATTGAAGAAAATAAACATTTTAAAAACAGACAACTGTTTTATTCAGAAGTGTTAAATGTATTAAAAATGGCCCAAAATTCGACTGAAAATACTTGTAAATATGAGTCTAGAGAAGACTGGATTTTTAATGTAGGAACCCTGATCATCTTTCCTTAGTTTCTTTCTCTTTTTTTATAACTTTTTCATTTATTTCCTGACAGGATTGGCAGGATTTGCTAGACTCTGTCCTGGAGACCAATACGAGGCAAGTCTGAGTTTCACTTTTTCATCTCGAAACTTTCCGAGAGAAATTTACTCAGAAGTGGCTGTAATAATATTCTGATAGGGATGCAGTTTGTTCGCAAAACTTTCTGTGAAAATAACCTCAAAACCCATTTTTTACAAATTGTTCTCAGCACCAAGTTGTAGACAAAAATGTTTACTGAGCACTTTCAAAAAGGTTGATTTTGCAGTTCATTCATTTAGAGTGAATGAGATTGAATTAATGTGAATTGGACTGTATAGGATTTTCTTTAAACAGACTGGAGTCGATCCTGTGGTTTTTCCCTTGGATGACTTTTGATTAGATTTTGTTGCTACGTGAATTAACCTTATTGAATTGAAACTTAATTTAAATGAAATAATCGGTTCCCCAAACACTGCATTTTTACTTAAGTCCAAGAAACCAGCCCCACCGTGCATGAAAGCAGAGTTCCACATTAAAAACACAAAAACTGACCAGTCATTATATTCATGAAATGTCGATTTGATGTGATTTTATTTGCATAGAATTGTCTCATGAAATGTCAGCGCAGACGTCAAGAAGAAATGAGCTTCACTTAGAGAGCGTTTGATATTTATTTCCCACTTCCTTTCTGAGGTCTTGATCACCCCATCTGCTGGCTGTTGCTTAGTAACTTTATCTCTTACATAATTTACTGTAGTCTGTGGATGTTTACTTACCCATTGTACCAAAACAAACCCAAAATAAAAGCTCACGCTCTCTTTTTCTTCTGCCGAGTGACTCAGCCCTGTGCATCTGTGCTCTGCAGGTACAAACAGATAAACTCAGCTGTGCTTCAGGTGCTTTCATGGAGGGAGGAGGGGTTAAAGAGGTTGAAATCACCCAAAGTGCAGGTTGTGGGCGTATCAGGGGAAAGGTCCTGCAAAAGATCGACCCATGTTTGACCAGCTATTACTGTCAGTGATTGGCAGTATTTGCATGGAAATGTGTTTGGAGAACTTGTCACCTGATCTCTTCTCCCCCTGCTGATCAGTCTATGGGTCAAATGATCTACATTTATTAAATCTAGACTGACTTGTAGACAATCACGGGGTTAAAAAAAGAAGATAGAATGACATAAGGCTGAGAGAACTGAAGAAACAGCATTTCTGACGTATGATTAGAAAAAACCGTCAGTCAGGCCAGCAATTCAATTAGTCATTATAATTTAAAAAGCTGGCTTGATTGATTGGTCGTTTCTAATTCTAAACTCTAAGCGACTGACATTAAACAGAAACTGTGTTAAAGAAAGTAAAATAATGTGTGACTGTATGTATCCTTGGTTGGATTTGTCATGAAAACAAGTTAATATAATAAGTGTAATGTATATTTTTTCCCTAACTGTGTTGTCAGGTGGCCAAAAACAAGAAGATTGGTGTTACATTTTCATGACTTCAGTTTCTGATTTCTCTCTCTTCTGTCTGTTCTTCTTCACATCAGATCTTCATGCGGTACGGTCGACAGCGGTGGAAGCTGAAAGGGAGGATCGAGGTGAACTCCAGACAAAGCTGGGATGGAGACGAGATGATCTTCATGCCGCTCATTTCTGACCTCATCAACATCAAGGTCACTGCAGGAAAACCAACAAAAGGCCTCGCGGCTGCGGCAGATTCTCTCTCTCTGGACGAAAGAATAAAGTCTGTGTTCTTGTGTGCGTCAGGTGACCGAGCTGAAGGGTTTGGCAACTCACATGCTGGTGGGCAGCGTCATCTGTGAGACCAAGGAGCTGTTCACCGCCATGCCTCAGGTGGTGGCTGTGGACGTCAACGACCTGGGAACCATCAAACTCAACCTGGAGGTGACGTGGTAGTAAGTACAAATGTACTGATTAAACAAAAACATGGCTGGAGATTTTCTCTAATTTCTTTTTCAGGGATTAATAAAATGTGAGGAAACCTATCGAATGTGTTTGTTTATTTACTTGACTTTTTTGTTTAAAGTTTATTCCACATTTTTTTAAAGAAATGTCAAGGAGTGTATTCACCTTCTGCATATGGAACAGATTTCTGGGTAGCAGAGTTGTGTCTATTTTAAACCTTGAAGAGTCTATTACTGGACTGTCCATATGCTTGGTTGAACACCCACAACCGTTGCTTAGCTGCAAAAGCGGCGTCTGCACTAGTTGTGACTTCCTGCCACCTTGTGGAGAGACATCGTCTTTACAAGTTCAGTGAGTTTTTGCATGAAACACTTTGTTTTCTACCCCCGCTCTCAGCCCCTTCGACGTCGAAGATCTGACTCTGTCGTCTGGAAACTTGAGCAAAGCCACGGCCCTTCAGAGACGAGTGTCCGTCTACAGCCAGGGCACGCCGGAGACCCCCACCTTCCAGGACAACTCCTTCTTTGTGAGTCCATCACACATCTGTCATCACACATGTGACACATCATCATCACACATGTGACACCTTGTGTCACATGGATTCCGTAGCTGTTTTAGTATTTTATCGTATTCCTACACATTAACCTGGATGCCTGCGTTGCCTCATGCTTTATTTAACCTCATTATAACCCTTTGACCTGCACACTGTCCCTCTCCACAACCGTGTCCTATAAAATGGCCGCTTGCACTGCGTAAAGAAGTGGCAGCCGTATCCCGTGGAGCGCCAGCGCCTCTCCTTCCTGCAAATGCTCCGAGAGACGCTGCTCGAGAAGCTAAGGCGCAGTCGCTCCTTCGGTGACCTGGCCTCGCTTCGGCCAAGGCCCAAATCCAGTCTGGAGGTCTATGTGAGTGTGTAGTGGGCCCTTAACCCCCCTCTGACCTGAGTGTGCCCCCCCCCTTCCACCTCCCACCTCACCGACTCTGCTGGGTGTGTTCAGTCCCACTGAGGGGGCTGCAGAGAACCGTGTGGCTTTTTGCATGACTGGCTTTAAGCAGTTCTCTTCTCTGTTACTTTACTGTGTGACTCCATATTGGTCGAACAGTTGCACTCATAATACAACCTCGATTCCAAAAAGAGTTGGGCACATTTTTACTTTTACAGCCTTTTTTTGCGCCTGTTCCAGCTTTTTTTGAGACAAACTTGAAAATTACTTTTTCTTTCTTTAAAGAAATGGTTCAGTTTCAGCATTTGATATGTTTACTGTGTTCTATTGTAAATAATAATACTATTGTCCCATCCTTTTTGAAATTGTGGTTGTACTTTCAGAGGAGTATAGTTCACGTTGTTGTTTCAAGGCTTTTTTTCTGATCTTGACAAACTTTTCTTTCCTGTTTTCTGCACAGAGTTAAAGCCGTACATCAGTCTCTTAGCTTTCTGTTGCATGCGATGACATTTGTTTTCCGTTTCAGGCCACTTTACCAGATGATGTCTTCGAGAACGGCGGCTGTGGCGTGGCCGAGTGCAAACGTCTGTCCTTCACCTTCTCCGACACATCTGGCTCCATGCCCAGTCCCGCCCAGAGCTCCTTCTCCCAGAGCCAGTCCAACCCCGAGATCACAGTCACTCCTCCGGAAACAGAGTCCCTACCCGCGCAGATCCTCCAAACAAGGGAGGACTCCATTGCAGAGGAGCATTTAGTGGAGGAGGAAGAGGAGGAGGAGTATGAAGAGGACGGGGAGACGGGTAGCAGAGGGAGCAGGACCAGTGCCAGCTTCGCCAGCGATGAAGTGGATGTCGCAGAGGACTCGGAGTGGGAGCGCACAGAGTCCCAGCGAAACTCCAGCTACAACTGCGGCTCCGCAGCTCCGTCCCTGTGCTCCGACGGACACCTGTCCACCGTAGCCCCGGAGGACGTTTTCTTGGATCAAGCCGATGAGTTGAAACCAGTGGAGCTGGACACGGAGGAGCCGGGCAGCCTGACCAGGCAGCTCGTGAAGAGGCTGACCTCTTCGGATATCGTGCCCGCCGGTGGGAGCTTCACAGAGGGTGGAGGCAGCCTGAGCTGGGCAGGAGAGGGGAGCAGGGCATTCCTGGAGAGCAGCCTGGAGGAGGCCATCCACAGCCTTCTGACGAAACTAGAGTCACTGACTCATCGCTGCAGAGAGCTGCAGGATCTGGAGCAGGAAGTGATGCGTCTGGAGGACCTCCTCAAGGTGAGCTCGGGTTAGAATATGTATTTTAAGATTTTCACTTGAGTATTGTCTAAAGTGTCCAATCTAGAAGCTAATGTGTCAAGTGGTGGAAAATCACTCACACAGACATTTAGCACTTGAATGAATGCTGAGAGCCTCAGCAGCAGGTTTAAAAACCACAGCGGCCATTTATCTTTATTCCCTTTTGCTTTTATCAGTGTGTTTGGTTTTAAAGTCCTGTTTTTCCACAGTGTCGTCTCCCAGGTCACAGGAGTCGGTCCTCCAGCCTCAGTCTGACCGTGGAGAGCGCCCTGGAGAGTTTCGACTTCCTCAACACCTCCGACTTTGACGACGACGACACCGGCGACGATAACGCCGGCATTAACAGCCCCCCGCAGAAGTCTCCGCTTTTTGACACTGATGGGGAGAGGATCGAGTGAGTTCTTACAGAAAGTACTGCCAGAACTAGATCAGTAAAAGTAAACAGTCTATGGTTTGGGTTTAGGTTTTAAATTTGGGTTTTATTGCAACGAAAATCAAAGATTCGTGTGAAATATTTAAGCTCTTTCTTGTAGTTTAACCTCAGCACCAAAATAAAATGCTGTGTGTTTCTGCTGCCATTCTGTGGTCACTCTTGGTATGTGCTGCTCAGGGGCCAGCACCCAGAGGCGAGGGGACACCTGAGCGAAGCCCTGACAGAAGACACCGGGGTGGGAAACAGCGTCGCAGGAAGTCCCATGCCTCTCACTACTGGAAATGAAAACCTGGACGTGGCTATCGTCATCCACCTTCAGTACTGTAATCACCTCATCCAGGTAGAGTTTCTTCTAATGTCTGTGGCCTTTAAGGTAAATGTTCACGTTTACCTCCCCCCCTCATGAGTGTTCTTCTCTCAACGTCCCGGCAGTCGTTGAGCAGCGGGGTCGGAGTGTGGCAGCGTCGCAGTCTGCTCCTCAAACTGTCCGGACAGACCCAGCTGCTGGAGGAGCTCGCAGAGATCAGCGTGGACCGGCTGGGAGCAGTTACCTCTGCTGCTGACGGTAACAAAATATAAAGTTGTTTTTTTTTAAGCTGTGCAGTTTTTTCATTAAAGGTTTGCAACATCTGAGCCTCTGTTCTGCGATGTTCCTGCAGTCCTCCCGAGCCTCGCCGAGCGCCCTCAGCTGATGACTCTGTGGTCTGAGTGCAGCGGGTCTGCAGGGCTTTTCCACACCACACTGGACAGAGTGTTCAAACACACGAGGCAGCGCTACACAACCGTGCTGCAGGAGAGACACCCACACAGCGCTGAGACAGGTCGGAACATCCCTCGAGTTCACTCTGGCAAACCAGCCGCAGATTTAACACAATCCTGCTTAAGATTCAAACTCCTTTTGGGTTTGACTTTAATTTTGTTCATGAGTAAAAACTCTATCAGTGAAAGTATAATTTCTTGTAGGAATGCATCTCGCCTGCCACCTTACATGCCAAAGGTTTTAACAAATATGCGACACAATCTGTTAGTGGTCAGAGTATGTGTTGTAGATGACTCTCAGCCATCATGAATTGCTTTTATTTAATGAGAGTTTCATTTAAGTACTGCTACTGATTTGAGTAACAGTGCTTTGCTAACAAGACAAACCAACACATGCATGATCGCCTGCCTTTTATGGGTAAATATATAATATATAATAAAGGATCTAAGAATTTTGATTGTACATATAAAGTGATAGTAGATAAAGACAGAAGCGCTGATGTTAGTTGAAACACAATCAGCGCTTCATGAATACAGTGATTGATCAGCAGTAAACATCCTGTTTTGTTCCTCCAGTGATCGGGATGGTGGTGGGTGAGATGGTGGACAGGAGCGACTTGGCTGCGGCTCACAGCCCTCCGCCCGCGGCTGCTGCTCTCTCCCAGGACGTCCTGACTGTGTTTCAGTTCCACAGCTACATCTTAGAACATGACGTTCAGGACATGGAGACCCACCTGCTGCACCTGGGGAGAGAGGGTGAGCAACGGAGTTAGACCTACCACCTCGCTGTCTAATAGTTTCACGCTCCGTTTCGGTGCGAACTGAGTGTGAAACCACACTGTGTCCTTCGTCCTCAGAGAGCTTTGCAGAGGCCCTGTGCAGTGGGGATTATCCTCGGTGTCTAACAGAACTGGAGGAGGTGCCTTTGTCGACCCTCTGGCCCCGGAACGGCACCCTGAGAGCCCTGGCCTCCCTACTCACTGCAGAGGACCCTCGGGTCAACAAGGCAGCGGCCAACTACCTCTCCTCCGGAGCTTCAAACAGGCACTTCAGGGCGAGGGTGAGCAGACGGCAGGAAACGCCACCATGTAGGTCGTTTAAAACCGACTCGACACGAGCCTCGTTTCAACTGCTGTGTGTGTCGTCTGCAGGCAGTGGAGTGCTACACCCAGGCTCTGTCAGAGGCTGGAGTTCAGAGTCAGAGGGCCGCCTGCTCGGCTCTCAGCTGCCTGCAGGTCAGTGCCTCCCCCTATTCTCTGGAGACGTTAGTATACAGCCACCACAAATTTATTTAAACTTGGCTTCTAAACAACCAGACTTTCTTGCAGTCTTTTAAGGTGGTCGTGATTAACACTCATTTTCTGTCCAATCCTTGAACTTCACCATGAAAGTGTATTGTGTAGTTGTGAAATCTGGAAAATGGGGCAAGTGAAGGACCAAAGAAGACATGTCAGGACTAAAAAGTACTTCCTTCAGTTTTTTACAGAAAAGTCTGGCTCGTTTGGAAGCAAAAACAGAAAGAAATGAGGGATGACTCGAGACTTTTGCACAGTGCTGCATATTAACTGTGCATACATACATATAACTGTGTTGTTCGAAAATGGCGTTCGTGTTCCCTCTCTAAAGTCCTGACCTTATCTGACCGTAGGCTGTGGAGAGTATCAAAGCGGTCATAGCGCTGTGTGATTCAGCCGATGAGGAGCTTCGCCACGTCGCCATAGAAACCCTGCTCACATTTGGTGAGTGGTGCTGATCGTTCGTGTCTTCCTCACGTTTCCGAACCACAGTTTAGAAATAACAGCAAGACGGTACCGTACATCGTTAGGTTTGGAAATAGAAGATTAATGAAAGAATGCACATCGCCCAAAACCTTCCATGCCACATATTGTTTACAAGGTTTGACCCAAAGAGCAGCACATGAGATCTGTGTTGAGGATGACTCTCAGCTACTACCACAGCAGGTTTCAGCTCAGTGTCTGTAAAACCGACTGAATTAAAGCCATTTAGGTCTCAGCTAAAGGTGGTTAGCTGGCAGCCATCTTGAATTAGGTTGACACCAATAAGGTAATCAGTTGTAGATGTGCATCTGATGATTATTTCCTGAATGTTTCAACAAAATCTGTCCAGTGGTTCATTAGATATTTTGCTAACACGGCAGATAAGTGACCCAGAAGCAGGAATGTAGTATCCTTTAGCTGTTTGTGTTTTACAGCTGACTGAAATGACTGGACTATACCTTTTTCCTTTTGATGATTTATATTTGTTAAAATATCTTTTGTTTTTTGCCTTTACTTAAGGCAGTGTTTCTAACTCTGGTGGTCGTTGCAGGCGAGGAGGGGCGGCTGGCCTACGAGCAGCTGGACAGGGTGGTGGGGGAGATGATCCGTTTGGGCACGCGGCGAGGAAACGCTGTCACCACTGCCTTCTGAGCCGCTACGCCCCTTAAGACAGAAAATGACAGACCCCTCAGAGGACAGCTTGAGCAGCACACTGCACACCTCCCAGAGGCTGGTGTGTTTTCCATCCTGCTGCCGAGAGGGTTTTCTGTTTTTAATTCCTACTAACACCAAACAAACGGTCTTAACACACAACCTGAACCCCTCCTGCACACGCACTCGTCTCCCCCACCTGCTTTCTGAGCCAGACGGGTTAAACTAGAGTTGGACCTGGACACAAAGCTGCTGCAGAGCCCGAGGACACGTCTTCACCCTTCAATCACCCTCCTTTTAAGCACCGCCGCACAAACACACACACACACACACACACACACTGATATCGTGATTGTTCCAGTCAGCTGTGTGACTCGAAACATTACATCTCTATAATTCCTGCAGCATGTTTTAGTTGGTTGTTTTGCATTTGAAACGTTTCATTTTTCAGAAGGTTGCGCGCTGCTGTAGAGCTTGTAAATATGGCATCTTTTACGCAGGCGTGAGACATACAGTATGCGGTTTAACATTGAATTAGATCTTTTTCTAGTATGTTTTAGAGACTTGTGTGGTCGGAGGAGACATATTTTAGAAGCTGGGGGTGAAGTGAGGTTAGAAAGCAGTTTCCGGTCTTTGTGTGTTGAAGTGAAATATGGGGCAGGGACGCTGTAAAAACAAAATGTGTATTTACAGCTGGAAAGGTGTGCATATTAATCTAGTTAACTAGAAACTTCTAAACTCTCGAATAAGTAAAATCATTTACAAACTTGTAGTGTAAATTTTCTGAGAATAAACAGGTTACAGTTTCAAAATTTTATAAACACGAAGCTCAAGTTTGCTTTTTTTATGATCCTTCATGACGGGATGCATCGATTCCACTAATTATACATGAGCTCCTTTAATATTAAGATGACAAACAATGAAACTGCTCATAACTTATTCAAATCCAATAATTACAGTAGAATTGATGCTTTTAAGTCGATCGATGCAGCCTGTGATTGATCATGGTGGTAAATGTGTTCATAAACTCTTGAAGCTGTAACTTTTTAAGCTTTATTCTCACAAGTTTGTAAATGATTTAACTTATTCCAGCTTTGACAGATTTCTAGTTATGACTATCAACTAATGTGCACACCTTTTATTATAATTTGAAGTGTCCTCCCCCCCACAGTGAAGCAGGTCGGGAACGGTGCCCGCGGTTCACTCACTCAGCAGTTTACATCTCATGCTTGCAGTTTTAAGAAGTGCAATTTTTTGTACATATATTGTTTGTTTTTTTGCACCTGGCTGACGTGAGAACCCCCCCATGTGATTTTTGTCAGCTTTGACCACCTGAGCCTTGATCTGATATGTTTTTGTAAACTTTCTCCTCCTGCGGGGCAATAAGTCGGAGTTGGTACAGAGAGGAGGGTCTGCTGCGTTGAGTATCAACGCTGTACTCATACACAACGTGCGACTTAATGACAAGATTATAAAAATGTTTTATTACAGAATAATATTTTCTGGGTCCGTTTTGTTTTACAGCATCTTATGTGGAAAAACTGACTTCTAAGTCCTGCTTTTCTCACAGAAACTGTACTACTGAGTCTGGTTCTAATGCACAGTGACAAACTCCACATAAACCTGTTATCTTATTTACTCATAACTGTATTATTTGGACTTATACAAGTAGAGCAGATAACATGAATTAATTGTATATCATGTATATTGTCATGTTTTTACCTTAATCAGGATTTTATTTGAAAGGAAAGTTATTTTGGAGCATATCAGATGTTTTCTTCCCTAAAGTTTTTAAAAAAAGATATTTGGACTTCCATACATTTATAAATGTTACTTTGAGTACATTTACTGTAACCAAAGGAAACTGATTTTAAAGTTTACTTTTTTTTTTTAAGGGGAATGTATTTTCATGACAGCCAGAACAGACCTATCTAAAGAAGCACAATTTAAATTTAAAAAAAACAATAGATTTTGTTACAGTTGGATGTAACATCTCAGTCCAACTCGAAGCCATATTGAGTATTTGTATTCATCTTTTTCTTGTAACATAACCTGTAAATGAGTGAAGTTCTTACTAAAAAGTACAGATGTCTTTTTTTTCTATACAGACTTTTGCAAAACATGGTCCAAATGTTAAAGCAGATGTTTTGTTTTGTGCATAGCAGTACAGTATTTAAATTAACCCACTCAGTGTACGCAATATTTCCTTTTACAAACTTGCAGCTGACTGGTGTTTGATTCGTGGGCGACGTGAGTCCTAATCACTGTAAAATACAAGCTGGTATAATGTGCACATTTTTAATTATTTAAACCAATTTTTAAAAACAACATTTTCTGAGATTAATCTGTGGTTAACAGCTTCTGCACTGATCAGTCTAATTGCATACTACTCATCTGTGGTCAGCAGTATTTCCTGTGCTCAAATGTTGCAATAAAGTTTATTTTTGCATATTTAAAACTGTTTTGATTTTTTTCTTTTTACAGAGCTGGAGATTCTGAATTTGGAGTTAGATTATGTTTTAGTTTCCTGCACAAACTTTACTTTATGAAGTTAGCGAGCCAATAGCATTCTAACAATTACAAGACTTAAATTTTATTTCAGAAAGACAATTGTGGATTTGGGTACAAGTTTGACAAACTGCACTAACACCACAATATCTCTGGATTGTTCAGGTGTTTGTAATGTCTAAAAGTCATTGTAGCCCTCAGCCAGGAAAGTCCTACAAGCAAATCAACAAGATGAGCCCAGCCAGTGAGAGTGACTCAATGGTTAAGTACAAATTAGAAAAAACTGAAAATAAAGCTTTTATTGTACACAGCTGTAAACCCAGTGTCTCTGGATACATTCGGCAACATGGGAGTAAGCCCCTGTACGTCAACTGAAACGTCTCATCACAGCAGCAGTTTTTGGTGCAATTCACTTGAGTTAATTTAACTACATAAAAGGGTTGAAGTCTTTCAGAAAACAGCTGTTCCTACATATGACCCAAATCATCCCCTGCAGTAAAATAAAAAAATAATTAAAAAGTCATTTAAAAATGACCAGTTTGAAAAAAAAAAAAAAAGATTGTAAACATCTTTGAACGGAGAACCTGCTGCAGTCAGAGGTTTCTCTGGTTATTCCCGCTCCGAGAGTCCCGCTTCTTCCTGGTCTGTTGTCTCATCGTACTCCTCGTCACTCGCACCGAAGTCAAGCTCCTCTTCATCATCTTCCTCTGCCGTCTTCTCCTCCGCATCAAGAGCAATGTCCTTCATTTCCTCCAGGTTGCCGGGACATTTCCCAGTCAGTCTCTAAAAAGATACAATAGTACATCATGTGGGCTTTATGGAGAACCAAACCAAGAGAGTTCAGTGAGTTGAATGATGCACAAATTATAGGTTTTAAATTCTCAAAACAGAAAAAACAAACAAATAAATCACATGCATGCACAGTGGAAACTTGAAATAAAAAAAGTTAAGATGTTACTATCACAGAGCTCCAGTTTTGATCCTATCTGATACACTTCTGGATAATAAGCACCGTTGAGGTGAAACTTTATACTTTATCTGAACTCTGGAAACAATTAAAGGACCAGAGTGGATTTAAAGCCTCACAGCAACAAAGAAACAGGACAAAGAAAATAAACAACCCAGGTTTCAGATATCTCTGAAGTACCAGACTAAATTTAAGTAAGATTTAAGTAACGTCCTCTGGCTTCAGGCCCACCAGCTGTGCATGCGGTTCAGGTAATGTAGAGGTTACACACCTCGATCATGTCAGCCATGTACTGAACGTGCTGCGCCAGCTCCTGCAGCTCTTCGTTTTCACTCTGAAGCTGCCCAATCTGTTCGTCTCTGGCCTCAATGTCTTTATGCAACTGATTTTAAAAAGAAAAATAAAGTTATTTTAGGAAATAAACCAGTTTAACAAAAATTTAAACAAGTCAATGGCAATGAAAGTGACAGAAAAATCATACTATAGATCTATACTTCATTGATCCCAGAAGGAAATTAAAAACTGGGTGGGATTGTGGAAAAATGCCAACGCCTTTCATTTCGACTCAAGCTCGTGTTATCAGAGTCTTTAGGTGCAGAGTTCCTTTAAATTGATTAACTGCCAGCTGGACTGGGGCCACAAAGGTCGATCCAGTGGGAGCGTGGGAACCGCCTGAACAGCTAAACATTAGCAGACTCTCAGTGATTAACTCACCTTCTCATTCTCCTGTAGGACGTTGTACAATGCCTTTCGCCGCTCCTCGGCTACTTCTTTCCAGTAAGCGGAAGGCGGCGTTTCTACAACAACAGAAGAAGTTAAAGACAAAGCCAAGTAGTAAACTTAACCATGTAATATTAACAATTATGAAACATCACATGTGTACCTCTGACCATAAGGTCATAAGCTTCTCTGGAGACGCCATCTGGTAAACAATCGGCTTCTTCCGTTTGTGTGGATTTAACTTCCATCTTTACCCTCTTGGGACCTCTAGTTTGATCGGGTATCCAGTGTTTTCGCTTGGGAATAACTTTTCCCATCTGAGAAAAAACAAAAACACCACCCCATTTAGAAACTAGATCATGCATTGTACTGGACTTTAACTTGTTATCCCACTAATGCAATCAATACAGATCAGGTCCTTTAAATAAGGAATCACATACCTGAGCAGACCCCAAACTTGTGTTGACTGCTGAGGGTTGAAGGACCTGCAAACTTTGCCTGGGTTGTCCCATTTTATTTTGCGATTGCACAAAAAAGCTCTGCAAGACAAAATTAAAATTTTACCACGTGTTAGCAACAGCTACAGATCCTACACTACGCTGGTCTGTATTAAGTTGTGATTGAGCCCCATGGGAAACCAATTTCTCATTTTCAAAGCCTCTATTCAGCCAGGCTTAGCTTTAGTTACACCGTCACCATGGCAGAGGCCATAGGAGAGGCGTCTCAACAGAGCACAGGTGTGTGAAAAGGAGCAGATCGACTTAACAGCCGTGGGAAAGTTGTTCTTGAATGCAAATGAGGGTGCCCTGTTAATATTTGGCCAGACCTTACAGTGCTATTGTTTGAGTCAGATAAAATGTCATCTTTTAGGGATTTTAAACGGGTAGTTCTTTGTTGCAGGAGAAAAAGCAACGCTACGTTATTGATCGCTGTATGAGACAGTCTGTTAGTCCCATTTTACGTAAAAACAAACAAGTCATGTTTTTTAGGAGTTTAAACTAGCCTAAACAGCTGTCAGATTAATAACACCAATTTTTATAAAACAGATAATCCTATTAGTAAAAACATGAAGTCAAGGTTTGTGACTAGATTTTAAATTTGAACAATGGGTCATTAACTTCACTGTCCTTTGTAAAACAATCAAATAGCCTGTAATTGCCTAAAAAAAAAAAGATTAAAGATCCAGATTATGGTAATAAACTTAAAAAAAGTATATATTTTTGGTTAAATTAGTAGCTGTTGAGATTTTGAGTACAAAAACAGACTTTGCTACTCTCTTAACCTGAAGTGACTTAATGAAGCAATTTAGAAACATTAAAAATACACAATTTCAGACGAAAATAATCGCTTACCTTTATATTCTCGTTGGACTTTTGACTCGGTTTTAAGTTTCCAGTGGTATTCATTTTCTTTACGGGGATCTAGTGAGAAATTAGAGAAAAGTCAGAACATTTGTTTAACCTGATACACAAATCCAAAGTTAGCCTGGCATCTGGCAACTAATTAGCTGGTTGTAAAGCTTCATTTTAATTAACTTCAGGGCGAAAGACCATGTAAACATGGTGTTAGCTAATGCTAAACACACAAGCTAATTCTCGGAGCCAAGTCAAAAGCAGCTCCGTGTTGAGCCTTGCAACGTCACAAAACAGTCAAAAATGTTTTGTTTTTAATTAGGAGCCTTGTCCGCGCTGTGACAAACAGCAGCGGTAAAGAAAATTAAATCAAAACCTTATTTCCGCTACGCTGGAAGCCATTAGCTCACCTTTTCGCTGCTTAAACAAACTGGTCGCGCGGCTGCTTGAATACTGACGATCTCGCGCCAGAGCGGCTTAAATACGCCCACTCGGTCACGTGGTACGCCCGCCAATCACCGGTCAAGTTTATTATTCCTCGTGCGTGTCACGTGTCCACCCCCCACTTCACGTCATTGTAGCTGTCTTGCGCAGCCATTTTGGTGTGGGAGGCCGCGGGGAGCTCGTTTGCGCCGTTATTAGCTGCCCTGGAAAAAAAAACAACACACACACAAAGAAACCAAACGGAAAGACGTTGGGACGACACGCCGTTAACCATGGGCCCACCGGGAGACAGAACGCGCCACATGTCGACTAAAAGAACGGAGGATTCCCGCTGGATTGTCGACTTATCTTGACATGGCATGCGGCAGGGCGAGCCGGAGGTTGTGACGACTGAAGAAAAGAGAAAGAACAAGCGAACAGCTCGAAACTTCAGACGTGAAAAAGGGGGGCAGATTTCGTTCGGTTAACTTCCCATTACCCTCGCCTCACAGCGGTTGTTGTCGGTTTGCCCGCTGATCACCGGGCTGATTGTTGTCTTAAAACAAAACAAAACCAAAAAAATGTTGACAGGACGCGTCTGAGGGCGAGTTTTATCTAGCTGAAATGCTGAGCGCAAGCAGAAACAGTTAGTCGGCCAAACATTGCTGGCCTCTGCTCGTCAAACAGCGCTGGTAGTCGCGTTAAACCGAGCCGAGAAAATGTAAACACGTCAGGATGACCGACAGACCGTGAGCCTCGTTTAAACAAACTTATCAACAACAACAACAAATAAGATGTAGCTTTTGTCGTTGATGTCAGAAATGAGAACCTAGCTCACTTTAGTGTGCTTAAAAAACGCCCACATCATGACTACCAGCTGTGGCCACGCCACAGGCCCTGGGCCGAAGGAGTGACAGCCAAAAAAAAAAAAAAGTTGAGGAAATGTCGAGTTACTTTCGCAGTTAGTGTCTGTTGTTATCCGGTGCCAAGATCTCCTGGCATCTGTGTTTAGCTGCCATGTTTGTCCGTCTGTAACACGCTCATAGCTCTGTCTCTGCAGAGAAACAAACAAACAAACAAACCCAGCAGCCATGGATGAGGGGCTCTGAAATGACCCAAATAATCCAACATGTGTCTGCTCTCTGTAGCTCACGGTCTCACTAGGAAAAGTATAACAGGTATGTGTTTGTTGTGGTAGTGGCCGCTTCTGTTGGCTTTTAACAACATATATTTAAAAAAAGTCACATTTGAGTTGCTGTTAGCTTAAAATTTGTTGTGATTCATTTAGTGGCAGGTTGGAACAAAAATTGGCTTCAAAGTCATGTCTTAAACATCGATTTCTATTTTTTTTTTTTTTTGATCAAGGAGATGTAGTCTTAGCCTTTTGACCATTCCCCTTCTGCAACAAAACAAAAACGACAACAACAACAAAAAAATCAAAATGACTTAGTTTTATCATCGATTTCGGTTTATTGTTAGCGCGTAGAGGATCTAGTTTTGATGCCTTGTTAGCTCCATTCTTTATCAGACGTAGTAAATGCAAGACTAGAGGGTGTCGCAGAAGCACGCAACACAAGAGGGGGCGAAAAAAGACACTACCGACAAAAAATATCTAACCATGGGGGACCCAACTTCGCGAAGAAACCAAACAAGAAATCGTCTTCGAGCTCAACTTCGAAAGAAAAGGGAATCTTTGGCTGATCAGTTTGACTTCAAGATTTATATTGCCTTTGTATTCAAGGAAAAGGTTTGCATTTATTTCTAGCACTTTTAGTTATTTGACTGTGGCGAAACAAAGACATAAATGTGGTGTTTTTTTGTTTTACAGAAGAAGAAGTCTGCTCTTTTTGAGGTTGCTGAAGTGGTGCCTGTGATGACCAACAACTATGAAGAAAACATCCTAAGAGGTGTGCGCGATTCGAGCTACTCGCTTGAAAGTTCGATAGAACTCCTGCAGAAAGATGTTGTTCAACTGCACGCCCCCCGATACCAGTCAATGCGAAGGGTAAGACTGACCCGCCTGAAAAGAAAAGGTTGTGTGACTTATACTCACGGTAATAGGCTGTCATCCCCCCCTCCTCTCATTGTAGGATGTGATAGGCTGCACACAGGAAATGGATTTTATCCTTTGGCCACGCAACGATATTGAGAAGATCGTCTGCCTGCTGTTCTCCAGATGGAAGGGGGCTGAGGATGAACCCTTTAGGCCTGTTCAGGTCAGACATTGGCACTTCAGACCGTACACTAGCTTCTGTCTCATGTGACCCGATTGCATGTGGGCGGCTCAGAGAGCATTCGCGCCTCGCAGTAGAATGCGTGCCCCAAAAACGTTATGGCGATCGGGTGTGAAATACCTGCTCAGCCACGTCGCACACAGTGGGCTGCTGGATGTGATGAAGCGGATGTTTCTGTAAAAATCACATCAACATAGCTCTGAGCCATTTGAGCTGCATCTGTGTGGAGTTATTTAGTACACAACTCTTAATAAGCTTAAATATCCAACAGGCACGATATGGGAGAAATAAAGCAGCATACCACCCGCTCCTTCTGCATCTTTACTAAAGTCAGCGATATCTTTAATTAGTATGCTGGTGTTTTTGTTTTTTAACTTTTTTTGAATCTTTAATTAGTCAAAAATCTAACTATGCTCAGACTGTTGTCCTGCGTTTGATGCAGCACATTTAATCGTGCAGTGACCACAAGGTCAAAAAAAAAAAATTAAGAGAAACTCATCCTGCAGTGTTCTGGTAATCCACTCAGATTAATAAAATCCTGGCAAAATAAACATTTATTGAGCAGGAATTTGATGAACAGTTCGTTAAAACCTTAAGCTAATAAAAAAAGCTGAATATTCCCAAGTTTGGCTGTTTGTCTTTAATCAGCCAGCAGCTGAGTGAGCTTTGATTTTAACCTTGAGACGTCCAGATTGTCAAAGTGGTCTAAATGAAGACGTTTTAATGGATATCGAGGCTCTTGTATTTAGTGCTATCTGATGGCAATCGGATCGCACAGGACAGATGTTCCTGTTAGATATTAAACTGGGTGGGGAAGTTTAACTTAAACACACTATTGAGGAAGACTAAAAGCAAGATTTAAACATGGTAAACCCTGTGTACAGAGTTTCCACATGACAGGAAGTGCATATGTTAAGCAAAGACATAAATTTTAGTTTTCTGTTTTACCAGCTGCAGCTGCATTTAACAAGTCTTTCCTGTCATGCTCAGGCCAAGTTTGAATTTCATCATGGAGACTACGAGAAGCAGTGTCTGCATGCGCTGGGTCGTAAAGACAAGGCTGGAATGGTCATGAACAACCCAACTCAGTCTGTATTCCTCTTCATGGATAGACAACACTTACAGGTGAGAGCCAGCCCGCAGATATGAAGGGGCTGTTCTGAAAAGTAGAAATCTCAAACGGCCTTCAAACGCGTCCGTTCACAAATGTTCTCTTGGTGATTGTTTCAGACTCCTAAAACCAAGGCCACAGTTTTCAAGTTGTGCAGCCTGTGCCTGTACTTGCCCCAGGACCAGCTCACCTGCTGGGGTGTGGGAGACGTCGAGGATCACCTCCGCCCATACATGCCTGATTAAGGCTCCCCACTTCACCCAGCCACACAGAGAAGAGCCTTTCCCCGCCCCTCTCCTTCCTGCCTAAGCCTTCAGAAGCAAATTGATGTACTCATCTCCTCCCTTTTTCCCTTTTTAAAAGATTTGAACTTGTACTTGGATCTCCTTTTTGTTCCCCGCTCATTCTCCTCTTCCTGACCTGACGCTGATTCAGTCCCCATCCTTTTTTGTTTTGTCCCCCTCGCACTCCCATTTTTTTCCCCAAATTCCTTTACTTTTTTTTTTTTTTTTTACTTCCTCCTCATTCCCTTCACCTCACTCACCCCTTTATTTTTTATTTTATTTTCCATTTTGTTCATTCAAACCTGCATGAACATTGATTTTGAGTGGTTGGTTGTTCTCTCAGAGCCAACAGCACCGGTCACTGAATGAACTCTTTATGTTGCATCTAAACAGGAACAAGCAAAACACAGGTCTTCATGGTGGTTCTGAGATGGACATGTCTTATATCCTTGTCATAAGAAAGGATTGTTAAAGCTTGTTTGTAATGTCACTGGGATTTCTAAAACAACTTTACGCAATCTTTTGACCAGGGATGGGTGGAATTAGGTGTTAAAACGCCTCGATAAGCAAAGATAAGACAAACGGTATTTGTCAAATCATATGGTGTAGGTGTTGCTTATAAATCGCCTTAGTGTTTTTGCTGGACTCTTACAATGTTTTTGTGTCATTTGCTTCAATCTGAAACATACTAGGCAGGTCTTTTGCTCAAATCTCAAGTGTCTTGAAAGGCATTGTACACAAAATGTTGGTTAGATGTTGATTTTCACCGTTTGAACCGTTCATGCACTATTCATTTAAAGCTACTGAATTCTGATGTTTTATGCTTTGTTTTTCTGGGGGATATGGGTTGGTGAGAAAATAAGATTTGTTTAACATACTTAACATGCTGAAAGCTAACTGATTTCTTTAATTCGACCTACTAAAATTGCGATAATTTGCTCATCGAATTGAAATCTGGCTGTTGCCAGCTTGCTTATTAAAAACTATAAATAGTATGTACAAATTTGATCCTCGTTGATTCAGTGTGTTCATTTGAAAGGGTGTAAGGCTTGTACCTTCTGGGTTTTTGTTTTTTTCTGTTGGTTCTCGAATCATTACTGCTGAGCATATCCCAATACAGTGCAAATTCTGAAAGCCTAACTCTTTGTCCAGTTGCCTTATTGCATGTGCACCAATCAATGAGTCTCAAAGCAGGATAGACTGCTTATCACATCTGACAACAAAAAGAAATACGAGCCTTTAGGTGAATATGAAGTAGTAGCACCTGTCAATTTTATTATTACAGTTTTTGACACAGAGAGCTTATTTACATACAGAAACTAGTGAGCATCGTCACCCAGCGACCCAGGTTTTGATAGCACAGCGTTTTACACAATACAAGTTTGATCCGCGGGCACGAAGGGGAGAATTTTAGCTGCTGCCAAGATGTTTTGTGTGCCTCCCTTGTGCGATGATCTTCCCGGTGGCTTTGCTGGTGAGGTCTACCGTGGCGAATGCGAGCGTCCGGCCCTGCTTGAGGACTTGAGCGGTGATGAGAACATCTTCCCCCATCTTGGCAGCATTCATGTACCTGCAAGGCAGTGATTTGTTGTTTATGGAGTTAATTTTCAATCCCACAAGACAGCAAGAACGCTGGAGTTTACTGCCACGAGTTAGTTTTAAATTTGTGCGTTAATGTTTGAAGACATTCAGGCCCTCTGAAAACGTTCACAAACAAAAAAAATGGCTGACTAAAACCTACAGTTTACTTGTAAAGCTGTAAAATAAAAACCTCCACGTTGCATTTCAGCCTTTGAAACGATTTCAGGTTGACGTTTTTTCGGACTCACGTTATGTTCATGTCCACACTGACCCCGGGGGCTCCCCTCTCGCTGTTCATGATGGCCATGGTGGAGATGACATCCACCAGGGTGGCTGTTAACCCGCCGTGCATCGTCCCACCCCGGTTAGTGTGCTCCTCCTCCACCCGCATCTCACACACCACCTTCCCCGGGCTGGCAGACAACACGTTCACCTGAGGGGAAAACGTCCAGACAGCGTTTATAACACTGAAATAAGACGGACACGTCCGGCTGTGGAAGCGTTTACCTTGTTCAAGACTCTGTCAAAGCCCGCGTGGTCCACCATTGCTCTCATTATTTGTTTCAAAGAGTTCAACGTCAGAGAGCCCATGTTTACACCGAAGGAAAATGAGACCGAACGAATGTCAAACTTCTGTTGATCTCAGGCCGGAAACCGCTGCGTCTGAAAAAAGCGCCCGGGAGGAAACTCGAACCGCTAAGTGCGTCACGGTAACCGCGCACACTACAACTAAAGTCTAAATTTATGTGGCGTAAGCATTTTTTTCCTTACATTGTAGACAGTTTTAAATTGATGTTCAGATTTTTTAAAAAAAAGAAAACTGGTAAAAAATATATATATTTATATTTTAAGCTGACAGCAACATCCACTTTCTAATGCTGTTTGAAATTGTTGGCAAGCTTCCACATACAAAAGATGAAATGTTTACATAGAAAACAATAGGATATCTGAAATCGACCCTACTTTATACAACTCAGCCTTGTACTTAGCGACAAATCCCTTACAGTACTTTTTGACATAATCTTAAAAATAATCTATTTATCTGCTCCTGCCAGTTTAGGTCGGGCTTTTTTTTCCACCCGGACGTGTTTTTGAGTTACACCTGGCGGGGCTTTGCGAAGAAAGATATAATGGTCTAAAAACGAGCTCTCGCGTAAACATTTCTGCGTGTAAAAGTATTGTTTCTGGGAAAATGGCCTCTACATCAGCCTCTGGTGTCCCGTCTCGTGTTTCTGACGTGGAGGAGGACAGGACTCGGCTGTGCGACCAGTTTTCTGCGATAGCGGGAACCGACGGCGCCGTGGCTCAGTGTTTCCTGGCTGAGAATGACTGGGAGATGGAGGTACAGTGAACACAACTCTTTACTGCTGTGGGCAGAGAGCAGCTCAGCTCAGCTGCAGCCTGTTCCACTGATTAGCTTCAAGGTCTGTGAGATAAAAAAAATAAATACTGCATTCAGATTGTTTTGTTTGGCGTCAAAAGCAAATATTTTAACTTTACTGTAACTTTTTGTTGTCAGAGAGCTCTGAACTCATTCTTTGAGGCAGACATGGAGAGGGTATTTGCAGAGGATTTTGAAGAAAATAACAGCAGCCCCCAAAATAAGAGGCAGAAGACTGAGAAACCCTCCCAGGATGATTGGTAAAGCCTTGTGTCTTCACTGTGTGTGCTGAAACAGCTCCATGTGACATAACTTTAATAACTCAGCTCTTTGAAAACAAAAATATACATTCCAGCATCGATTTAACCAGAGACAGTCCTGCTGCACGGAAGCCCTCAGATGAAGATGACAGCAAGCTGTCGGTGATCTCCTGGAACGTGGACGGACTCGACACAGACAACCTTGCAGAGCGTGCCAGAGGCCTGTGTTCCTATTTAGTCTTGTAAGTAAAATGTTTGTCCAAAGGACGTCAACAGCAGGGTTTATCTGAACAAATAGGACAAATTGTTCCACTGGAGAAGTATTAAAATTAATAATATGTTTCATTAAGCGAATAATCAATGCAACTCTGGACATGGCGTGTGTTACAGTATCCATTGCTGTATTGAGAGGTCACTGAGGTTTCACAAAATAGTAAAAAGAGTGACAGTATTTCTTTTTACTTGTTACCTTTTTTGTAGTTTTGAAATGCAGATTTGGAAAAAGAGCTCTTTTTTTTTTTGCTTTGATCACATCTGACTAACTTCCCAAGTTATTAAGAAGTTAATATTTGCTGCGATTCTTCTTTTCACTCAGATACACACCTGACGTGGTGTTCCTACAGGAGCTCATCCCTCCCTACGTCCAGTACTTGAAGAAACGAGCTGTTAGCTACCTGATCATCGAAGGTAAAGTATGTTCAAAAAGTTGTTGTTTTTTCCCCCTTCTCCCTCGCTGATCACATTCTGACGTGGTCCTAATATAATAATGACTGAACTCTGCATGTTTTTGGTCTGTGGAAGGAAGGGAATATTGAGAGAAAACCTATACAGACGGAAGAACAGGCAGACGTTACACCACTGTGCCGCCTCCTGCTTATGTTTCATAAGATTCATGCGGTTATTATGAGTGTCTTAAATTGGCTCCATTTAAATTAAACTTTCTTTTTAAAAATCTCTCACCTCTGATTCTGTTCTGAGCAGCCGGGGAAGAAGGTTACTTCACAGGGATGATGCTGAAAAAGTCACGAGTCAAGTTTTTGGAGAGTGAGATAGTAAACTACCCCTCAACACAGATGATGAGGAATCTACTTGTAGCTCAGGTTTGTGCTCCATCTTTTATCCTTTTTGCTCAGCATGTATAAACCCACCTGAATGTGATAGAGCTGAGCTGGTTGTTGTTGTTGGTTTAAAATCAGGTGGCTTTTAAAGGCCAGAAGTTGTGTCTGATGACTTCTCACCTTGAGAGTTGTAAAGGCCACGCAGAAGAGCGGATGAAACAGCTGCGGGTGGTGATGCAGAGGATGAAAGACGCTCCCGATGACGTCAGCGTCCTCTTCGGAGGGGACACAAACCTGAGGGACACCGAGGTCAGCCCCGGGTCTTTCCAGTAAGTCCAAACACGCTGTATAAATCCCCCTTTAGTAACGTTTGATGTGGTTTTTCTGTCAGGTGGCCAAAGTGGGCCTGCCTTCGAGTGTCTGCGACGTGTGGGAGCGACTGGGCAAACAGGAGCACTGCCGCTACACCTGGGACACCAAAGCTAACAGCAATAAAACCGTTCCCTACGTCAGCCGCTGCCGCTTCGATCGCATCTACCTCCGCCCAGCTACGCAGGAAGGAGTCCCACGGCTGGGCCCTGATCACATGGCCCTGGTGGGGCTGGAGAAGCTGGACTGTGGCCGTTACACTAGTGACCACTGGGGCATTTACTGCAGCTTCACTGCGGAGTAGAAACAAAAAGAAACTAGACTGAAGTGTTCAAGTTAAAGCTTCTGTTTGAAATCAGCGGCTTCTGTCGGTTTCATGTGAAACACGTACTGAGCTGAGGTTTTCTGCCTGTTAATGTTTAAAAAAACATTGCTTTCATGCTTATTCGTTTTTTATGTGACCGCTGAAACGTGGAAAGTACCAATAAATAAAAATGTTTGCGCTGTTTTTGAAGCTGGTTCCACAGTTGACTGCAAAGTTTATGCTTCACTCAGAGAACAGGAGGTTTTACGTAATCTTTCACAGCAGATGGTGTTTAAAGCAATTACAACCAATTTACTGTAATTTTAAAGGTGAGACGGAAGAATGTCAACCTTTAGACTGTTTTATAATCTGTTTTTTGAGTCTGTAAATAAGGTTAGTTGAGAGGGTTGAGTTTCACCAAAATAATAAAGCGACTAATCTGACCAGCTGTAGGTTATGTTTGTTTGTTTTTTATACTAATAAAGTGTAAATGTTACTCTGATAAATCTGTGAAGGTATATTGATGCATGTAGTGTTAGCAATTTACCACTTGATGGTGCTATAGAGTCAAGCTGGTGAAGAATATATATATAAATAAAAGCACAGGGAGACAAAAAGGATGAATTAAGGGCCCTAAAAAAATAAAAAAAATGCATAAAAAGACAAAAGGACAAGTAAGGAGACATAAAAAGACACAAATGGAGCAAACAGGCTGAACTACATGGATTTCAAAGAGCACAAAGTTTCAGAAGGATTTAAACATATTTTCAATGAGAAAAAGTGTCAACGGTAAATATTTCTAAAGTATAAAATCTTGTCCTGGACAAGCTGAACATTTTGTAATATTAGTGATTGAAACGGCTGAAATTAAGATGAAATAATTCTAGACTGAAAAATGTACAGAAGAAACTTTAAATAGGAGAAATAAAACCTACATTTGGACCCTCTTTTGAGTTTCATTTCCTCCTCAAACCTGCCTTCTTCCTCTCTCCTCTCTGTCAGATCTGCTGAATATTTGACCGTGACAAGGGATGGGAGTGGGAGCGATCTGCATGTGAGTTCATACGTTTGGAACTCCACAATTTTCATCTTTGAACTGAGAAAGCTCCTCGGTTGAGAAGCAAAGCGTCTTCAAAGTTAAAAAAAACCAAAAGTGGTCAGGTTGCCTTTGATTCAGTGAGTTGGGATCATTGTGTTCAGAGTGTCCTGGTTGTTCAGAGAGCAGACGGTATCATTTTTTTCACCAGCGCCACGCAGCGTGAAGAAGAGCTGACCTTAGAAGAGGGCGGACAGACGCGACTCCTCCCTGGGAGCATCATTCTTCATCCTTCACCTGCCCTGACCTGCAAACAATCTGCCCACAGCTCCGATAACGCCTTCAACGCTCAAACATCCTGCTTCATCGTGGTATAACGTGGATTTCTGTTCCTGTAATCCTGCTCTACTTTTTTTTTCTAACTTCAGTTCTTGTGATTAACACGCTTTGTTTCAAGAACCTTGCAGCTGTAGAGGATCAGGAGGATTATTACTGGGTTAATCTGTGGCCTAAACATGAAGCTTCATCAAAAATCAGAGTTAAACTGCTTCTCATCACACAGATAAGGAGCAGGTCACAGAGGATGCACATGAAGGCAACAGCTGTCTGAGCCCAGGCAGTGGTCACATGGTCCCCCCTTCTTGCAGATCCTCTCCCCACAGAGGTCTGGCTGTTTGAAGGCGCTTCAAGATCTTCTCATTTGCTCCTTTTATCATCTCACTTTCTGTGTCGTCAAGCGCCGTCGGCCTCAGTGAGAGCCCAAGGCTTTCATTTTGGGCCTGTCAGGACCAACATGCTGTGCAGATGTGTCCTCGTGCTGACAGGAGGGTGGGGTGGGGGTGGGGGGGATCTGGGACGGGATCTGTCCTCTGAGGTGGAGCTGAGTGATGACGGGTCCGACCTCAGCCCAGAAAAGACAAGCAGGTCTGAGCTGCAGCTCTCTGTGACAGCCGGAGTGATAAGATGTCCGGTTTGCTGCTCCGTGATTGATGGACTCTGGCTTTTCTGGGGTTTTTATTTTCCACTTTATGTAGCCGTGTGGCCACATCCACACAAACACTCATCTGCCTCCCTACATTTAGGCTGTCACAGGCAAGGCGAGGGCAAGCTTAAGTGGTGCAGCACTATAGCTGCATCCATCACCGCTTCTCTTCCAAATCGCTGTGGCAAACCGGCCAAGAAGCCTGTATTATTTCTGGTCGTACAGTGCTGCTGCCGAGCCTGCTGAATATTTGAGTACGAGCGGTTATTTAAGGGTCTGCGAGAGAAGGAGAACTCATCTGAGGGGGGAACCTTCCCAGACCCGCGCGGCAGCCATAAGATCTGATCAACCACAACACCGGACAAAACAGCAAAACTAAATAAGAAAAATTAAAACAGATGATTAACAAGGGAGAAAGAAAATCAAATACAAAGTTTAGAACAAAGGGCAAAAAACCGAAATTAAATGTTTAGAGCACATCAAGGGGAATAGAAAACATAAAATTACTAATAATACAACATTTTACAGAACCCCCAAAATTACAAAAACGAGCAACAAAAGTGACAATAAGATTTCAAAAACACAACTAAATTTACCAAAATAAGACAAAAAAGTTACAAAAATACAATAAAACAAACAATTTCACCATTTGAAGGCGTGTAAAAATTGATATGATAATAATAATATGATAATTCTTTGAGACTGGGCCTGTTTTAGGACGGCAGCCCAACTTGGACGGACCGTTAGCATCACAGTTTGGTCAGAAATAAAGTCTATTCCTTCAAACTATTCGTTCAAAGAACTTTCTACAACAGGTTAGATATTAACGGTTCACAACCTTTCCACAGAACCCCACTACAAAAGGTCCGAACTGTCACTTTAATGCATGTATAGTGAACAGATGGGAAAGAAATGTTTTAAAATAAGCTTCATCTCAACAGCAGCTTATTCGTTAAAGCTTAATGACCCTCACTTTAAGCTGCTTTATCATCTTAAAACAGAGTTCAGAGTCCTTATTCACAAACGCTGACCTCTAAGACAAGCCTTTCCTTCTGCTTTTTTATACCATTATTTTAGTAGACTTCGCCACCCTTCAAATTAAATTCAGGTGTCTTATTTTTTCGTTTATGATGAAAACTGAAGTAAAAAGTCCGGACAAAAAGAAGTGTAACAAATACTGACAAGTTTTATTGTCTCTTTCATAAATAACACTGAACAAGCATCGTACAGTGATAAATAATATTTATACACTGTAAAATTCTCTGTATTACAAAATACAGTATATTTGTAATGCACTTGATACAGATTGGGAAGTATTGCATTTCATAGCACCAAATGTGACCCTTTCCCACCCAAACCTTCAATGTCAGCGTCGTTCGGGCCTCAGACTCAGGTCGTCTGTGGGTGTCTATGAAATGTACTTCCCTCAGGAATCAGCTGTTGCATAACTAGATCTAAGATACGTTGAGCCCACCTAGGAAGTACCAAAGCCTTTCGTGTAAATTTGCTCGTTTGTTTTCAAACAATTGAAAGTTTTAAAGTCCCCGCCGAGAGACTGAAATACGGCAAAGTGCGTCCAAGTCGGCCAATCAGGTTTTATGTTTCTCTTATTTTGTGTTAATCGTAATGTCCTCACAAATGTCGCACTTTGTTTTGGGAGGTTTTTTTTTCGCTTTTAAAAAAAAAGAACAGTGAAAAATAGATACCTCTAAAAGTCGTAAAATGTCCTTTTTTGTCTTCTGATAAACGTTAAATTTGAGGATGCTCATGCAACAGTAGTGAGACGTAGCTTGATAATCACATTTTAGGTGAAAAATAGCATTTTTTTTTTAATAGGGACTCTCCAAACAAAGAGCTACAAATCTGAGCAACGCGCTCTCACATTTTGTCGTCTCGTGACGTGGCCTTCACATCGTAGGCAGCAGGATTTTTCCATCAGAGGCAGCAGGAGGTAAAAGAAATAAAAAATAATAATAATAATTAAAAAAAAGGCAGGCTGAACACGTGAACACAAACCTGGGAATTGTGACAATCAGTCAAACGTCATCAACACTACGGGCCGAACAAGTCCAGCTTCCAGACTGCTTGGTTCGAGAGTTTACAGACATGAAGAAAGTTTGTTTAAATGTGAAATATTATTGCTAAATTCAAACAGGAGGGGGAACTTTAAACCTAACGTGACTAAATTAACAGCATCGGAGAACTGACAGCATGGAATGTGTTTCGAACAAAAAAACAACAACACAGAAGCCCTTATTATTCCTCAGAGGGACGTCGTCCGAGGAGCAGCATCAGAATAAAAAAAACACACAGTACCACATTCATTATGTAGCGCCCACGCTGTGTTTAATTGACCCCCAGTTCTCCACACAACCAGCCAAACCTCCTCCTCCTTTATCTTATCTGTATGAAAATAACGGTAGTTTATTGCAGCGGGTTGTGCAAAGTACACTACAGCAGGAGAACTTGGTTTTAAACACAAAAAAACTACAATAACGAGAGAAAAAGTAATTATTTTTAGTAATTTATGGCACGCCAGAATAAAAGCCTTTATCTCCCACTTTTGTGTAATAATTTAAAAGTAAAAACCAAAAGTTTGTGTTACTTGAATGCAGGACAGAAGTGTGGATTAGTTTGGTTTTAGCACTGAATGTTACATTCATGCCTTTCCACTGCGGTTTTGAGATGTATTGCACTTTTTTCTTTTTAAATTTATTTAATCAAACAAAAACTATGCAACGATCGTCGACAGATAACCTCGCAGCCCAAAAGGTTACGTAAAAATCAAACTGAAGAGTTGAACGAAAAACAAACAAAAACAACCTGACATCATATTTCCGATGTGGGAATCCTTCTGTACTCCTCTTTTAAACTTCCCGGAAGAAGCTTTCCTGAGTTCTCCTCCTTCCCTGGACCCGCCCGCTGATGTGGTTTCAGTAAAGTTCGAACATAAGACACTTTAAAGAAAAAAAAAAAAGAGAAAACTCGGTGAAGCAAAATTATTCAAACGTGCTCTTAATGCCCTTATTTTGCTCGCTCGAAATGAGCACTGAGTGTAGGCAGTCACCTGAAAATACGCTAAAACGTAAACTGAACGAACAGTATGAGATAAAGGTGCATAGGTTGGCAACAAGAAATCAATTCCTTGGTTCTCTAGAAAGCTCCAAATTGCACATTCAGAATAAAGACGGCAGGCAATTAAAGCCTGGCTATGTTTTACACCGTTTATAATATTCTTCTAAACATCAGAATTTCATTGACATCTCCTGTAACAGCAGATATTAGGAAAAACTTTAAAAAAAAAAAAAAAGATGACGTACCACAAAACTATTCTCACTGCACCGTGTTAACAACAGGTGAGTGTTCCCACGGGTCTAAAACTACAGGGAAAAAAAAAAAAAAGGAGTTTCTGAGTTTTCCAACACGGCAGATCAGAAAAACGTTCTCATCTTTGCAGTCTTACGCCGCTGAATGAAGTCACACCATGTTGACGCAGGCGGCGCTGCCACCCGCCGCCGCCGCCCTCTTGCTGCAGTAGGAGAAGCCGCCGTGATTGGCCGAGGAGCCGTTCATGTGCGACGACTTCAGCTCCATCTGGCAGGCGGCGATGGCGGCGTTCAGCTCGACCTGGGCGCGGTGGACGACGTAGAACATCAGGCCGATGCTGATGATGATCTGTGGAGGGAGGCGACACGAAAGGCGTTGGCGTGGACGCGCGCTTTTGTGTTTTGCTTTAACTGAACTGCTTTATATCCAGATGTTCTGAAAGTGCTACTTTAAATAAAAGGAACCTTACGGTCTTACAACCACAGCACAGTTTCTGTATTTAACACGAAACAGTAGATAACAGAGAGAAATACTTCTGAATAAAAGACATTTAATGACGCTTGATTTTTCGTGCAGAAACTTCTACTCAGTCTTCAGTAACCAAAGCTGAAACTGTGGGAAATATCAGAACAATTTGTGACCCAGATGCTAGTAAAGTATAGCATTTCTCTTTTTCACAAATGACTTCCTGCATGGAGCCCTACAACACGACCTGACAACAATAAATTGTCCCTGGGTGTGAGTGAGAGCAAAGACAATCGTCTGTCCCATTTGTCTCTATGTGTCCCTGTGAGGGACTGGTGACCTGTCCAGGGTGTCCCCTGCCTGTCACCTAATGATCGATGGAGACAGACACCGGTTCCCCACGACCCCGAACTGGATGGATGGACTGACCGAGGAGCTACCAGCTAGTCTGAGTGAGTGGACTGCTGTCGTTTTAAAACTACTTCAGTCTCAGAGTCTTTATTTATGATGCAAACAACCACATGAGGAGATCTTCAATTCTGACAACAGCAATCTGCTTTGGTCCTAACCCTGCTCGGACTAGCCGTTAGCTCGTCAGTCCAGTTCAAACTGAACTATTTCTCCAAAAAGACATTGTTCAAAGAGCTATCTACAACAGGTGAGATATTACTTCTCCATAACCCTGCCACAGAACCCTACTTCATTGCTTTAAGAGGCTGAACTTTATTTTATTTAGTTTAATAAAAGGTGTAATTTCAATCAATAATCTTTTTAAATGTGAACATTTATTTTTGTTACATTTTCTACAAAATTATGAACTTCTTGTTGTTTGCAAATACTTGTTACTTTTCAAGATCTATAGAAACCTGGGGTTCAACTAACAGACATCATCTTATTGTTATTTATTTATTTATTTGTGACAGACGCTAAACGTCTTCAGGTTGCGTCATCTCCCTCTGCTATCGTTTACAGACACGTGAGAGGACAGCTGGCGTAACGAGCCACTTATGGTGAAGCACTAAAACTTTAATATTCAAAGGAACGCATGTTTTTTTCAAAGTTGGGTTGACAACGCTGATATAGATTCAGTTACAAAGCGACACCCAGAACCTGCGTTGGTTTTCAGCCAAATAAAAATAAAAAGTCGCCTACAAAACCACGAAACCGCGTCCTAGTTTTAGGTGTACTATCAAGGTAATAGTAACCCTATCATGCAGTGCAGAACTGATCATTTGCTTGAAAGTTAGGAAACAATACAACTAACTTGCTGGACCTGAAAATCACATTAAAAGGTCGAAACAAATCAGTCACTCATTAACAAAATGGACCACATCATTTGCAAGGCGTGGTGCAGATCTGCTTGTGGCTGCACTCGCAGCAGCAAGCACTCCAGGTTCAGGAAATATTTTTTCCAAGAAGCGAGGAACAGGTGTGTCCTGTCTTGTTTTCTCTGAATGCTTGTTAGAGGTGCCGCTGCTGTCACAAGTCCCAAACAAGCCCGAGTCTGCAGGAGCGACGTGCTCAGAGCGCATCACGTCAGGCTGCAGCGTTCCTTTAAACTCCAAAAATAACAAATCTAACTCAACTGAGCAACATTCGACAAGTCTCGCAGCGCATTTAGCAGACTGGAAACAGATAAATTCAACAATAATGAGCTATTTTAACTCCAGCTTGAACAAGATGGTTCACAACAGCCATCTAGCATAATAAAAGGACACCTTAACAATCCCAAACAGGAAAAGGTTTTCCTTCCTAACAATAACGAAACTCTAAGCAGGACTTCTAGTGTCAGTGCCGCAACTAACAATGGACCTCTGCTGTGTGTCGCAATGTTTAAAATACAATACTGATGTTTAAAAGTAAGGTATTTGAGCTTGAAACTGAACAAAATTTAAAAGAATTAAACTTAAGTTTGACAACGTATGTTATTTAGATGATTTTGAAGGTTGCTTTAAACATTACGACTGCGTTTGTGAGTAAAAGAAACGAATGGAAACGAGCAGGAGCCGTCTGAGAAGCTATGGAAACACAAAGTATGAAAATAGCTACAAAAGCAGACTTACTGGATAAAGCTGACGCATGTGAAACCCATCCGCTTTTACTACAGCACACCCAACCCCCCCACGGGCTCACCTGCAGGCTGAATACAAAGTAGCCGCTGATGCTCTGCTCGGCGATGACGTCCTCCATGGTGCGCAGCGTGGTGCCCAGGTACGAGTTGAGAAGCTGCGTGGGCAACAGGCCCACCGAGGAGGCCACCAGGTAGTTTGGCAAGGACACATCTGTGATCTTCAAACAGAAACAGGTTTTAATAAAAACGACAGAAAAATGGAGTCTAACATTCAGTTCAACAACATAGAAAATCTACACATTGATCTTCTTATTTTTTGTATTTTAGTACTTTTGTAAGCTTTATGTCATATCAAGGCTGGGAGTTTACACGTCATACTATAACAGCAAGGAAATTAAAAAATAAAATAAAATAAAAACAGGGTGTTTGCTAAATTCATTAACGGGACAATGTGAGCTGCAGATCTGATGTAATATTTTACATGCATCTAAAGTTCTTCACTTTTTACGTGCCTCAGATTCACAAAAATAACCTTTTATTGGTCAAAACAGCTCAAAGATAGTAATAAAGAACTGATAAACATGAAAAGACTCAAGAAATTTGATAAAACAACACACGACTTTCAGCAACAGTCTCATCACCGGCTCTGGAAAATACAAACAAATGCACTTAAAAAAATTTATTTTTTCTTCACTAGAGGTTTTTTTCAGATATTCAAAAAAAAAGCCACAAGTCCTTTAACTAAAGATACTGTTTTATGCAAAAATAACAAACTCTATTATAAATTAAGTTCTAGGTTATGCTCATAAGCTGATTTTGTGTGTTTATGCTGTACGTCTTCAACTAAATCCAGTTTAGTCCCAGACTTTGTCTCTTTGGTTACTGGAAACAAAACGGCACAAAAAGCAGGACGTCCTTTAAAGGACCGAGTTTTCTTTCGTTGATCGAGATCTCGGTTGAGCTGGGAAACAGATTCCAAGAGCCATCTGGTGAGAGCGGCGTGCCCTGCGACATGCCGGCACACATCCGGCTCAGCGTCTCCCATCATATCTCCGTCCTCCATCTAAATATAAACAAACGTCTGTGTGTTCTGTCACCCTTGATCCCTTGATTAAGCGATGACATAAGCTGTAGCGCGACCGTGCTGCCCGTGTGTGCGTGGATGTGACCTTGGCACTGTGCGCTCAGCGACGAGACAGTGGCTGATAGCGGTGTGTCGGGGGCTTCAGCGTGATGTAGCCTCTGCCAAAACGCTATCGTAGCTTTCAAAATCCAGCCCAGATGTCTCCCTACAGGAGTAAATCCTGAATCATCTCTTGTTATGACACTGCACTGTGATAAGAGTCAGGCCAATCTTGTTAGGCTGCTTCTTTTAGCCTTTTCCTGAAACATCTGAATCTTGTGGAAAGATAAGCATTGATATGTTCATGCCCTGCGAGGAAAAAGGGGCTTTTAGCTCATATAAAGGTGGCGAGAAATGCAGCTGAAACTCAGCCATCCTCGCTGGCTTGTGAAGCGCTACTAGTCTTTTCCTGTACAGGTGTTTCAAACGAGAACAACCAGCCTTTGGTATCTTTGTAACCGTGCAAAGAGTGCCCACAGAACCTCCTACTTGATTCTGCGATCGCCTTTATTAAGACAAGCTGAAAATCCCGTGGCTGACCTGATTCACTCAGAAGAAGCAGCAGCACAGGTCTGACGTTCCGCTCATAAGTGAAACAGTAAGCGGGATATCACGACTGGGTGGCAAATTTTAGCAACCGTGATGCTCTTTTCCCCGCAATGATGACAGTCTGATTTAATCACCACCTCATTTAAACTAGCTCCTCATGTTTGCTTACGGCCAGCCCTATAAATCAGATGACAATCGTCCCAATTCCTTTATTAGCTCATTATGACAATGACGAATGGAGGCAGCAGTAAGTTACCCGGCTAATAAAGCGCACGCAGACGGATGAACGCGTCCACTCCGTCCCCTCCAACATTGTTTTTTCCATGAGCTGTCCCAATATTTTGCTAACTGCTGCAGTCTCTGGGTCGTTTTAGGTTACCCACTATAATGTAGCATCATCCACTTCAGCAGAAACAAGCGGGGGGTGGGTGGGGGGGCGGTGAAATGTGGCCTCACCCACAAAAAAGTGCTTACCAAGGGCAGAGCAGACAAGACTTATTTCCACCGTGAGCCATAGAGGGACCTGCTCATCCCTAGTTTCTTTTTTATATTGTTGAGGAAACGAGGCGGCATCAGCTCGGGATAAGCCTCCGAGTGAGACGAATTATAAGATGAACAGCAAGTCTGAGGGAGACTGAAACCCCTCTTTGGATTGGGATGTAAAAAACAGAAGGAGAGAAGGATTCATCTTATTAACCTCCGTCTAGCTGGGCTGGCTTAACACCCCGGTGAAGGCTCTAAAGTGACATTTACACATTTTATTCCACCTTCGATACCAGATTAGTTGTTATCTTCTTGTTATAAACCCAGACTGGAACAGGGAAATAAAACTTTAGGACAGACTGGTATTTAGGGCTGCACAATATATCAAAGATTTAATCAACATCTCCGTATCAATGTGGGCAATATCAATACCACAAAGGACTGCCCTGACAGCACTAAATATTCTGACTTCATCATCACTGTGATAAGATAGGGTGTGGTGAGCGTTGGGAAGACAGAAATTAAAGAACGGTAAGAAAAATGTGGCTTCAACACAGCTGATAATGTCATTGCAATGTTCGCCAATAATGCAACTGCATTATCTCCTCATATATTTTTGAAGCCAAAAACCTTTTACTAACTTCACAAATTTAAAGCACAAATATAACAATAGCTTCTTTATTATTTTCTTTTTTTACACCTCTTACAAACATGAATCAGCATTATGTTTCAATCCAATATTACTTATATGAAATAACTTCTAGTTTTCAAGATTTTTCTTGTTAAATGTATGATTGTTCCAACTGATAAATCTTCAATATACAGTAATATAAATCAGTGTGACTGCATAATAAAATGACTCGTTAATTTGATTAAAACGCAGATGGTAAATTAATTAATGTCCCATCAAAGATGGTGTTGTATTAACTCTACATTTGCTAATCAGCACAACTAATCTGTGGTTGAAAAACCATAAATGTTGGTGATTCTGGTAAGAGAACGCTCTGAAAAGTTCTGATAACGAATCAAATGAAGAGGGGGAAAAAAGACGGTTGCAAAAAGTTCAAAACCACAATTTTGCAGCAGATGTGGTTCAGCTGCATTAAATCGGCAAAACAAAGGCTTAAAATCTGCTTTTATACGACTTTAAATCAACATAAATTTCCTCAAACCTCAAACTAAAGACAAAGAGACAAATTAATCAAGTCCCAGTGACAGCAAGCTATCAGGTTAAAGCCTCCTGACTGACCGTGACCTGACGGTCGGGGACACTTCGACCTTTGGACAAGCAGATAAAAAGTATGTCGCAATTATTCAGCCTCAAATCTGACCCGTGGTAGAGGCCGGTCAGGCAGAAAACAACCATATCTTCATCAAAGTCTGATACCGGGTTAACTGCTGATCGCACAACACAAACAACAAGAACAATAAAAGCATTTAGCATCACTACGCAACTGTCGTCACCCGAGCATCGGGAAGTGAGACGCTTCTCAAAGGACATTTAATAATGCTCAAACATTTCTAGTTTCCAGTTAAACAATCAGCCTTAAAATGAGTTTGGAAAATTTGTAACGGATCATCTGAACTGAAACTATACGCGTACTTCTGCAAAACTGACATCCAAGTCAATGACGCTAGAATTTTTTTTTTTTTTTATCTAAAGAAAACAAGGAAGATTATTATAACAGTATTTAGTTTTGAACTGAAGCGTAAAAAGAAGTAAAGTCTGTTTTATTTAGTCAGGAACAACTTATAGAGCTACATGACGTTTACTTTCCAACCATTTTGCATTTTCTGCAAGCTGAAAACTCTTTGAAATTTTAAATTTATCTATAGACATTACACCTCTATTTCAGGATTTGTAGGAGGTTTCCTCTAAATTGCTCCTTTGTTTGTTTGGATTTTTTCACTGTGGTTTTGCAGTTCTTCTAAAACGGTCGTCATCTTCGCTTTTTCCGTTTCCCGCCTCCTCCTCTACGCTTTAAGCTAGAAACGTCCTTCGAGCTCACCACATTGATTTACCCTTGAATTTTTGTGCTACTGGTGGTTTCTGCTCTTAGCAGAGCTCTTTTTTCCCCCCTGCAAAGTCAAAGGGTTATGTGAACAATTCTGCAAAGGTTTCAGATCTGGCCTACACATCAGCTGAAATGTTTCCTGGCATGCTCATAGTTTTGAAAAGCGGTTTATGTTTTGAAATCAAAGCATCTGAGTTGAATATTTGTTCGAAGAAACTGATCCCTATCCTGGTTTATTTCACGCTGTTGTTATATTTCAGCACATTTCAAAAGAGATCTTGTCTAAAAGACTGATAAGGCGGTAATGCCAATAGAGCGAGTTTTTAGGTACACAAAACAACTTCAAACTGAATTTGATGACAAGATTTATGCACAATAATTAACTGTACCACTGCAGAGACTTCAGGATATAATCTGCTAATATCTTGACACCTTTTAAATGACAACTATTCAATCTTATCTGAATCAATCTGTGAGGCAGTACCACTCCCAAACAACTGAGGAAATTAACAAGGTTTGTTTTTTTCTTCTCCCCCTTAAAGTTTAGCTTGTAGCGTCTCAGGTTATTAAACGTCAATAATTATCTGAAATTGGTAAAATGCTTTTCAAACTCAGCTGGTATTCTACAACCCAGTAACAGATACGTCAAAGCTTTTTGGCCGTTTCTAGGTATTAATGAGTTGACTGAGTAGAGTGATCATTGGTCATAAATTATTCACGCAATGTATGAAGGTCAAGGCCTCAGGTGAAGTGAAGGAGGGCAAAGGAAAGAAATATCCTGGCACTGCTTCATTTAATCATTCAACCCGATCGAACGTGTTTGATTTTATTTTTTACATTTTAAGAAAGGACATCGGCTTGAACACATAAAAAAAAAGAAATACGTTTCGTCACTTGGTTCATTTCATTGGACTTCTTCCGCTACGTAAGAAAAAAAAAGGAATGAGTCTCCTTTCTCTGGAGACGGGCTTTATATTTCCTCATTCCTCATTTCTGCACACAGACTGACGCCTGCCGTGAGATTTAACATGACATGAAAATTAGCAAGTTCGATGTTGAAAGTTCCTCAATGTTAAAAAGGTTCTGGCCGCTCCTGACTATGTTCTGATTTCCCCTGAGCGTCAGCTGGCCTTGCGAAAGGAATTTCACTTCATTTCTATCTGAAACGAGAAAGGCCGGAGATTTAATTGTCGGAACCACAAATGATTTGTTGACTCACCCTCCAGAGAGACAATGAGCTCTCCTCCAGGCAAGTCCACAGCTGTGACCTTTCTACTAAAACCCACAAGTCCACACAGCTGTCTGTTGTCTTTTTAATAGGGAGAGGAAAATGTGGTGATCTGGTTTTCATACTCACCGAAAAAACTGCATTTTGGAGCCCAAATGGTATCGGGGTGAGTCTTGCTAAGGCCACAATTTTGAGTCCACTTCCTCCTTCCACCACTCGTATAACAGCACTGAGCTGGTCACTGTTCCCGACTTTGCTCAGCACCCAGTCACTCAATAATCTTTTGCACACCAGGTGTGCCACAAAGGTTCCTATTAAAACCCCCACCATAACCAGCCCCATGCCCAGCACAAAGCCGTAGAGATAGCCAGCTGCCACGTTGAGAACAAGATATCCCCATCCACATGGAAATGACACAATAATCAACCCAACCATAAAGAGCATGGCTCCAACCAAGCTGTCCAGGCTCTCCACCCAGAGCAGGAGGTCCTTGAGGTACTGCCGCACCAGGGCAAGCGACGAGAAGCACACAGCGGTCAGGATACACGCCAGCAGGGCGCTCTTGAAGCAGAAGGTGGTGATGCAGCAGGGGTGTCTGAACTCTCTGGTGAAGGTCACCCCTCCGGCGTCGGTGATCACCTCGGGGTCCCCATCTGGCTTCCCAACACCAGCTCCTCTCTCATCGAAGGCGCCGCATACCAGGATGTCAATTTTGTCACAGTCGTCCGTGGCAGTCCTCTGCAGCCAGCGGTTCAGGTGAATCTGTGTCTTGCCCACGGCGTGCTTCACAAGCTTGGTGAACAGCTGCACGGTCGTGGCCCCCGACACCAACATGTTGGCCCTCAAATAAGCTCTGGGGACCAAGCAGATAGGGCTCGAATGACCTGGAGACAGCTGTGGTTTTCAGACAGCCTAACAGAGGCAATCTGTTTGGAGAAAGGTGTTTATAAATGGAATATGGTGGTTTCAGCAGTAATAACCCATTTCTGTGCTACTCTGACAGCACACATGAAGCATAAAGATTGAGTAAGTCGCTTCTTGTCCATTTTTGTATAAATTATCCAGCGTGGTAATGTTTATCTTGGGTAAACTAGTTGGGTAATAAGCCAGTCCCAACTAAAAGTGCAAGTTTTGCTGTCGCTGTCTCCAACACTCGCCATATTCAGAGTTGTCATCCGGACGAGGCAGAGCGAAATGACAGAAAAAGCTCCCAGGGCCGACAAAATACGAGCTGAAAGGGCATTAAAAGGCGAAAAGCTGCATTTCCATCCAAGCCTAGCATAAATCAGTGCGAGGCTAACTTGGCTAAACCAGGAGATCGTTCCGTGGATAAAGTCCGCCGATAAATTTCAGACAAAAACCCGCACTCAACTGGCCCTCAGCTCCGCTTCTCCCGAACACCAGAGCGACGAAACGGGTGCGGGGGAAGAAGCAGTTTATCCTCCTCGCAGCCTCTCGTTTGCCTCGTTCGCCTTCCTTCCACGGGTGGACGTCGCTGCCGCGGCTGTTGTTGTCGCTGTTATACCTTCCAACCACTGTTTGTGTCCCAGAATGCACAAGTAACCTCAACGCACACGAGCGAGCCGTTTGACATTTTCAGCCAATCAGAGAGCGCCGGTTGGCCTCGCGAGATTCTGCGAGATTTCAGCGCAAAAGCGTTTGTTTTTTATTTATGATTCGCTAGCTTCCGTGTTGCTAACCGCACAAACAAGAGGTAATTATAATGTTACTCAGTAAATACTCTCAACTTACATCACTTTTGATTCATTTTATGAATTTAATAATAAAAGATGAAGGCGCCAGCATACAACGCCGCTTTTGTTTTTACAACATGACAAACCAATAAGGTAAAAACCCCCAACTAATTAACTCAAAAATGATCTAATTTTTGGTGTACCACAACACAAATTAAAGCAAAAAGGGGCAATACGTGTGCAGTCTAATAGAAAAAGAAAGCATAAAACCTCCTCAACACCAAAACCTAAGTTATGAGCCAAGATATTTAGAAAAAATGTGTTTTTAACCATTAAAGTGTTACCAGGGATGAGATGCTTGCAATTTAATTAAGTAAAAAAAAAGATTTATACTGTCTGATTTATAGCACATACATTTTACATCAGGAAGGCTTTTAAAGTGGCCTGCTGCATGGCTGAACTTCTATTGAACAAAACTTATGAAGTGCAGACTACTTTGTCTGCAGGGGGAATTGGAAAGGAGACACTGGAGTAAATGGCTGGATCTTACTAATAGTGACAGTGAACCCCATAGATTATGAGCAAAAACTACAAAATTGGCATGTATGTATATATTCCTTGTCTTTTGGGTAATTCTGTCATCTCTCAACCTCACAATGTTATTTAAAATGTTTATAAATAAAAAAAGTAAAAAAAATAAAAGTGCAGATTATTTAAACACTTTAAGAATCAGTAATTTACCAAAAAAAACTTTAAATGAGCTGTATTTTAATTAGTTTAAAGAATGCAAATGCCCATTAGACACACTATAAAAGGTCAGTTTCTAGTATGTAACGAATTTAAACAAATATATAAATATATAGAGAGAGGGAGATGATACCTAAATGTCTCTAAAACAGATAAATATGTGGGTTTTTTTGTATCAAAATAAAGGGACTGAAGCAGGCATCAGCCTCTATAGCTTTTCCAGTTGACAGGAGGTCATATTTTACAAAACTTTTTGTTTCCCTTAAGTATAAGTCTTTATGTTAATTAGCTCTGCTCCTCTCCTTCCTTTCCTTTTTTTACATTTTTATTAGCTTTTATTTAAAATATTTCGCTAAAAACATTAATTGGAGCTCGTGTACTTCCAGATCTCACCACTAGATAGAGCTGCTGCTAGGTTTTGCTTTTTTCAGCACAAATTGAGTTTTGAGCGTTTAATCGGCTAAAATAAGCACTAATTGATAATAAAATAAAGTTAACCATCAAAACAGGACCACTGAAGTTAATGCTTTGTTTAAAGTAAATGTCAAACATGTATCCCCTTAAAATGTTTTCTTTTTTTTTTTTTTTTACCAAATTCAGTGCAAAACATTAATAGCTGCCATTTTAATTAATGCTGTCAAAGAAATGGGAAAAATACAACTTAAAGAGAGTGTAAAAACTATTAAGAATCTTGTTAAGACTTGTTAAGATTGTCTTTGATTTCTAAAAATGCCTCTATTAATTTAGTTTACATTAAAAATGCACGACGAAAGGGGAAGAATGTCTAAGAACATCGTTTTATTCGAGCCAAGTCGACCTCTTATAAGGTCTTTGTCTCCTGAACAAAAACTTTGCTAAATATAGCTCTCCTGTCCTGGCAGATTTGCTCTGCTCTGTTGGCTGCAAGTGCCATAGTGGACAAATTCATTTTTTTGTTTGTTTGTTTTTATTTTAAGAATATCTACAACAAACCTTATACGTTTTCAGTAAGATATAAGGTAAAGTTTATAAACTTGTGCGCTACGATTTTAAAGTTTAAATAAAACAGAGTGAAGGACGCTCTTATCAGCGGAGATCCGCAGTATCAAGGCACCGGAAGTACTTCAAAATAAAAGCGCGATGAACGCGTTGGAGCGTGTGGGACTTATGACACAAAACGTCACTACAACTGTTGTAGAATAATAGGATCCTTGTTGTGGATTAAAGCAGATAACACACAATGTTTATAACATTTTAAAACAGTCTAAATAAAACACTATTGAGCGCCACTTCCGGCCGGAAGTTGTGCCAGATTTTGTGTGACTTCACAGAAGCGCAGTTTGAGTTTTTCCTTCAGCATCCTCAGTGATCAGAGAGCAGAGAGTCGGTCAGACACACTCCTGAAGCTCTGCTGCAAATTATGGATTGTTTAGAGAAGGTTCAGCCCGAATCTGAGGAGCCCAGCACTCAGATGGAGCTCAAAAAGGGAATGTCCATTTTTATTGATGTAAGTAAACCTTTATTTTAAAAAATATATCTTTTTCATCTATAAACTGCAACAACTTGAAACCTGCTGTTGTTCTTTTTTATTTAATGATTTGCTGCATAATCCGTAGAATAAATCAGCTGAAAATAATTGTAAATGACTGTATTTATAAATATTCACACACACTTGCCACATTGCTGCCCTTTCAGACTTGTTTCTGCATGAAATGTTCCTTTTTGATTAAATTAATTCATTTGACAGGGCTGCCCTTTACTCAACAATTTGGTTAAAAGGATTTTAAAAGGCTGTCGTTAAGGTAATAAATGTGCAGGAATGCCCCTGGTTTGATCAAATCAGACAGTTCTTCATCTTAATAGCTGTAATTGAATAAAAAGAAAATCAAAACTTTAATGATTTGTTGATACCTCTGAGATTAAAATCTTTATTTTAGAGATCCCAACAACATGATGGGGGATTAAACATTCGAATATGATTATGTGAGCGGATAGGTTTCCCCTCTGCTGAATTTTCTCCTCCGTCACCTCATTATTTTTCACTCATTCCTCCATTTTTTTTTTGACTAACCTGTGATGGCTTCTGGAAAGAAATATAAATAAATAATAATCTGTTGACTTCCTTCAGTGTCGGAGGGGAGCGCAGGCTGTCGATGCAAATAACTACAAGTTATTTTTGCTTCAAAGCAAATGTGTCACTGGAGTGTCAAACTGTAGATCCTCTGAGAGACGGGGAGGAAAAGAAGCAGCTGATTGACAGCGCGGTGAACGACTGAAACAAGTCTGCAAAAATCATCCCTTCATCCTTCGTACTTTTATTGTGGCGCTGGTCGTTTGGGGGGTTGGAGTGGCCTCGATTCTGACTGAAAGTTAAAAAGTAGTACCGTATTTCTAATCTGGTTCAATATTTTTGTCATTAGCTGCATGAATAAGACTGATTAATGCGGGCTCACGTTTGAAATAACATTAAATGAAACCCAGAGGTGCATCTGCAAACGATCGCAGGCCAGAAACTACTCATGTGCACAAGTTCTGTCATAACATTTAAGAATAAACATCTCACAGTTTTGGATACCTTACACCATTTTTTGTTACTGAACAATATTTCAGAAACAAATGAAGGAGCGATCCGCTTATGTTAAAAAAAGACAGAGCTGGTGACATTTTGAATCTCACGCTCACAGTACGTGTTGTGAATGACTCTCAGCTACTACCACATCAGATTTTAGCTCAGTGTTTGTGAAACCGACCGAGTTGGAGCCATTTTTGTGTTGGCTAAAGTCAGTTAGCTGTGGCGGCCATCTTGAATCGGATTGACTCATGAGATGTTTTGCTAACAGACAAACGAGCAACAGTTAATTTTAGGCAAACATCTCACATGACGTGCCGCTTGTAGCACGTGTTGTGAGTGTCTCTCAGCTACAAACATACCAAATCTCTGTACAATATCTGTAAAACTGAGTTAAAGACATTTTGGTGTTTTTTTAAGGTCAGTTGAAAGTGGCAATCTAGCCAGCAGTGAATTACTCAAATTTAAAAGTCTGAAAAGCAAGGTGCAGGTGTAGGCCTAATTTTGTCATTCAGGCTAGAAAATAGGAAGTAAATACCCCAGTAATGACTGATTGTTTTAGTTTTATACTCATTTATTCACTTAGGTGCTGTAGATGGTCTGGAAATTAGATATTGTGACGGACTAACTTGATTTTTATCTGAGCGCTTTAAGTGTTTTCTGATTTAAAATGTCCTGCATGTGTAGATTTCCACAGTGGGGCTGTCTGTTCGGATTCTGCATGGAAAAAGTTGAGTTGAAGAAAAAGTGGGCAAAGTTATTTTTAGTTGGGTGGGAGCAGTTTGAAGCTGATGTGGTCACTGCCAGTCTCTCTTTCATCTCCTGTGGACTCTGGGACGGCGCAATCAATAATTCAACGCCGCGCCACTTTTGCAAGTGTGATCAATGGGCTCCTCTCGCATTTTAACTTTCATGAAGTGTCAGCCTCATTTTATTTATTTTTGACATCCCTCTCTTCTCTTTTCTCGTTGCAGATTCTGCGGAGAGCCGATAAAAACGGTACGTTCCCCGACGTCCAGACCGGCAGACACTCGCCATTCGGCCTCGAGTGTCACTTCAAAGCCTTGTTTCAGATTCACTTTCTCAATGAAATTCCGATCATGACTCTCTGCTGATAGTCTGTCAGTTTCCATGGAAACAGGAAACTGACCATGGCCGTCTGGCTTTCTGTTTCTGAGCATTAATGAAGAAAAACAAAAACAAATTGGACAATCTGGAGACGCTCTTGTCGTGGCGGTCCTCAGAGCTGATTAGCTGGAGGTTCGAGGCACAGTTTGCTTTTCTGTAGCCTGCTCTTTCAGGAGCAAAATGTTAAAATCTGCAGTTTTCAGTCTACATGCCTTGATTTTGTTGTTTCATTTATTCCATAGAATAAAGCTGAGTGATTCCCCAGACTACAGTGTTTCACCCTTTACAGATTTCTTCTGTTTTTGCTCTTTTGTCACACTTAAATGCTTCAAATAAGCAACCAGATTTTAATATCAGACAAAGATAACCCGAGTTAAAAACAGAGTGCAGTTTTTAAATGATGATTTCATTTATTAAGGGGGGAAAAATACCCATCCAGCCTGAGCCTTTGTGAGAAATGAATCCCCTCGTTTGGTAAATCATGAATTAAGTGTCATATTTATCTTTCTTTTGGAAAGCTGAGTTCAGTCTCATCATCCACAACCAGGCCTGATTACTGCCACGCCTGTAGAATCAAGAAATCACTTCAATAGATCCGTTAGCCACAAATGGAACAGTGGTGAACCTCCCCGACTCCTCCAGGAGGTCCCAAAAGAACCAAGAACAACATCTAAACCTCTGCAGGCCTCACTCATCTCAGTTAAGGTCAGAGTTCACGAGTCAATAATAGGAGAGAGACAAAAATGGGAGAGATCCGAGACAAAACCACCGCTGAACAAAAACAATACAAAGGTCTGTCTCACTTTGTCAAAAAAAAAAAAGAAACATCTTCATGATCCCTGAGGTCTTTGGGCAAATATTCTGTGGACTTTAGACAAAAAAGGGAACTTTCTGGAAAGTGTGTAACATCCCACCCGCAGTCAGACATGGTTGTGGTAGTGTGGTGGTCTGGGGCCGCTTTGCTGCTTCAGGAACTGGACTACTTTCTGTGAGTAATGGAACCAGGAGTTCTGCTCTGCGGCGGAACATCCTGAAGGAGAACCATAAATTTGTCTCTTCAGTTCTGCAGCAGGATGACGATCCGAAGCGCAGCGGCAACATTCCTCTACAGCCGCAGAAAAAGTTGCCGCCAGTTATGGCAAACGCTTGATTAAAGCTGTCGCCACCAAGGTTTGGATAGCTTTTACCTCAAATAAATGAAAACATAGTTTAAAACTTTCATTCTGCATTTCTTCGGGTTATGTTTGCCTGATTTTAACATTTGTTTGATGATCTGAAACGTGAAAACGTGACAGAAAAACCAGAACAGAAGAACCCTGTTTTCACAGCACTGGATGTTCTGACCCGTGACATTTATGGGGATTTGTTTGTGCCAGGAGTCGTTAAGGCGTGGGAATCATTTAATGAAGTTGTGGCAAAGCATTAAAAAGACTCGGTGATAAATCTGTGGCCATGCCTTCATATTGATCAAGGATTAGTTGGTCACAGAAAACACCGGCTGAGCTGCATGTTAACTACCCAACAAACAGCATAAATGGATTTTATTTCTTTTTTCTTCATTAAATCTTGAACCTTTTAAACAGCCGCTCTGTTTGGGGCTTAAAATGCACGGATTGAAACACAGATAATATGCAGGTGATGAGTTCCTCAGGCAGGAACTTAAAGAACTGGAATACATTCATGCAGGCTGTAAAACGGACGCCTAAAATAAGAGATCAAAGCAAAGCTGGAGGAAGTTCTTATTTTCATCCTCCTTTTCCAAAAAAATGATAAAAATCTAATTTATTGATTTGTTTTAATTAATTAAAAGGTACTGCTTTCTTTCATTCCTCACAGGAAACTGCAGACATGTTTATTCCTTTTCATTTTTAAAAATGTGTTCTCATTTTGAACTAAACACAAATGCAGAGACACGTTTGCCATCGCGTTGCATCATCCTGTCTTTAATTGCCTGTAAATGCACCGAAACCAAAGAGGCTGTCAGGTTTTATTTTTTTTTACCTCTGCCAAGGAGCTTGTGTTTTCAGTGGTGTTGGTTGGTTTGTTTATCTGCCTGTTAGCAAGGTGACTTAAAAACCAATAAACAGGTTTTGATTAAATTTTCTGGAAACGTTGGGGGTTCTCACAAATAAACAAGTGATTAAATCTTAGTGCTGATCTGGATCCTACAGTTTTTTTAATGACCCTGTGGCCCCGGTGAAGGTTTGCGCTCTCTGAGTGCTTCTGGATATTTATAATTATTTTTTTTGTATAATTTTCTTCATGAACAGAATATGCAGCTGCAAATGGCTGCACACATCATTCAGCACTGTGCCCTCACAGATGTGCGGCGTGCACTAATGCCCTCATGAATGTCGGCTTTTGAATTGTGCGGAGAAAACCGCCCAGATGGTCCCTCTTCTCTGCAGCCGAGACGACCGACCAAACATTATTCCCCTAAAGAATGTGAGCTTTTATTTGTGAGACCATGGGCACGATTTCCTGCTTCAGCTCCGTCCGTCTTAAACGAGCTGAGAGAAACCAGCTGTGCTTCTGGATCTTTCTTCTTCTTCTTCTTCGTGTTTGTTTGAAGTCCCGTTCCCTGTGGAGTTCCTGTATTTTCATGTTAAGATATTATTTTAAAACAGATGATAAAACCTCTACAACTGATTAACTTTTGGAGTCATTCCAATTCAAGATGGCCGCCACAGCCAGCTGAGGTTAAAGAAACACAAAATTATCTGTAACTCAGTCAGTTTTACAGATGTTGAGCCAACGTTTGGTGTGGTGAGATCAATCTCCAGCAACGTGTAAGATCTCTGCTTAAAACTTTAGCACCAATCATGAGATCCAACCTTGTTTGTTAGCAAAATATCTCCTGAACCACTGCAGAGATTTTATTGACATTCTCAAGAAGTAATCATTTGATGTGCCCCTACAACTGATTAACCTTTGGATTTCATTATTTTAAAGGGAACCGTGAGGCTTTGACAATTATATTGACCAAAAAGATAGAATTAGTTCACTGAAATGATCAGGAGTGTTTGTATGGGAGAACAGAAACTGGTCTGAAGTGACTCTATTGCCCTTAAAAAATAAAGCAACCCAGTGGTTTAGTTTCACACATTTACAGCCTCTAGTCATTCAGGTCATGACCTGGAAAAGCACTAAATTTAAAACCCAACTGTTCAGTTTCAGGTCTCTACATAACCTCATCCTAACTGTGAATGATTTGAGGGCCCGTCGTGTAGCAGAAGTCGCCCCACGTGTTCGTCCTCCATGTTGCACGAACAGCAGCTTTTCCCCGTCGAGCTGAGCTTATTTCTGAGCCCGTATGCATCTACAGCAACACGACAGCCGCGCCGAACATCGGTTAAAGACCGGCGCTGAAAACAGAGCTGCTGTCAGGGCTCGCTCTGTGCGTGTCTCCACAAGACATTCAGTGTTCCTCATTTGTTGTCCCTGTTTGTTTCTTCTCCATGTGAATATTTCGTACGGCTTTACTCTGTTCTTGGTGGAGCCTGAGAGGATTGAAGTGACTGATTGTTTGAGATTGCTTTCACATTAGTCTAAACAGGAGATGAATCCAACCAACGCTGTTTGCTGGAACAATAAAAACAAAAAAGCAACATTTTTCTCTGCGGCTTTATTGCTTCTCTTAATGGATATTAATGGATATTTTGACCACTCTTTCATTAATTCAGTCTCTGTTGTTTTCAAGGTATTTAAAGTAGCTTTCAGTTTTATGAGCTGAGGCTGACTCTCTTTTTAAAGGGATAGATTTTGAAGTGGATAAACAACTAATATCTTACCTGTTGTAGATAGCTCTTTGAACAATACTGATGTCTTCAAGCAACTCTAACCAAAAAACTTCATATCACATCATGTAAACGCAACTAACAAACCTTTGGACCACCACCAAATTCAGATTACACTGATTTTGTCTGAAATATTGTGGTTCTCCTGCAGGAATCAAGTGCCCCAGGTTTATTAAATAAATAAATATTAAGCTAATATTTTAAAGTTGAACTTTATTTCTCCAAACTGGGGTTGTTCAAAGAGATATCTACAGCAGGTAAGATAGTAATTAATCATAACCTTTTCACCTCAGAAGATCTGAACTGCTGCTTTAACGAAGGTTGAATCTGTGCACTTCGAAACAGTTTGGGTACACTTTGCACAGAGAAGACATTTTTTATTTGACAAAAGGTTCTGTCCCAATCCCGCTTTTTGAGGAGACTTGTCTCTTTGTCCCCAGATGACGGGAAGCTGTCCTTCGATGAGTTTAAGTCCTACTTCTCCGACGGAGTCCTGACAGCCGAGGAACTGAAGGAGCTCTTCCACACCATCGACACGCACAACACAGAGTGAGTCCAGGAGCTGCTTCAGACAGCGATGTTGTTGGGGTGCCTGTTAGCAAAATATCTCATGAACCCCTGGATATGTTTTAATGAAACCTTCAGGAAATGATCACTTCATGAGCATTTGGAGTCATGATGGCTGCCACAGCTGACACCAGAAAACACAAAAATGGCCATCAGTCGTGCAGATATTGTGCTAAAATATAGTGTTGGTAGCTGAGAGATATCTGTCGTTTCTCAGCAGGAGATGATCTAAAGCTCTGTTATGAGGGGAGGCGGGCGATATGCATTCCTTCAAGGAACGCTAGGCCTTTAATATAAAGTGTGGTAAAGAGGGAGATTTATGCAGACACTTGGACATCATCAAAGTTTTGTTTCCCTGTATTTAAAATGTGCAGAGGGAGCCAGGAAGCAGAGGACCTTTAAAGCCTAACGGTTTACTCAGAACCTTACAGGAGCGTTTCACAGCTTGTGATTGTTACATAAAAGCTCCCATTTAGACAATCTCAGCCTCTTTGTTAAAACACAATGTTACTCTCAACGACATGGCGGGCGCAACTTTTAAGAGCTCGCATTTTGCAGACAAAACGCCGCGAGGCTCGAATCGTTTTAACTAGACTGTGTCTTTCTGTACAAATTGGCAAATATTTGTTCCTGACAATTAAACTGAAGCTGCCGTGATGGTTACATAATTATTTATCAGCCGAAAACAGTACTTTCTGTCAAGACTGCACGCTTATTCTGATGTCGTAATGTAAGATTCAGAGAACAAATGATTGCTAACAACAGAAAAAGGCTGGGATGAGCTGCACACTTCTTCAGCTGCTGAAAATCTTATTAATCTCAAATTACTCTATAGCATTAAATAAATTAGGTAATATTGTTTTTAATATATATAAACTGTTTAATGCACTGCATAGCCATCAAAGCAAAGGTGACAAATGATAAATATCTGTGTGTAAAACAAAAAAAATCAGCTTATTAGACTGATTTATTTATTTGATTTCATTTTAATCAACATAATTACTGTGCTTCTGTTTGTTTATTCACTAATTAAGCTTTCAGTGCACATTGTACTGGATGCTCTTACATGATTATTCGTTCGCTGCGATGTGAAATGAAGGGCTGAGGAGTCAGGAAGCATAAAACTAGCAGCTCTGTTCGTCTCCTCAGAGTTTCAGGTGTTTAATAACATAAATCACACACAGATGGGCTGTACAAACAAAAGACTGTGTGCGTCTGTTCCTCAAAACTTAACACAGAACAACGATGAACTGGTGCTTGAAATAATTATGAAGCTAAATATGATCACTTTATACCCACTTGACCTTAAGTTTGGGATTTTTTCTGATTAGTTTGTAAATAAAAGTGAAATATCTGACTTGAAAAACTGGAACAAACTAAAGCAGATACAAAAGTCTGAAATTTCTGTTTAAAATGACTTAAATATACACACTTCAGGAGGTTTTACATTATGGACATTATTTAATGTGTAGTAAATATATGAATCAGTGTAAATTAGTGACACGCTCAAGGATTTCAGATTATATTTTAATTGTGAAACCTGGAAGTCACATTAAACCCCAACATTTCAAAGGTTTCATCTACAAAGGTCAGAAAAATGAGACAAATTGACACGTTAACTTTATGATTTGTATCAGGATTACTGCAACAATAGTGTTGTATTGAAACACTAAATAACAGCATAATATGATATATTTAAAGACAAACATAATTAACGTCAGATACTATATTATTATTTTACAGACTTATTTTGTTAAACTCACAGGGAATCTGTGTATCACTCTGAGGTGGAAACAGGAAGATGGTGAAGCTGTTAGAGAGCAGTTTAAAAGTCTCAGACTGAATGTTTCATCGATTAAAGAACGAGTCACGAGGCTGTGGGATCTGCAGGAGAACGTCCTCCGGCTTCACTGCTGCAGACACAGCATCGATACCATGTGCTGGAAATACCTGCTCTAAATGAGCTTTAGAAAGATGCACATATTTTTCCTGTTCTTTCAAAACCATCAGAAGTAACTTGCAGGTCTGTGACGCAGTTTAACCTCTGATTCCTGCCTCGCTGTTTCCTCCTGTTTGTCCGACTTCAGCCTGAGTTAAAACCAGAGACTGTGTGCGTCTGAAAGGCATCCCAGTGGCTAATACAATGAATAATAGTCCTGTCTGATGTTCCTGTTTGTTCTTTCTCACGTCCAGACTCACACATTTACACCCAGACCTGCTTAAAAAAGACACTCAGACACACTTTTCTCTCTCGAGCTCTCTTGCCTCAGATATCTCCGGGAAATAGATTTAAGACATATTTTAAGCACACTTTTGTTTGTTGTATTTTTGCAGCAACGTGGACACTGATGAGCTCTGTGGTAAGTTCTAAATCCTAACAAAAGTATTCAAATTTAAATAACAAGCAGTATCGTCAACTTCCTCTCAGAAATACAATCTCTGACACGTTGATGACTTTCTTTTCTCTTTGTTTTGAAGAGTACTTCTCCCAGCACCTCAGTGAATACGAGAATGTCCTCGCAGCTTTGGAAGACCTGAATATGTCCGTATTAAAGGCGATGGACAAAACAAAGAAGGTGAGTCGACGTTATTGTCTGGATCCTTCATGTCCGGACATTAACTGATGCCTGGATATAAAGGAGCTGCAGGCTGGAACACCACTTTTGATGACTGAGCTTTTCCTTTTTCCATTTGTCATTTGGAGACCAAAATTAATCCTAAATTCTACCACAAAGAAAGTCTCTGTCGCTTACTCTCTCAGCACGCTGCCCAAGTGGCGTCCTCGGATCGCCCATTAGTCAGATTTCCTTTACAGAACCAAAAGGAACAAACCAGGACATGATGGTAATAAACTGAGCAGAACAATGTAAAAGCTCAGTTAAATGCACTGTTCCCTGCATTACCAAACAAAACTGCTTTCAATCCCAGTATATGAGGTGGACTTAATGTCACTGCAGAGCTGTCTGAGAATAAAAGGAGGGAGAAGCGAAGAGTAACCATTAAACTAAAAGCGCTGACAGATTAGAGACGACAGATGTGGGGAGAAGATGGAGAGGTGACAAACCGAGTCTCTAAGAAGAGCTTCTTTCTTTCTTTCCACTGAGTTTCGTTTTTTCCCGGTGTCTCATCAGGAACATTATGACACATGCTGTGAAGCTCAAATCAGCCCTCAGATCGGCACAGAAGTTGACACGTCTCACCGCGGACACTGTGTGGGAGGCAAAGCATTCATTTGTCAGTTGTAGTTTTTTTTATTATTAGCGCAGAAAAGAAAGTGACAAATGTAGACGTACAGCTTCGACCCAGTGAATACTGTGGTCAGGTTCTGGTTTAGAAAGAGTTGCACTGTTGATAATATTACAAAGTAAAATCTAAAGACTTTCATGGTGGCTGAGGTGATTGTTATTTTAAACTTTTACAGTAGCTATTAATTGTTTATAACCTTTATACATAGGCCCACTTTGAAAGATCTGAACCATTCCTTTAAAAAATATCCAACAGTTGAGGTAAAACCTAAATTTTTCCGTGCTGGGCTAAGCCCCCCGGTGTTTTCCAATTCCAACAACGCCTCTGCTGTTCGAGGCAGATAGAAAAGTAGGTTTTAGGATTGACTCGAAAAAGCCCAAAATTGAAATGCAGCAGCAGAAAAGAGGTTGTGTCCTTTCAGAAGAAGAAGAAATATAAATGACTGGCCTCGTTCTGAACCTTTAAAAGTCTTCAGACGTCTCTCGCAGGGAAAATAGGAGCCTAAACGCCCTCTCAAACGGCTCCACTGTTCCCTCTGTCGCCGTTATCGCATCTCTGACCTCAGCTGAAAGCAAATTACTCCTCACATTCTAGATGGAACTGGCAATTACAAAAATAAAATACTGCCAGGGCTGTGAGAAAGAGAGACCAGATTTCAAACCACTGTTGTCTTCTCTGGCCTTTTCCTGAAGTCATACTAAGTAAAAAAAAAAGCATATGTGATGCTACGAACACAGCGTTTCTGAACGTAGGGATGACTCACAGCCCAAAATAAGGAAATCTGTGCGATCCGCTGTCTTCTCTGGCTGTTATTGGTTGAGCAAAGAGGCAAACAGATGCTGCGTTAGTCACAGGCTGAAGCTTTGGCCGTCTCCGTTGAACTGTATATGTATTTGAGTGGGTGATCTCTGGCTGTGGAGGAGGCTGGCTGCATGTGTTTAGACTCATGAGGTGTCTTAGAGAGGGTTTTTTTATTTTTTTTGCACCGATGATTGTGTGCACCCAGGCTAATTTATGTGCATGTATGATAAATTCTCGCACATGTGCGTGGGCACGACAAGGAGAAGGCGGCTCTGAATTAAAGGCAGATTTATTTACAGCACAGATCTGATTAGTGGCACTATGGATTGTATTTGGCTCAGATATTTGTGCCAAAGCCAACCAAAGGCTTCAGTTCCTAGGAATAAGTTGAAATGGTGGTTTTATTATAACGTGCAGGGGAGACACTGATAACTGAATGAATAAACCCCTAAATAAATGTAACAATGATCAGTTTCTGATAAGAAAACTAAAGGACTAGGATTCATTAGAAGGCATGCATGAGTCTTAAGTTGAAAAATGACAAAGCTGTGAGGATTTTGGTGAAACGTTATCTGCAATCTCATGCGATATCACAATATCCTGTGTGATCTGTTAGCGCTTGGAGTTTGTGTTGTGAGTGACTTCCAGCAACTACCACACCAAATTTTAGCTCAAAATCTGTATAATTCACTGAGTCACAGCCATTTTTTCATTAAAATGTGTTCAATGGTTCAGGAGGCCTTTTGGGAACAGACAGGAAGGTGATAAATGATAAATTCTTCCAGTAAAAGTGGGTTCAGTTGCAGGTGAGCGATGCTGCATCCCACAGTGACTGATATGTTCGATAATGTTACCTTAATATTAAATAAAACCGCTTGTTCATCACATGAAATAAAATGTTCTTATTAATACAGCACTTTATGTCAAACCAGAGCAAACATCTGAGAAGCATTGTGCTTTATGTTCCAGTTTCAATCTATATGAAGAAAGTAAATAAAATGTAGGGTAATATATTTACTTTTATGCAGTATGATATGCATTAGATGCGTGTTATATTACATTACTTTGCTGAAATTTCCTCAAAGTCTCAAGGTTTGAGGTAGGATGAACCCAGGAAGGCCAACTCCTTAAAGGATTTATTAAACGACAGGCTGAACTTGGGGCTGGGGCTGATGAGGAGATGGAAGCAGGTGTAGATGGGTGTGGTGGGCTGATGTGGAAAAATACTGACTGAGGAATGAGATTAGAAGAGGGAACTGAAACAAAATATGATGAAAATACCATGATGAAACAGAAGGAACAAAACTAAACACAAGAGTCACAAAGCTACAGGAAACCTGATCCCAAAGACAAAATAAAACCTAACAGTAAAATCAAAAAACCCAGATCCTGACACAAAGTTAATATTTTTGCAGTACTTATGGCTTAGATGAGTATTTTCTAAACTTTTTACCTTTCAGAAAATCTGCCTTGCTGTAAAATAATGTGCCTGTGAACCTGTCATTTATTGAAACCAGCTTCTGTGGTTTTGCAGCTAATTTAATTTTGACCCAATCTTTTTTTATTATTTAAATATAGTCTAACTGGAAGCAGGCGCTCATTAGTTTCCTGTCCAGACTTAAAAACTGTGCGATTCTGGCAGCGGGGAGGTGTTATTGTCCTCATTACAGGACTTTGCAGAGAGCTGAAAAGGCTTTGGCTTCAACAAAGCTCCCATTTGACCTTTTCTGTAGCTGACAATAAAAGATCACGAGAGGCAAAAAAGGGAAGGGGGGAAAAAAAAAAAAAAAATCAAATCTGTCAGATGAGAAGCTGTTTAAAAACGGCTGGGAGTTTGTGAGATGGACACACACTGCTTGGGTTGTAAGAGACTGACCTTTAGCAGTTCTGTCATGACTCATTCTCACTAGGTGAATGCATGTGTGTGTGCTAAAACCATGACTAAGAACTGCGTCATCTTTATGAAAAGTCACATACGTTGCATCGTGTTTAGTTTGTTAGAATTAAACAAAATGTATTCATCGCACACGAACAGATGTGTCTGAATACTGTAAATCTCTCTGTTTCACTCTCATTTTTGCACTAGTTGTTGTGTAATTTAACTTCCATTAGCATTTGTGTTCGAAACTGTGACAGCAGGTGCAGTGTGTGTGTGTGTGTGTGTGTGTATGTGTGTGTGCAGTAAACTCTGCGGTGCCAAGCATCCCTCACTGCTCTTCGATTCGATCCAAAACAACAGTCGGTCCTCCCGCTTTGTTCCAGACGTGACAGATCACGTGTGCAGGGTGTCGGAGTTTGATGTTTTTTTTTTTTTTTCTCTCTTTCTCGTTAGATTGTCTCAGAGAGCTCAGCCCGGGCGTAAATAAAATCATCGACTCACGAAATGACAAGGCGTCAGCGACTCCATCACACGTGTAATCTGATGTGATTTTCCAACATAATGGAAGAAATAAAAATGTCATCTCTGTCGAATTATGCAGGAACGTGGCGTGTCGATAAGAAAACATAACATCTTTTTTTACAGCTGACTGAAAAGCCCCCTGAAAACCCCATATTTGCTCTAATCTGTTTTATTTACCTTGGATGACATCACCAATGAAGATCAAACATCTTCCTCTTTGCTCTTTCAGGCCTTCATCACTTTCTCTTCACTTCTTTTGAATTTGGGTATCTTACAGGGGTTATTTTGTAAAGATCAGTCACCTGCTGCAGTTATGTCCATAAATAACCTCCCCCCTTGTCCTGAGTGCTCATCGTACTAACCTGGCACAAACAGAAGCAGAAATCCCTTAAATAGTGATAGCATCTAAAATACATCATACTGGCCTACATCCAGCTGTGTCACTGGTGTTTCTGCAGCTGTACACCCCTGGAAAACAAGAACTCCAGTGTCAGAATTGTCTCCATTATCGCCCACCGCCTGAGGTGAAGGCAGGTTTTTGCCCAAATCTGTTTTTTTTGTCTGAAAGTAATCATTAAATGCTTCTTTACAACTGGTTAACCTGTGGAGTCAGTTCAATTCAAGATGGCTGCCAAAGTAGAGCGATCTTTTGCAGACATAAAAATGGCTAAAAACAGTGGATTTTACAGATGTTGAGCTAAAGTTCGGTGTGGTGGTAGCTGAGCATATGTGTTGCACTCATACTTTGAGTGCAACACATCTTACCTTGCAATCCTGGCCTTAACTGCTGGCCGAGTAAATCATAAATCACTCAACAGACTTTAATAAATCGCTCAGAAAGTAACTGTTGGCTGCATAAATACAGTTCATTAACTTTTGAAGGCAATCAAATTAGGACTAAATGGCCACCACAGCTAGTCGCCCTCATTCTACACAAGAATAGTCGAACTTCAGTGACGTTTACAAGCACTGAGCTGAACTCTGCTGAGAAATATTCCCAACACTTACAAGGTTTGACCAAATGGCTACAACTCCATCATCTCTCAGCTTAAGATGATCTTAGCTGAAGAGTCCAGCATGAAAAGCAGCGGGTGATACGCATTTCTATAAAGAAAGTAAGCCTCTGATTAATTAGGTTTCAGCTGTTACTAAAGTCAGTACCCAGAACCTCACAATCGAACTGTGCAAACCCAGTGTTTGTGAGTGGATGCTGCACCTTCGGATTGACAGACCTCGGAGGGAAACAGGATGTCTGACCAACGCCGGACTGCCTCGAGGGCGTGCACTCAGTCCTGTCCTCTGCAGACTCTTTGCTTCAGCGGTGCAGCTGTGCAAAGGGACAACATCAGCCTGAAATATGCAGACGAGCCTGTGGTGACTGGCCTGATTAGTGACGGTGGAGAGACAGCGAGCCTGGTGAGGTGGTGTGAAAACAACAACCTGTTATCTTAGAGCAGAGAACAAATGAAGAATTTCATTGCTTGTCGTTAAAATGTATTTTCATACAAACCAATATGGCCAAAAAAATCAAGGATATTCTCCAAACACATAGTTGGAGCTACTAAACAAGTGCTGCCTCTAACGTGTCTCTTTTTTATTTAAAAAAACAAAACAAATGTGGACACGGTGAATAATTTAGGAAACAAATAATGTGCCTGTTAGAAATATTAGACTGATTGAATCTTTTGCATCAACAAAGTTTTTCTAAAGTAAAATGTTCACTTTGGGGCAACTCATCCTCCGCCGTCTTGGGCAGGGGATAATGTAATTTCCCGTACCCTTGTGTTTTTTTTCCTGTCTGTTAGCAAAATATCTCAAGAACCACTGCACAGATTTTATTGAAACTCTCAAGAAGTTTTCACTGGATGTACATCTGCAACTGATTATTTTTTGGAGTCAGTCCAAATCAAGATGGCCTCTACAGCTAATCAACTTAAGCGAACACAAAAATGGCTACAACTTAGTCAGTTTTACACATGTTGAGCTGAAGTTTGGTGTGGTAGTAGCTGAGAGTCGTTCTCCTCACATACTCTGAATGCTAACGGATCCAACTAGCGTTCACCCTTCCTTCAGTTTATACAGTCTTGATATTTTCTTGTAATTAATTTAGGGAAGTAATTAATCAGTTTTTGATGTTACTTAAGCATGATTGAGTGGGCAGATTTTAGTGGACCTGACCCAGGAGTTCACCTCTCCTTCCTCGACTTTCTCCTTCTGAGCTGCAGAGTTTTGGAGTCTCTCCTGTTCTTGTGGGCAGATTTTGATGAACAGGGGAGGTTTAGACGTTTAGTGACTCTCGAGTGGCGTGCGTGAAACCCGTCACCGCTTCCCTTTATTGTTCCTCCCACACTAACTTGTCCTTGTCCTCCTCCTCCTCCTCACCTTGACTGACAGGATTATCAGGAGTCCACCCACCTGGAACAGTTTGTGACCCGCTTCCTGCTGAAGGAGACCACCAATCAGCTTCATTCGCTTCAGAGCTCGCTCGAGTGCGCCATGGAAACCACCGCCGAGCAGACCCGCCAGGAGAAGTAAGCGCAGACCTCTCCGGTCCTTCACCCTCACACACACACACACATTGAAACTCGAACAAAATGCACAACTGAACACTGGACCCCGTAATTACACTCATTCTAGTCCCACGTTTTAGATATGAACGCTGTTTATAAACACCTGCTCTTTTGTGGAATCCGTCAGATTTCTGTGACTCATTATTTGTTTAATATGTAAATCCTCTTCTTATGAAGACAGGTGAAGAGCAGCTAATTACAGAGAGCTCGTTAAGAAAAATGCTGCCACGGAGGGAAAAATAACACAAAGAAGGATGACTTGAAGGATAAGGGAGCTAAAAGTAAAATCATGTTTTTGTTTTTTTCAACCTGACATACCAGCCCAGTCAAAACCCCAAAATTTATTTATTTTCTCTCCCTTAAGGTGTGAAACTTTTAAATGTTATTTTCTGGCAGAGCTGCCAAATAACATAAGCATTAATGACTTAGTGTTTTTGTAAATTATCAGACAGTGAGGGTTGCCTTTCTGCTCATGGGGTGCTATGTTTCTACAGTAGCCTAGAAAGGACAAACCAGACAAAATTTGCAACAGACGTTTTTTTTTAAATATTATTATTTATCATCATTATTGTTCCCCTCCCATGCTCACTGAGGGGAGAGAGGTTTTTATTCATTCATCACTTTATCTTTAGTTATTTATTCAGCTGTAAAATGAAATTTCACCTTTAGATAAATCCCACTCCTGCTCCTTTTACAATTAAATCTTCAAAACTTTTTTCCTAAATAAAACCAAAGCACGTGAACTCTAAGTATTAAACTTCATATGTTGTGTTTTGACGGCACCAAAATGATCGGCCTGTAATCTGACAGATTGGAGAGTTTTCTTTCTGTATCTTTTCTGTGATCTGCAAGAATCCAGCTTCCTTCATTTGTTGCATCTGCTGATAATGATTGTTGGAGGAGTAATTGTTGTACTTCAGAGAATTTAAGATTTTTAAGTAAGTTAAAAGATGTTCATCTTTAATTACTTTTTATTGCCCGATGCAATACAGCCGACTGACCTTAAAAGTGACAGAAATGTCTATAACTTGGTTCCTTTGACAGATTGGTAGCTAAAGTCTGGTGTGGTAGTATCTTAGGGTCACCTGCAACACATAAACTGTGTGTGACTTCTCATGATCTCGAATGAGATGGTGAGCAATGTTAGTTTTCAAGATTTGATCTCTTGAAAAGACCATCATTGTGAGATAATAAATACATTAGGAGCTCGAATAATGGTGCTGGTTTTTAGTTTGTTGGGTTGGGGTAAGGGTGAGGTGTTGAAGAGAAATAAAAGGCAAAATTTGAGAGTATGTTTAGGTTGAAAGGTTTAAAATTTAAGGGCAAAAAAAAAGACAAAAAACTGAATGCTGAGCTAAACTTATTGTTACTTCAAACATCCAATAAGCGAAACAACAAGCTGCACGAAACATCCTATCAAATGAACTTCAAATGCCATAAATAAACGATGGCGTTCTCTGGTCCTGATCAGATTAATAGCATATTCATGAATGCAATGAGCGATAATGAACGTCTCTCTGGCTCTGTTGAGAGGAGCGCGGCGCTGATGAGGCTTTTATTCTCACGGGCTTCTGCAGCCCGTCTGTGTGCCGCACTTCATCAGCCTGGGTCTGCCTTCACGTCTCCAACATGCCCCCGGTGCGCTCGGGTCTTTAACCAAGTACATGACTCACCCGGTGTACACACACACACACACACACACGTTTTCTCGCACAGATTGTATGAAACAAACATGTGCCCTGCAGGTAGCACCCGGGTTTATTTCCAGCCCCGTGCATTTTTATGACGGAGGAATGACGCACAGGCTTTTCTGCATCTTGCCGCCTTGTCTGGGTTTAAGTGAGCTGTAATTTGCTGTTAGAAAGAGAAGAAATCAATTCTCAAGCTCAAAGTGTTTCCCGTATTCTTATTTAGATTTGCGCCCCCCAGTCTCTGCTGCAGGAGGAGGTTAATGAGCAAACGGCACCACTAACTCTTTCTGAACGGATCGTTGTGGTTTTAACGAAGCGAGTGCTGAAAAACGGGTGAGACGAGCTGATCTGGATGACCTTTCAAAGAAAATTATAACATTTATCGCAGCAATTCGATTCATTAGCGGGTAATAGAAAAAGTGCTGCGTGAAAGCATGAGTGAGTGAGATTCTTCAGTTCTGGGATGAAAATGTGCAGCTGATAGAGATAATATTTTTAGATTTTTTTAAGCCTTTATATAGGCAGGAAACATTTCTGTCAAGCTTCCATTTTTACATCCCAGCTCCTCTAAGCTCATTTGACCTACTTCAATCGGAAGCTGTCAGGTCGGGTGGTTGAAGGTGGGACCCCAGAACTCAGGCAACACGAGGAGCTTAAGAAACTAAAATACTTTTATTAAGGAAAACAAAAAGCTGAATAAAGGGTAAGCTTTAAAGAATAACAAATAATTCTATCCTTAAACTTTATTCTCCTGCTCCTTCCCCTCTGTTTAGGTTGACAGTTTTAGCTGAGAATATGAGTCACTGGCAGACCGTGACCAGCGCTGCCCCTCCGTACATCCTTCGTATTGGGCTGCAGTTTGTGAATATTTTACGCTGCATTCCTGCCAGGCTGAGAAGGGGAGGTTAAGAATAAATGCTCCTATAAGTCGTGTCATATGCCATGGCCACTCTCTTCTTAACAAAAGTGAATAAGATTGTTTTTCTTTTAGTGCAGCAAGCTCTTCACGTTTAGGTTTTTATCTCAATAGGTACAAAAAAACAATATATATGTTCACGTGGGGGGGAGTACGTGAAAATTGTAACTCTGTTAATCCATAAGAATGAAGTGTTGATTTGTTGAAAGGTTATGAACAATCAGTATCTTACCTGTTGTACATATATATTTGGATATACAGGAGAGAGATGGAGTTTAATTCTGACTGGACTGATGAGCTAACAGTGAGTTTGAGCAGGACTAAGAGAAAAATATAAAACTGTCATCTTAAAACAACTCCAGCAAAAAGTGGCTCCTGCACATGAATGTTTTACTTTTACCCTGCAGAAATACTTTGATATTCCTGCAAGAAGTGAGGCTTACTGCTGCTGCCACTATTTGTGCTTGCGATTACCAAAAAATTGTGTAAAAGAAAAAAAAAAAAACACATGTAAGAGCTACCTGCAACAGGTAAGATGTTGATTGTTCACAAACTTTCTGCAGGACCCCATTTCAAACAATCTGAACCTTCATTTTAAGGTGATATACTCACATAAATCAAGTAAAGTCAAGCTTTGATAGGGATTTTAATGAATAGAATAAATAATCTCTTTCTGCTGCTAAGTGTAAATGTCAGAAACTCTGCAGATCTGTTGTTGTTTTTCATCATTTCGGAGCAGCACTCTCCCTTGAGAGCTTCTTTCTAAAATCTTATCACACCTTTATAAAGGCAATCTGTTCATGTCAGCTTCAATTCAGACACTTTCAGTTTGCTTCACATTGCAGCTCTTATTAGTTAAATTATCCTCACAGTATGGATCCCTCTGTAAAGTTTTTTTTTTATTTGGGAGAGGCTGAAAAATACATTTTTACTTCTGAATTATGATGCATTTGGTGACATTTTGTTTAAATCCGGTCATGTTGCTGATCTGATGCTGTTTTGACAGAACTTCCTCAGTCCTTGTTGTTCCTGTGATAACTTACTATCGCCATGAAAAGTGGGCAATCATCTAATTGCCCGTGAATGTGCATTTGTTTGCCAGTTAGCAAAATATCTCAAGAACCACGGGACACATTCCTTCAAGAAATGCTAGTTTCAATAAAAATGTATCGCTGTGATCCAAACAGATGTGCATTTATTAAAAGAAGGGGAAGTATAGATTTAAATGTTTGATATTTTATGCTTTTATTTTTGCTTTAAAAGCATTGCACTATAGTTTAAAACTATTTTACACACTGTCCCAACCTCTTAAAAACAGGATTTCCTGTAAACAGTCATTAACCTAGAAAGTATTTTAAAAAAGCACATATAAAGATACAGAAAGACTTTTAAATATCTGTTGAAAGAATCAGAAAATGCTAAAAATAACCCCCCTGAACGCTCACCCGTATAAAAATATGCGTGCACACTGTGTTCCCTGCAGTCTTTTCAAAGAACGGGACCGAAGAACTTGACAGCGGCAGGATAAACCTCAGGTGATGTCACGCCGTGGGAACATGCACCTTGTCACTGACATTAGCTTCAGCTCAAACACAACATACGAATCCGACAGAAACCAGGACAACTTCAGGGTTTTAATACATTTATCTGCCTGAGATTCAGAGCCGTGTCAGCATTTCACGCCGTGAAAGGAAACCTGAGGGAACAGGAGCTCCACGGGTCCTCCGACATGTCGACTGCATCACAACACTGATGTCTGAAGATATTTCTAATATAACAACTACAACATATAAATTAAAGGGGTAAGAACTCATTAAAGTTAGAGTTTTATTCTGAGATCATCTCATGTAGTCGTCTTGGTCAAACCTTGAAATTAAAGTGTGACACTGCGAGATGTCACGCTCAGGGTATGTGATGTAAATGAATCTCAGCTACAACCACACCACGTTTCAGCTCAATATCTATAAAACAGAATAAAATATATCTATTTTGTGTTTCTGGTGTGCCATTGGATTGGCTCTAAAGTTTGTCACTTATAGAGGTAAAGGCAACGATTCCATCCTGAAGGTTTCATTAAAATCCATCCAGTGGTTCTTGACATGATTTAGTAATAAACACAGAAACACATACGTCCACAGAAACTGGCAAAAACACTATCGCCCACCTTCACCTTTTAGCGTTAATGACAACAGGATGAGGAGAGACTCAGTGGGGATGTATTAAAATGGTTTTCATGTGGGTTTTTTCTTTTAGTTTAACAAATGTAAACTCATTCTGACATTGGAGTAACAATCGATCTGCTCTGACTGCAGACAGGGCCCCTTGAAGCCAGAGGTTTTGTCCATCCAGCTGTCGGGTCGTCGCTCCAATCGGAGGCTTCAGAGGAACAACAGCCTCTCTCCCAACAACCCTCTCCTCAGTCTCGTCAATTCAGGTGGGTGTATTTGTTCGGGTCTAACGCTCACTTTAAATAACTCGCCGTGCCGTCGCTGTTGGCCGAGACGCTACAGAGAGCGTCCCACTGCGGGTCAGGAGGTAACGAGGGGGGTTAGGTGAGAGGAAGAGGAGGAGGATGTGTTGCTACATATTTAAAAGCAAATGGCAAACCTATAGCAAATAGACACTGGCGTCTAGTTCATTGTGTATTACGTATTCCAGTAGAACTGGAGTGATCCGTATGTTCGATTTGGCAAAGGTTTTATGCCCTTCCAGATTCCATCCTCCCCGTTTATCCGAGCTTTGGACCTGGACTAGCTGATCTGGCTTGTTGCGCCCTGAGGAAGACCACAGAGAATGTTCCAAATGTAGTGAAGGAGGCTACGCAAAGGGCTGACGTGACGAAGGAGGATGTTCGGGCGAGGACAAGATGGAGGCAGATGATCCTCTGTAGCGACCCCTAAAGGCTTCTCAGTCTGTGTCTTTGTCTGCTTCTCATAAACCTGACATTCAGGGAGTGACAGACACAGTTGTGTGGTTACCATGGACACCATGTTGAGTCACTGGCAGCAGATTTATCTTTTTTTTATCTTGATTCTCTCATTTCCTATACAGTTCATACATTAAAATGTGGGCATTTTACATCGCCACCCTCCAAAATTTCTTCAGAAATTTTCTCCTTTTTTTTCCTGGCTGTTTGCAGTTCTTTCAGGAAACCCTTTCTGAACCTTTTTGAACTGATTTCAGGGCTCAGAGCTTTTCTGCTGATTGATTGCTTGATTGCAGCCTGACATGAAAGACGGCACACACTCTGCCACCACTTATAAGAGAGGAACCGATGGCGGAACATGTTTGAAAATAAAGTTGGTGTACGGCGCAGCTTTTATCTGTTCACCTTTGTTGTTTACTTTTCCCCATCTAAAGTCCCGCCCCCTCTTTGCCTTTTCCTTTCCCCCCCTCAGGTGTTTACGATGAAGACTGTCAGTGGACGATCCAGGTCAACAGGCTGCAGAAGCTCATCGACCGTCTAGAACAAAAGGTTGCTTCACCTTTTTGTTGTTTCCGTTCCAGCTTCTTTTCGCTCCAGCTTTGTTTTCTCTCACCATCCATAGCAATTCATGGATTATCACAGATTACAGGTAGTGGATTCACAACAAGTCATCAGCAACACCCGCCCACATATAACATATTATTTACAGGAGATATCAGCTGAATACAAACTCACACAGCTGCCGCCTGTTGAGAAAACCCATCTGTTATAAACTGAGAAAAGAAAGACATAAATGGACCTGATAACCCAGAGAATCTGGGATTGGTTGGTCAGCAATAGGTGAGGAATAACGTAAAACGTAAAAGGTCAAGGCATGAAATGTGGAAATTCAAATGCATAAAAAGTCAAAAGGATTATTTATAACAAAAGAAGCAATCCACTGGTTGCCATTGTTTTTTTATTGTTGGGTCTTGTTCGTGTTAATATATCAGGGAGCTGAATACAGCCTTGTCATTTCATCATTATGATGTATTTTCATCTAAAAAATTGCAAACCAAATGGTAACTTTTTGCCTGGAAAACTTTAGTCGCGGTGGCTAGTAATTGACAAAATTAACATGTTCAATCCGGTGTTGAAAACTGAAACAATCTCTCCACATATATTTTCTGCCTAACTGTAAACCATGTGGCTAAAGTCTTATCAGAAACCTTTTTTCCCCTGATAGCTTCTTGTTCCACACTCGAGAAAGCTCCAACAGAAGTGGTATGAATTGATTTTCAGACAACAGTCTGTTTAATATCACAAGATTAAATCAAAACATAATACCTAAAACAACTGAGAAAAAATATAGAAGACGTCCGAAAGCAAAAGTGAGATGATTTGAAGGGATTTATCCCGAACTAAAGTCCTGTTTTTCCTTCAGCTTAGAGTATTTTCACCTCATTGTTTTTACAGTTTCCGCTCCCGTCTGTGCCACAGATATTTGGTTTAGACTGGATAAAGATTGAACTGTTTCAGGAAACCTGCTAAATTACATCTCCTCTGTTCTTGCAGGAGATTCGTCTGGAACCCGTCGAGGAAGAGGTTGTGGAGAGCAAATCGGTTAGTTTTATCGACTTTATCCTTTGCCGACCACCTCGTTGTGAGGACCGTCACATCGCTGGTGCTAAACAGACAAGGAGGCCGCACCAATAGCATGCAGACAGTGGTTGTCATAGCAACAGCACAGTTTAAAGTTTAAAGCATTTCACTTTGTCCTGAGCCTTGTTTTTTTCTGTTTGGAGCTGAATATTTAGTTGTAGATGTGAAAGAGAGCTGATGCTGCAGTACATCTGTTTTACCTTGGTGAATAATAAATGAATACAGCAGGAGCAGGAGTAATGCTTATTTTAGCTTGTAATTTAGGTAAATATACAAACAGCAAAAATCCATCCTCCTGGCTTGTGGTGGTGAAGACTGCGAGTGTGTTTTTAATGATGCTCACAGTGTGGCGGCGTGCGAAAACCCACCGGTGTCCGCATGCCAAACAACAGAAACACAGCAGTCGGGATTCGTGTCAGCTCATTTCCGAGCTGAGAAATCCTTCCCTGCTGAAGAGTAACTGTGAAAATCACATTAGTAACAATACTCACAGGAAGATTTCTGCTTCCAGCTTCCACCAGAGATAAACAAGCAGCCTGACTAACAGGCAACGCTAACATACTTTAATCTAAAAGGAGGAACTTTAAACAGGAAGTCAGTTTTATTTTGGGAAATGTTTTGGTAAGGAGATGTTGGAACAGCCTCGAATTTGAAATAATAGCAGTATAAAAACAGGTGCTTTTATTATCTTTGGGTAGAACTGGAAAGGCTTTTTGATTTGAAATAGTTGGGTTTATTGAACATAATAATGTTGAAAGTCAGGAGGCAGATAGATGTGATCTGTACACCTCGAAACCTTGAAAATGGGTCTTTTACGCTGTTTTCAAAATAATCACTCATTCCCTCACTCACTACATCGTGGTCACTATATGAAGGGGATAGGATATGTCCAACACTACTTGAATGCAGAGTACTTTATAATAACGGGCCAAGTGTTTACAGTCAGGCGTCGTGTAAATAAACCTCACTGAGACACTTTGGACGCCTGAATCTGAAGTGACGGACACCAGGATTCTGCTGGTTTTATCCGAGAGAATATCAGTAACATCATCTGTCTCCACGACACCGACATACAATTTATTTACACATATCTGTTGCACTTCTTTGTTGTACCCTTTTACACAACCGCAGACTGCAATTGTAGCTATATTAGAACTTTCAAAATGTTAAAAATATGATTTAATATTGCCAACACAATGTTTTTGTACAGAACAACGGATTTTAAAGTTGTGTAAATAATAAATACAAGCCATGCAGCATTATAATGGTTTAAAAATGGCTTTCTGTAGATTGAGATTTACAACATATCTTTAATTGTTTTTTTTATTTAGATTTACAATGTTTTATATATAGGATCAGTTTAGTATTTTGGCCGAGTCTGATAAAAATCACAGTTATGATCTGCAGACGTTAGCGTTAGCCTCAGTTAGCTTGCTGTTTGGGCTCAATTCGTTGTGGTCTGTTTCCACCGATGTAATGTCCAACTTCTGATCTTTACTTTTACCAAACCACCTGACCAGTTTGTACGGCGCTATGTAGAGAATAAATAAACAAACAGTACTACACTAAACATGGAACTACTTTACATAAGTCATTTTGAAGCAAACAACCCCCCAAAAAATGCTTCAAAATAACATTAAATTCAGTCTAAAATCAACACTAAGAAAGAATAAAACAAGCAGACTGAAACTAAGTGTGTATATTATTATTAACTCTTGTTTTCTTTAACATGTGAAGGATTAATAAAAATAAAAGGTCCATCACAAGGTCATAATTCCTCTTTTCGGCTGTCTTCTGCAGCTGGTTGTTGTTTGTGTAGTTATTTATTAACGCATGAATTCGGATTGTATTTTCCTTGAGAAATGTTTACGTTCAGGAGCAGAATCGTAATAGAAGTCACCCCCTGTACATGAATATCGCATGTCTCATTACAGAACTAATGCAGGCGTCGGTGTGAATTAATCAGTGCGTAATTGGCTCAACGCCACACGTCACTCGGGAGAAATTGGCCGCTGAGAGAGCCGATAATGACCAACAACACAAGCCTGACGTGTGATTGTGTTTTAATGATCTGAGTTTGTCTGTGTCTTTCTCCCAAATTAGCCACAGAGTAGAAGCGGGCTTCGGCTGGAGCCACACAGTCACATTTCCATCATTGCATCGGCTCCCGTGAATCTCCAGGAGCCTCTTGCTCATTAACACACACAGTGTACCTCGTAGCCAGCAGGCAGGCCACTCACTTCCTGTTCCCATCATCAACTCCTCATCAGCCGCAGGAAATCGTTAGCAGACTGACTTTTGTCACAATTAAACCATTTTGTTGCTTTTTAACACCTTTCTGCACGTCCAGTGGAAAAAGGTCGAGATTCACCTGCATCAATTTTTAATGTTTTCTTTTTCTGCCAGAGGATTCCTGAACTCTAACAAACCCAACCAGGCTCTCCTCTACACCTGCAGCAGGTTCTGACCTCGTGTGTGTGTGTGTGTTCACAGCACATCCTAATAGTGCAGCGGCAGCTCTCGGTGCTGGAGGAGGAGCTGGAGGAGTTTCGTTTGGCTCTCAGGCAGTACATGGACTGTGCCTGCGCCCAGACGGGGTGTCTACAGTCAGTCCTCTTTCTCTTTTCACTTGGATCATTTAGGATTTTCTGCCTATATTCTTGTTGTGTTTGTTTGTTTGTTGTTGTTGTTTTCCCTTCTTTTAAAGGATGTCATTTTTGAAGTGATGTTTTGTGAAGAGTTGTTTCATAATCCTCAAAAACAGCATAAAATGGGTCGTTAGCTGAGCCTGGATAAAGACTTTTGCCTCTTTCTCCACACTCTGAGCCGGGCTGAATGGCTACTAACTACTGATGACTATTTATCAGAACATCACTTCAAAATGACCAGCTCAGTTTGATGTATTTGCTTTAATAATTATCCTTTATTTCATAATTCATGAGTGTTAGAAGAAAATGATCAGTAAGCCACTGTTTTCTCTAAATTATGAATATTAGTTCAGAAACCAAAGATAAACCTTACATTTCTAGAAGTAATAACTACTAATGCTAATGCTAATACTAATACTAATGTTTTAGCTATCCTCAGCTACCATCTGATGATAGTTTACGGCTCACTGTAAAGCTTGCAAAGTTGTGTTGATTCATAAATCTGTGAAAACAGGATCTTAAAATATAAAAGTCTGTGGTATATCTCTGTTGTACAGTAAGGGAATTTAAGAAAGTGTTTGTTGCAACAGCTCTTAGAGGAAAAAACTTAAGGAAACACCCATCAATTGTCCACTTCAGTGAGCAGAAGCAGTTTGATACAACAAAATGCCTTTTTATTGAAGACTTTATTTATATTTGTATTTAATTTAAGACTAAAATGTCTCCATAGTGAAGCTGAACACCCTCAGTTTCTTCCCTGCTCGCAAAGATTGGTTATAAAGACAACATGGAGACATGATGAGCCGTCTCGACTCAAGAGACACTCTGTTTTTTATTTTCTAAGCTGTCACAACCTCAGGTTAATAGATAAAGAAAATTAAAGGAGGCGTTCGCACACAAACACTTATAAAAAGCCTTATAACATGATAACATAAACATTAAACAGCAGCGTTGTTCTCCACCTTCTCTGTATGGTGATATGTGGTAGAAAGCAAGTTCAGCTTATTTGTCAAATTATTCAAACTTCTTATCAGTTTTGAGGATTATTTGGGGATTTCAGAAACACCAAATGACTCTGATTGGACTGAAGACTTTCTAGGAGTTATTTAGCATCATATTGAGTCAGGACAGATGAGAAGGTTTGATTCTGGCTGCAGAGCTGATTCAGACCACAGCATTCTGTGTTTTCTTTCCAACATTAAGGCTTAAAATGTACGCAGCTCGCCGTGCCGCCTGTGACTGAACACATCTTCCAGCTGAACCAGGCTGACGTTATCTGTCACTTTGGTTTTTGATGAAATCCTGCAGCCTGAAGCACGTTTCAACATTTACATGCTTCGTCACGACTGCTTCTCTAAAGAGTTATTCACTGTTTTTGCTCTTTTTCTCTTTTTTGTTTTACAAAATGCAGCTCTTGCCTCAGACCAAACGCTGTAAAAATATATTGCATTGTAAATCCACACAATTGATTTTTTTGGGGGGGAGGAAGAATCGCCTTTCTTGCACACAGTGAACAGTTTAGAGACAGGCGCCCTGTTGGAGCGCACTAATCGCTTGACTTGCGTTTGTTTCTGGCAGCATCGCAGTCCAACGGCTGGCGAACGAATCCCGCTTCATTCTCTATGAATTCTGGGAGCACAACAACGTGTGGAAGAAGTAAGTATCCCCCCCCGACATGTGTCACAATTAATGTGCTGTGGCTTGTTCTCATTAACTCTGAGTTATTTCTTTATCCTGCCTGAACTCGTTAGGCATTTGAGTAACACCGACGCTTTAATGAAGCCGATAAGAAAAACCACCACAGCAAACCGGGAACAAATCAAACAAAGGAATTATACCAGAAATGCTTTTGGTTCCCATGTTTTAATTCATTTCTAAATTGCTAAAATGTTCATTATCCCCTGCTGACAAAAGGCCGAAGTAGACCACATCGTTTTCGGCAGTCTCTGTGTTCGTGTTTGTCTTTCTGTTAGCAACATATCTCACGAACCACTTCATTTATTGAAACTTGCAGGAAATAATCACTGGTTGTACGTCAACAACCGGTCAGTCGCACAGATATGGAGTTCATTAAAAAAAAAGCAATAAAACTTATTCCAAACAAAGGTCAGGCTTGAGTGCGTTGTGCGTTAATGCTCTTTGGATGGTTTAATATTTGTCTCTCTGAATTTAGATACTGTATTTTTCTCACTTCAGACATGATTATTTCATAGTAAATAATTTTTTTTGCAGGAATTATACCATTTTATAAGTTTAAGTTTGCTATGAGCAACCAGCAGCCCGCTCGACATTTGTATCTGGTGTTTTAACAAAGACAGAAATTTATTATTTAGATACTCAACACCATTTTAACTTCAAGGAACCAGTGATAGCCAAGAAGAGTTTTGCTTCTCTGCACACACAGAATCATCTCTTTTCATCTTTGTTCCTGTTTTTCAGTCACCTACAGACTAACTACAGTAAAACCTTCCAGAGGGGGAACGTGGACTTCCTGGAGACCCCTGAGACTGTTACTACCATGCTCGTTCCTGGTAAGATCATCCACAGCTCTGATCCACTCTGCACCTTCAGCTGTGGTCTCCACAGAGCACTTAGTTTTATCATCAGAGGTTTTAAATGCTCTGCCTCTTTTGTCCAAGAAGCGTCAACTCTTTCACTTTTAATTAGGTCATCTTCACTTACATTACTGCCTGGAGAGTTACGACTGATCCTTAGTGACAACATGGCAGTGATGGATGGAAACACGCCTGCGTTCTCATTTCAGTTTGCAAAAACCTCCTCAAACTGAAAACTTAAATGCCGTCACTTCTGAAATAAAATTTAGGAGATGAGTTATAAAACATCTTATTCAGTTTTGACGTGAAATATGTTTGAGGGCATCTCTCCGTCTTCGGTCTCGGCCACATGGGAACAAATCATCCAAATCACATTTGTTTTTCGCAATAACTCTTTTATTATTATTTGAATAACAAGGCTTAAATTAAACTGATAAATCTGTCGAACTTTACACAGAAATAACAATATTCACAGACTACAAATACATACAATCATTTAAGCACCCATCATACATCAAATTAAGTGTTTTAGAATCAGACTTTTATTTGTTCAGCCGTTTCTTTTTTACCTCTACATGCTCAGAAAATGCCACATCTTAATGGGAAAATGCCTCATTTAAAAAAAAGGGCTCTAACTAAATATGCCATTTACATAACTTATGTTAAATTGAAGAAAAGTGCTGGATTTAAAAAAGCAACATTTAGCTCTTCTCCACACAGATACACATTTTCTCCTAAAACAGTGTTTTCGTCATTCCTAAAAAGATCCTTGTAAACACGGTATCTTTTCCATAAGTGTCTTCAGCCAAACGGAAACATTGGAAACGACCCAAAGTAACCGTAGTAACCGTGCCGAGCCTGTATGTGGCGCTTCAGTAACACGCTGGGTGTCAAATGTAGAAGAAGAAGAAGACGTAGGTTGGATCAGAGGCAGGGCAATGACATCGGTGTTTTCAGAAGGTTGCGTTTTGCCCGTCTACACAAAAACAAAAACTTTGTTTTTTCACCCTGGCGCCTGTTTTAGTCTTCCTCATATGCCAAGGCTGAAAAGATAAAAACTTTTCACAAAAACCACTCCTATGAGAAATGACCTCACAGCATCGTCTGATCCACGGCGCTCGTTTTAAAGGGCATCAATCATTTTGGCTCTTCTTCGTCTCCTCCGCAGCCTCCTGGTGGGTCCTCAACAACAACTGAGGGTGAAACGGCGTCCTTCGTCGTCAGCCACTGACGGGTGTGAAGAGCAAACCTGTCAACACATCAGAAATCCCCTCACACACACACACACACACACACACACACACATGCACACACTAACCGAACACAGCTTGTGAAGTCATGGTGATTAGTATTTATGACCTCCATGTTCCTTCATAGTTTGGTGGTAGCTGAAATAGCTCAAGCGTCTTAGAAGAAGCTGTTTTTGTCCTCAAAGCGATGACCTCATCAGACAGGGGTCCATCCGACGGGCTGACATCTTCACTGTGCTTGCCGTAACATCATCCGCAGTCCAGAAGAACCCATAAGAGCCAAAACATGTGTGTTTGTGTCCTTATAGCTATCTTTGTGAGGACACTGGACATTTTAGCCTCAGATTCTGGGTTTAAGAACCTACATAGAATAAATTAAGAACAGGGATTGTTGACGTTTGGGTCGTGTGTTGAATGAATGACCTCATGAAGACAGAAATGTGGGTAAAAGAGTTTAGATAAGAGAAAGATATAACTGTAGCAGCTCCTGGGAGCTCATAAAAACCATATTTATGTGTCAAATTGAGACAAAAGTCTCAAATAAAGATATTATTGTGTATGCTGTGTACATTTCTGTCTTATTTACACTTATGTAAATAGTTTGGTTTATGTAAATACATATAGATTTGGAAGCTCCTAAATCCAAAACAGGATTTACTTAAGTGATGATAAAAGCAAAATGATAATTTAATGACTTAATCGTAGTTAGATTCGCCTAGGATTTAATTTTCTTTCTTGGCAAACTGCACCACCGTGTGGAAACTCAGCAGCACTGCAGCTTGAAGAAAGCGCTGCAGTTTGCTTTATTCTGGCTTTTCTGGACTTTTTATTACAATGTGTGTCACAGCCCACCAGGAAGACGACTCAGCAGAACGAAAACCGGATTAAAAAAGTAATTTATAAAGTCACACCCAAAATATTTTTTTTAATTCTTGTTTTTCTTTTAAGACTTTCACCAAAACAGACTGACTTGTGACGAACTACAGCTGCACGGAAATATCATGGTTGATTTCTGTAAATAGTAAAAACAAAATCATTATGATATGAGTTTGAGACACATGAACAGCCTGAAGAACGAGTAAAAACTGAACAAAGCTGATAACTGAAGAGACTGGCTGCTGAAGAAAAGCATCGCCTTCAGGAGGGGGTGAATATATATGCACACACCATGTGTCAATAATTTAAAGCAAGTTTGTTTTCCCTCCGTTCAACTTCATTATGCTTAAGTTTTTATTGATATTTAAACCCACTTAACATCTATATTGGAGGCAACAAAACAGAAAAAAAGCCACCATAAATCATGTTTTTACAACCTGATTACAGACAATAAAAAAGACAAATACAGGCAGTTTTGACTTTTTATTGATAAATTATCCTTTTTTAAAAACACTCATGAACCGTCTTTCCTTTCCACCTCTCGCACTACTCACTCCCCCCCCCCCCCCACCCCCCCCACCCCAAGTACTGAATTTAAGCTATGTACAAAGTAGTTTTAATCTCTTTTTTTTTTTTTTGCTTCATCATCATCGTCACATTCAGAACGAGGTTGGAACTGTGCCTACTGGTCACGATAAAGAGACGGGACGTTGCTAGAGTTCACTGGAGGATCGGAGAGCGGCGGTACGAGCTCGGGGAGGAGGAGGAGGGTTTACATTCAAACTCACAGGAGCAAAGATGGCGACGTCACAACCACCAGCCGCCTCTGAAACGGAGCTAAACGCCGCCTCGGTGACATGAGCAGGTCGACATGCAACAGGCTTGAGAACCGGATTTAGAGAATCTGATTACAAGAAGATAACCTGAAAGGGTTATTGCTGCGGTGACTTGGGAACAGCAGGCACACGCACAAAAAAAACCCAGAAATAATAACTCTGTAATAAATATCTGTTGATCTAAAGCTCCTCTTTACTAACACTGGGCAGCAAAGTTGGCACGCATGGGTATATAAGGACAATCTTTAAAAAATTTGATCTTTTTTTAGCACTAAAATCATAAAGTAATACTATATCTGAGTACACAGGCAAGAGATGAGGTTACAATACAGTACGGGTATGCAGGAGTTCAACTAGCAGCAAAATAACTCTCAGAATTGCATAAAAATTGTAGTGCAGTGGGCAAAACGTTGTCTCATTTTGGGCTGGTCTGTAACAGAAGAATAGGGTGCCATCGTGTCACTCAGAGTAGTTCAAAAACACTAAATCCAACCAGTGTTTTCAACTAGTTTTGTCAATCATGAGGAAAAAAAAAAATCACATATTTTAGGTTCCTAATTTTTGATTATTTCAGAGGAATTTGGAAAACCCCTCGTCTGGGTTTGAATCTTGATGCACCAGACTGAATGACAGGCAGTGGATTTGCTCAGCAACTCAAACAACGAAAGACTTCTTCAAACCAGCACCGTCCAGAACCCTCTGCACCTCCGAGGTTTTTTTTTGTTTTGTTTTGTTTTCCGGAAGCGACGTTAACGGCTGAAAGTGGAGTTCGTGGTCCCGGCCGGGCGCGGCGTCTCTAGGCGAAGCTGTTCTCCGGGTAGCTGACTTTGATGGCTCCCCAGTAGCAGGCCCTAATCAGACAGATGAGGCCCAGCAGGTAGGCGAAGGCCCAGGACACGTAGGTGGCGTTGTAGCGTCTCGCAAAGTCCCGAGTGCCGACCTGTTTTCACACAGGAGAGGAAACACTTGTGTCACTGCGCTCCAAGAACACTGAAGTTTGTAGGAAGGCAGAACATTGATTTGTTTTGATTTTTTATTCCCTTAAAACAGTCATAAGTAACATTCTTTGCATGCCAAAGGGATAAACAAAGGTCTCACCTGATCTGTTAGCACAAAGAGTATGTGATGAGGATCACTCTCAGCTACTACCACACTGAAGTTCAGCTCAGTAGCTGTAAAACTGACTGAGTTGCAGGCATTTTAGTGGCAGCTGCGGCAGCCATCTTGAATCAGATTGACTCTAAAAGTTAATTGTTCATCCAATGTTTACTTCCTGAGAGTTTAGTTAAAATCTGTCTAGTGGTTAATGAGATATTTTGCTAACACACACACACACACACACACAGAAGTGTTTACACTATCTCCAGCCATTCCTGGCAGCAAGTGATCATAAATATTTACTGAAAGGCAATTTATCCAACAGGAAAAAGGGACTTTTTGGGTGAAGACGTCTTCATCTTTTGTTTTAAAAGGTTCAGTTTACTTTAATATTAACTGGGGGAGGGGGGGTAATGCCATTAAAGTGAAGCGAACAGGTCCTATTTACCGTGAGACCGACTCCAATGAAAATGCAGATCATTCCTATAGTTATATAAGCACAGCAGCGCCTCCTGGGAAGAGCACTGCCGACTGAAGATCTGCGAGAAGAGACAGACAATACAAAAATGAAATTAAATAAAATCAGTGTATGGAAAAAGAGATTTCAAAGCAGCAACAAGAAAAAACACTTTAGGTGCCATTTGTCCCTCGATTTTATTTTATTTGACATCTTTGTAGGAAAACCAACAAACAGATCAACACTGTTTGACTGGATATTTTATTGCGTAGTAGTTATGACTAAATCACGATCTTTTTCGGTACTTTTTCCCTTTCCTGGTGGTTTGCTTCACATCCTTCTGACCATCTTGTGAGTCGAACAAAAGTCAAAATTCTCACTTCCACTTTTCCAAGTTAAACATGCGAGAGCTTGAAGACAGTCACATGTGCAGCTCCGAAAAATTTGATACACACACACACACACACACACACACACTCTTCAAGCTGCAGACTGGAGTCTTTTCTTGCTTCATCATAACTTTCCATGCCTCCCCCCCTTTGAGCTCTCACATGCCTCTCATGTGACGGGAGTCAAGCATTCTTCAGGGATCGCTGGAATTCAGATGGCTTAGGGGGGCCGACCACCTGATGTTTGGCCTTCTTTTCCTCTCTACACACTTTCGCACGCGTTTCGGTCACCGCTGCCGCCACGTCGTTGATTTCACCCGGGAACGTTAAGAAGAACACCTTCAAAGATGCTGGGGCTGTTTTTTTTTTCTTCTTTACAATCAGAATCAAACAATGAAATGTGAGGAAAGAAGATAAACTGCTGCACAGAAGATTAAAGAGTGTCTGCTGTAGTTTGCTGCTTATTCTTTAAATGACTTTAACTCATGTTCCCCAAAAGGTCAAGACGCTTAAGTCAAGAAATTTACCTAAAACAGAATCCAGAGGCTTTATAGTGATTGTTTTTAAAGTATGAGACTGAGAAGGTTTCTGTTTGAGATCAACAAATGCTGCAGAACTGAAAGTAAAAAACTTTCTACTTTGGAGTATTTTTAAAACTTTGGAGCCTCCTCTATCGACTTCTTCCTGTAACCACTTCCTGGATCTCTTTTCAGCGGCTCATAAGTGGCTAAGGGGAAACTGATGTTTACCACAAACCAACCACACAGACCAGTACGTGTCGTTTGACTCCCATCATCCTCTGGAGTCAAATTAGGAGTCATCAGGACTCTGTCCCACAGACAGCGTCCCCAGAAACTCAGGAGCCAGGGAGAGGAAAAAATCCCACACAAGACAGGCCCTGGAGCAATGTGGATATCCTAACTGGGCCTTCCTGAAAGCAGATAAACCCAAACAGGACTCCAGCCAGCGACCGGGTGAAAAGAGGGACCCCAAACCCAGAACCAGACCCAGACCTGTGGTCATTCTGTAAGTTGCAGGAGTTTCAGAGAAACCGAGACGTTTATTTTCTAAACCTGATGCCCCAGTGGCTTTCATACCCCAAAATATATTATGGCAAAGTCTGGTTGAGCCCAAAGATCTGGTCCCCTGGTACAAACAGAGTAACACTGTGTGTGCTGTTCAGGGCCAGGAGGACTGTGATCAGTTATACATCAGGGAACACAAAGCAGCCACTGGCCAAAAGGATGGAGCTACATCATCAGGCCGGGACTCTGACAGCTGGCCTGCAGATGGGAGTAAACCTCACTCTCTCAGGGATGAAGATGTGCACATCCTTGACAGAGAGGAACGCTGGTTCAAGTAGTAAAGGAAGCCATCTTTGTGAAGAGAACCTGCCCGTCATTAAACAGGGGCGGAGGCCTCCGTGTCCACCTGTCCCCCTTCTACAGTGCTGTTATTACGAGTATCACTCAGCCCATCAGGGTCCTAACAATCAGTCGTCAGGCTGATGGTCGTCTTTTGCATGTGAACAACTAGTTTTGGGTGTCACACCCAACTGGTCGATTCATTATGGAAAGGTGCTGCTTGTAAATCTGAGTTTGGTTGCAGCTCTTTTGGATAAAAGACGAAGCGTTTCAACAAAGAAGAACGCGTCCAGAGGACGTGACTCAGCCTCGTTAGATTCATCTACCTGGAATAAAGAGAAGAACTTTTTTTTTTTTTTTAACTTGTAATGAGAACAAAGAACCAAATCTCACTAAGGTTAGGTGTAAGGCCAGCCTTTAATTCCCGTCACACGTCCGGATTAGCCTCCCCTCCTCGCTTCACCACTAACCCAGACCTCTCAGAGCTCCGCCTCAGAAACCAAACGATTACAGCTCAAAGAAACGTGGAGCTCAGAGTTTTTACAGCTAAATGAGTTCTATCAAAACATCTCCACACACAGCCGAGATCTGATGCCAGCAGAGGACTGGAAATTCAATATTTCTTCTACCAACAAGTTTATTTTCTTTAATAAATACAGATGAATTGAGCAGAGTCAAGAATTATAATGAAAATTTAAAATTTAACGTCTCAGATGGTTTTATTTTATGTTTTTAGTTTCTTCAGAAGCTAAATAAAAGGTTTTAGTTCCCATAGTTTAGGCTTTTAACAAATTTATGTTATTTTTTCAAATGTTTCTGTAAAAATAGAGCAAAGAGAAAGAAAAAAAGAGGCAGAAGTTTATCTAGGAGGCTAGGCTAATGGCTCGCCAAACAAGGACCAAACAAATTAAGAGTAAAACAAGTAAAAGTTTAGTCGACTCACATTTTTTTGCAGTGGGGACACTTGGCTAGTGTGTTAAATCGAAGCTCCATCCACTGTGAGGAAACAAAAAAAACAATTATTTTTATTATAATAATAATATTTTTAAGGAACATGCTCACGTCAACAGGCGAACACGCTACAGCGCTGCTGTATTTGAACAACAGTCAACACAAAGCTCACTGAGACAGATTTAAAATGTTCCGTTTTGATGGTTTGCAACAAGAACATCCTATTTATTTCTGCTAAATTACTGTTTATAGCACCATGTATCAGCTGTGGTTTCATTAAGGGTTTAAAAAGGCAGGATGACGTTGAATATGACTCCCAACACCTGGCTTCAGAGAAAAAGTAAGATTTGAAGATATTTTCATCGTAAAAGCATGAAGAAGTGATAAAAACAAAGGGGGACGTTTTAAAGCCAGGTAAGCACAGAGTCATGTCATCATCGGTGTGAACAGAGCCACAGGTTGGACTGGAGCAGGTTAGGCTGCTGCCAATATGTCCACCCATACGACCAGATTCCCTCAACCTCCTGCTGTGCTGGGAGGGCCAGACGTCGGCTGTGATGACCTGACGCCCTCGCTGCCCTACAGACGCCGCAAGCAACAACGTGCACGATGACAGCAGCACAGATTTGGAAATACAGAGTCGGGATCTGCACACCTTCTGTGACGCAAAAGACTCCTGGCTGTTATATTCAGCACGTCAAATAGTCATTTTACATAAATAAAAAGGGATCAATCTGCCAAAAAGGATTGGGTAGATGCTCACTGGAGAGGCGAAGCAGGCAGAAAATATGCAGAATATTTGTTTCTTAATTAAACAGCTGAATCAGTGAAATGTGGCAGCACAGACTGTTAAGTTAAAATAAATCTAACGAGGCTCTCAAATGACTTAAATGAACATACTAACAGCAACAAGTCTGCAGTGAGCTGAGGTTGTTTCTTTTCAATCTGTGAGGGTTTACGTGCCAGGAAGGTGTTGCCGCAGTGACCGCAGACCACCCTCATCCCCTCAGGCTGAACGGGCAGCGCCGGCTGGGCAGGTTGCTCCTCGGGGATCACCATCACCGGGCTCAGGTTGATGATGCGTCTGCTGTCGGAGGAACAGAGAGGAGCTTACGATTCCAGCGTGGCTGAGCCAGAAAAGTGGTGCAAGGTTGCACAATTTCAGTTAAAGAAAAGAAAAAAGAGAACTAAACTTAGGTTACCAACCAGTTTGGTCGAGGACATCCTATCCTCCTGGATGTGTCTTTGCAGATGAGCAGGCAGTTACAGGGACACCTCACATACTTCTTCCCTGTGGGGGGGTTCTTTATGGGCTGGGAGATAAACAGATCAAACATTACTGAGAGAAAACAAAAACAAAACAGGAAATTCAACCCAAACTTTTCAGATACGACGCCTGAGGTGAGCTCAAACTCATAAAAACTAACAATGCCGTTCCAAAAAATATTCCAGCATCGTGGATTCCTGATTGTAATTTGTCTGGTTTTGTAAATTTCCTGAGTGACCAATTAAGTCCAAGAACAAAAATGCAGCAAACGCAGCACTCTTCTTGTTTGTTTCTGAATCAGAAACTTTAAGATTGTAGCAGCAGTTGTAAAAAAAGGGAAGTCATAAAGGCAATTATCTCCATTGTGATGAGAGACATAAGTGCAGGCGGTTACACTCACTGACAGGTTGTTAATATCATCATAGTCAAAAAACTGACACTGATTACTGAAAAACAACACCTTCTTTCACACTATACAGAGACGAGTACTCAGGCTACAGTGAACGTGATATTTAAATAAATTTAGATGAACAGAAGCGACCCTGCGACGCCTCCACCCACCGTCGCTTCGTTGCAGACGGTGCACTTGACCACGTGCTGATGCAGCTTCCCATCCAGGTTGATGATGGACTGACAGATGCGGCAGTTGATGATGGGCACGCCGCCGGTGTCGGGGCTGGCGATGGCCGTGTAGGGAGGAGGTAGTTCGGCTTTGAGAAGAAGGGAAAACACATAAATGACTCTTTTTTTTTTAAACAGCAGAAACACAATCATCTCAGCATTCATATTTTTGATGGTTCAGCTTCTAAAGGAATCTGATGAAAATATTCTGGTTTATGTCAGAATATTAGAAGGTTTTTTCACTCGCAGAAGCAGATCCAAACCATTTTCTCCTCTTTATTAATAAATGTAAACTAAAAAGCCTCTCTGTCACTGTCACCCGAGACTCGTTTCTCCTTCTTCCTCCATCTCTCAGCTCGCTGCATCGACTCGACTTAATGCACGCCTGAAACCGAATACAACAGCTGAAGGTTTTGACTCGGTGTCCTTTGAGGTAAGACGAGAAGACGCTCCGCTACAACACCGTGCAGCCGCCATCCTCCGGCCCTAAAGCTCCCGGGGTGGGTGGCCGCGGGACGCGGGGGTCTGTGAAGAACAGCTAAACAACCAGCCTGTGTGCAGACATCAGCTGGCTTTGGTTTGGAGCGTTTACAGAAACAGTTTATGAAACAACCTGTAACGCTGGTTTGGGTTCAGCTGCTTTAGAAAAGTTTCACTCAAACTGAAGCAGACGTTGACTTTGATGAAAACTACCTTCACTGGAAAACCGGAAAATCATGGCATCGAAATGAAGTTTTCCTTTTTTTTTTCCTTTTAGCTTCTAGACAGACTTTTGCTACTTGAAGCTATTATTTTGCTGCTTTAGCTAGCTCTTTGTGACTTTTAGCTGTCCTTTTGCTGATGTAGCTATTAGTTAGCCTTTTGCTGCTTTTAGATTTTAGCTTACAATTAGCTGCTTTTGATTTCCAACTGGTGTTTTATTACTTTTAGCTGTTGTTCTGCTCCTTTAAGATTTAACAACTTCGTTTCAGCTTCTTCAGCAAATTTAAGCAAAGTCATTCAACACTCAGTATTTTATTATTATCAGCAGCAGTAGTATTAGTAGCAGCAGTACTAGCATCTATAGTAGTATTAGTATCAGTAGTAGCATTATTAATATCAGCAGTATCATTAGTAACAATAGTAATATTAGTATCAGCAGTAGTAGTATTAGCAGTAGTAGTAGTAGTAGACTGACTTCATCATGTTGTGCTCAGACTGATCTAACTGTGTTTCACATTCAGTTTCTCTCCAACCTTTACTTTCATTTGTTATTCTTTTAAAATCATTCACAGGATGTCCTAAAGTTGTCTAAAGTTCAATAAATCTGTCTCTCTTCTCACCTAAATAATTTAGTTTGAGTGGGTCTGAGAACAAAACCCAGGAATGTCAGTAAAAACCATATTGAACCCTTAATCCCAATAATCTGTCTGAAACATGAAGATAAAACATTTATTATTGATGCTCTGAAAGATGCTGCTGTCAAACAGTGAAGCAGACCTGCTCTGATTATTCAGGCTGCAGAAATGTGCTTGTCACGCTAAAACTGGAATAAGCTGTAATTTTCTTTGACATCCCATAATTACATTTCTTCATATTCTAGTTCAAGTGGTTGGAGGAAACCAGACTTCTCTCCGTTTTTAGGGTTTTTCGGTGCGTTTTGTTTTAGAAATGAAACCTGAAACTCCACCTGCTTTCTATTTCCCTCTGAGGTCTGAAGCTGGATCTGGTGATGGCGTCACTAATCACGGTTTTGTTAGCTTGTGTTGCTAACTGTTAGCTGGCGTTTGGCTCTGAGCGCAACAATAACAAAACTGGTTTTCCTAGAAACAGCCAAAACACGGTTTGACTTCATTACCTGATCTTAACTCTGAGGCACAAAATTGCATTATCCAACTCATGGTAAAAAACAAAAACATAGCCATTTAAAGGTTCTTTTTGTGCAATTGGCTATTTAACAAAGTCATGTATGTTTGCATATTTGTACAGATGATCTTATACCTAATTCAGAGGCAGAACACCAAACAGTAAGTAACTTTTCCACTAATAGTTGTTTTTACCATAAAGCAACCCTAAAGAGGCACAATAAATGCATTAAATCACCTTTCAGTTAACTCGCATTCATTAGGACTAAGTTTTAAACTCGCTGATCTTCTTTTTGAATAGTAAAACATTGACTTCATGTGAAATCTGAACACAAAAACAAAATAAATGAGGGGTTATTCTAACAGGAACACATGAGAAGATAACATGTTCATTTGTTTTCATTCAAATGACCCTTATCCTTTATCCTCAAGATGGAAACCTTGTAATTCAGGTCAACAACGAGCCTCGCTGGTGTGTTTTAACAGCACAGAGGTATAAACGAGTTTAGATGAACTGGCAGCCTCCAGGTCTGAAAAATGAAGCCACAACACCAAGAAAAAATGTTGCAGTTCCTTAATTGGCCACTTGAGGCATGCTCCTATAATTGAGTCAACCCTCCAAAGTTAAAAATGCCTACATTTATAGCAGAAAATACGATTATAGCCTGGTTCAAAGAGCTGGAAATTAATTTCCAGGAGGTTAACTGTAACATAACTCACCTATAGGAATTGTTTATTTATGAACTAAAAGGCATACACAGTTAAAGATGAGGCCACTTTTATTTATCTATAAGGCTTATGCTTTCTGAAAAGAAAAAAAAACAGTATTTAAAGTAAATTATTGTCTCAGTATGAACTAAATGCTTTGAGGACTTCAGTATTAGCTTTTGTTGCATTTAACAGCTGCAAAAACCCAGCAGGAAATCTGTCCAATCATCGTCAAAATGCTGCACAAACACAACACAGAGTTTTAGCCCTCGCAGCCATTTTGTTTTACAAGAATGTCACAGTTTAAGCAAAATTAATCTGTTTTACAAACTGCCTGAACTCATCGTAGATTAGCCAATAATACAGTGAGCAGGTAGAATTTACTGACAGGCTTCACCCCGGCCTGTCCCTTTAATCCGACAGGGAAAATATGAATTTTATAAAACTAGAATTCATTCATGCTTTCAGATTCTGATCTGGATGAACAAAACTTCTGATGCCTCAAGCAGAATCTGATGCCAGAGAAGCGGACCAGAACCAGGCCTGAAGTGGATTTCCCTTTCGATGCGACTCTGGATATGATTACAGAGCAGATTAACAGCAGAGATTATTTCTAGTCTGAGCTGTTTCGGCTCATTCTGACCCTGAAGGGTTCAAGGTGTGCAAAAAAACAACAACCATGCGACACAGATCAGTTATTTGGTAATCCCAGCCCTGTTCTCAGCTGCCATGATGATAAATCAGAGCTTCTTTATTTTGAAAGGGCGCATCTGGGACAAAAGGCTGCTGCGTGCCTTCGTCTGCAAAGGCTGCCCTCTCCTCCAGCAGGAGGCACCGTGAAGAAGATGACTTCTCCTCATCTTCATTGTTGTCAGCCTGCAGGAACATCTGCAGGGCCTCGGAGAGTCGTGATGCAAGCCTGTTTGCCCCGACAAACTGCTCGGTGTTTTTCCCCCAGCAGGCCCCTGCTTCCTCTCCCCGGCCCCGGCCGAGCTCCACCTTTTCCCCGGCCTCCACCTTTTCCCCACCGATGCCCTTGTTGGGGTTTTATTTACGCGCTCCCACAAACTCGATCCGCCCTGAAAATGATTCAGCATGCAGGCAGGCAGGCAGGCAGGCGGGCGGGCGGAGGGGGGCTCTGCTGCCCGTGTTTTCGTGTTTACCTCGGGGGCTCGAATCCTGCAGGTACGGGGGAGCGGTGGGGGTCACGTTCTCCGAGTTGGGGCCCGACAGCAGCGGGGACCGCTCGTCCATGCCGTCGGAGGCCATGTCGTTCCCCGGGACAAATGACGGGAGGCTCCGGGCTGCGCCGAGTCGTCCCGCGGCACGAAGAAGGAGACGGCCAGCTGCTGAGCCTGTCGGTGCCGAGTCGCTCCGGTCCAAATCAGCCCCGCCCACTCCGGTGACGACGACGGCAGCCTGGAGGAGGCGGGGCTCTGTCCTAACCACGCCCCCTCCATACAAGCACCGCCCTCGACAAGGGGCGGAGCCTCCTCGGTGCTAAAACAAGCCAAAACTATAAATCACACTGTTATTTTCCTGTTTTTTTTTTTACTTTTACGTAGGACTACCTTTTACTGCTTTTAGCTTCTAGCTACCTTTTGTTACTTTTATCTTTTAGCTTGTCTTTTTCTGCTTTTAGCTTTTAGATAGCCCTGTATTACTTTTAGCTTCAAGTTAACCTTTTGCCTCTTTTAGCTTCTAGCTTCCATTGTACTATTTTTACCTTTTAGCTATCCTTTACCTATCTTAGACCTATGTATTGTTTTTTTTCTACTTTTAGCTTTTAGCTAGTGTTCTGCTGCTTTTAGCTTAACCAACTCAGGTTCAGCAGATTTCATAAAACTCCTTCAGCACTCAGCATTCATCCTGCATTTTCTCATGAAAAGCTATTTTTTTGTTAAATTCAGGTATTCTGTGACCCATAAACACGTCATTATGTTACTTTGAGTTTTATACAGAGGTAAACGTTTAAAAACCCCAATTCTAAAATAAAGTTTCATCATTTTATTTAATCTGAGGACTAGAAGCAGTTCCTTATCTTGACCACTAGATGTCGCTGTAGATTTACTGAAATCTAAACATCTGTAGTTTATTTAACCTATATTATATTATATTATATTATATTATATTATATTATATTATATTATATTATATTATATTATATTATATTATATTATATTATATATATAAATGATTTCTTTGAGAGTTAGTTTAGCATCATCTTTTTTAAAATTAGTTTTAGATATTGACAGGCAATTATTAATATATTGTAACTATTTAATGTGTGGCTGTTCAAGTGTTTCTAGACTTTGATTGAGTTTTGTTTATTTTATTTAATTTACAACTATTAAGATGACACAGAGTAAAAACTTTTAAGAGTTTAAAAAACAAAACAATTATCAGGAAAGTACAGATTATTCTTTCATTCTCAGATGGCATCAAAATAATCTATTTGTACACAAAGAAAGAATTAACAAAATACTTTATTTCTACTTTCATTACTTCTGTTTTTACATTCATATATTATACAAAATTCCTCCCCATCAGATCTCTCCAACACTTTTTTTCTGTATCTCCTAATAATCTGAGGATTTCTACAAACAACTAGCCTGAGATCACATTCTGCTAGTCTTTGATTTTATTGTAATAAAATTCCTAGAATCTTTTTTAAATAAACATAAAGGTCACAAATGGACATCTCATTTCTCCATGTCTGAATGAACCGATCCAGAAGGTCTCTATTCAACAGTCATTAAACATGATTACACTTCTGTTCCGGAAACTTTTAAGATAAATATAAATATATGTTGTTGACCAGCTGCTGCAGATCGCTCTCATGTTCCCACAGGAGAAAATAAAGTTGCATAATCTGAGCTGAAGTGGACAAACCAAGTTGCAAGCTGACATTTTAGTCGACTGAATCGCTGCAGGGTAATTTCCTGAAGAAAATTAGCTCTTTTCATTATTACTGGTTTGAAACCTCATAATTGCACCGTTTCGTACATCTGAGTCAGAAAACAAAAGGATTCATTTGAACAATTTGTGTTTCAACAAGCCTGCCGCCATTGTTAGACAGCTTTCTAGGGCTGAGTAGGATCTGTTTAAACAAACGCCACGAATGCAATCAATTTTCCTTTTGTTCTGTTGGGAGAGAAGCAGTGGGAAACGTGGGTCGACGTGTCGACACCGAGGCTGCACTCAGATCAGGAGCTGCAGCAGTAATGTGAACACAGATTCAGTCCTTTATCAGCTGCATTCAGTGACAGGTTAAAGTGTAAAACCTGAGCTGATTACAAGGTTTTGCTTTGGAGCAGAAGCTGCTTCAGGTGGTCTTCCTCTCACACAGACACTGAGTTATATGAAGTAGAAGAACAAAGATATGAACATAGCTTCAGTTTGCAGCTTCAAGCAGGGAAATCTGTTTCCCTTTCACCTCCCAGAATATTGGTCAAAGAACACTAACTTTGTTTTGCTTCATCTTTTATCAGCCCCACGTTTTTTTAGGTCAAACAGACCAAGTTTGACCGTCCCTCCTTGAGCTTGCCGTCTGCGTTTCTCCAGTCATGTTGCAGCACTTCTGCTTGTTTTTGCCAAAATCCGTCTCATTCCTCGTTGCTTATGTCAGGGCGTAAACTTCGGACGAGACAGATGCATTTCCTGGTCAGCTAAAAACCACAAAGAGACAAGATGCTGTGTGTCTGAAACAAGCTCTGAACAGTTTCAGCTTGTTTCTAAAACCTCCTTCTTGTTTTTTTTTCTTTAAATGTCAGTGACGGAGCAGAAACAAGACTTAAACGCCGAGCCAAGCTGAGGCTCAGCTGTTTTATGTTTGGGGCTCATAAATCCCAGGATCCTGACACCTCTTCCTGCTCATCCAGTCACAAAGGAGAACATCAGAAAAGGAAAGGAAGATGAGCAGCTTAGTTTACAAGCCAAACAAACCAGTCAAGGGTTGAAGAAGATCCGCAACAGGCTGCTTTTTATCCCCCTTTCTTCTTGATTTATAAGCAAGACGTCATCCAGCAGCTCATTTAAGGTGAGTTTCACATCATCCGCGCCACAGACTTGAAGTGGAGCCAGTGGAAAACTATTCAGACTGCACTTTACAGGCTGAAGTCGACTCATTTTTTCCAACATCCTCAGGCTCCAGAGGAGTGCTTGCACACACACACACTGCCTGTCGCTGTCGTTTCTCCACAAGGTAAGACCATTCATGAACAATACACAATGTTAGCTTCTGTAAAACTTTCTGGAAGTGTTTGTGTTTTTCTCAGAGCTGTACCTCATTAGTTGCTACGTCGCAGTTTAGGTTTACGTCGTGGTTTACCGCCTCCTGTATGCATCACAGCTGAGATAAAGCCTTGGCTTCAAGTCTCATTACCCTTTTATTTTGAATTTTGAAGCCCCCTCAAAATGTTTCCATGTTCCACTCACTTTCCTATAAACTTGGTGGGAAATTATTTGTCTAGAACAGCGTTCTTAATTGGCCTAATTTTCCTTTCCTCTAGCAAAAGTCCAGAATATATATATATATATATTGCATGTGTTAGTTTTCTTCACTCAGACCTGTAGTTCTTCGTGGGCTCACAGCTTCTCTAAACAGAAAGAAGCAGAGAGAAACTGGGAGCTGGATATGAAAACGACCATAATTATCGGAAAAGCTGCACCAACTAAAATGAACTGATGTAATTGTGGGAAAAGCTAATTTAAGGTAAATACTGTAAACACAGGAAAATGTGGACAATTATATATATAAATATGCAAATTTAACAGTTCATTTGGGTCCAGACAGGATTTCATTTGGGTCTGGATCCGGACCACGGTCCATCACTTGGGGAATAAAGAATAGAACATCTCAGTTCGTTCTGCTCTGGCAGGTTCAGGTTCTGTTCTTGCAGAAATACAAGCGGAGGGGTTAGGTTTTTAAAAGTTATCCCAGAAAGATTTCTGGTCTTTAGACACCATCTGTTTCCCTGAAACGCTTCCTGTCTGCAGCAGACCTTCAGCCAGGTTGGAGATGCTCCAGTGGACCGTGATCAGGGTCTGGCTCTGCTTATCCTGCGGCCTCCTTCTCAGTTTCTGCTCTCCAAAAGAGGATGCAGGACCAGCAGGACCTTGGCCCACTTCCCCCTCTGAGCAGGAGTCAGGGGAACCGGACCTGGAGGACTGGGAACTGGGCTCTGGATCGTCTCTGCTGCACCTGCTCCACAACTTCCCCGCCGACAGCCCCTTCGTGACGAGCGCCGTCAACTGCACCCAGCGCTTCTGGCTCCCACCTTCCTCTCCAGTTTGCTGGGGGAACGTTGCCGGACCCGAGGAGTTCGCCAGGTCCCGCCTGTTCGTCCTGCAGAACCGAGCCGCCCTGCAGGCCGTGTCCTCCATGAGTGGAGTGGAGGACACGGGACTCTCCTACAACCACCAGGCCAGAGAGGAAGTCCTGGGGATCCACTCGGAGCACCAGAAGGTGAAAGAGACTATGCAAACCATGGAGGCTGTGTTCGTCTCACTGCATGAGAACAGGAAGGAGGGCAAGGAGCAGGGCGCGTTCACGAGGTGAGGAAACTGTTCCATCCCCTTCAGCAGCAAAACCTAAAACTCTGATATTTAGTAGAAATCATTTTTGTCATCGCATTCTTTTTCCACATGGCTTTGACTTTAAAATAACCTTTTCACAGAACTCTGCTTCAAAAGATCCGAATCATCCCTTTAATGCTCAGCTTTAACATTTTGAAGGTCTGAACTTTGACTGGTCTGCTGAAGCTTTCTGCTGAATGTTTACTGCTATTCCCAGGATCACTGTCGTGCTGCCTGACACAATTAGAGCTGATAAGATAAAAAAAAAGAGCACATTTCTGTTTCAACACTCTGCTTCTACATTGTGGCTCAGTTTTGTGTTCCTTTGAGGCTGCATTTAGCTAAAGTTTAGTCAAAACGAGGACCAGACTGGTACAAAAACATTAAAACAGAATGTACCATGTCTTCAAACCACAGACTACATAAAGAAGTAACTATTCAGCTGGCTTCAGCTGTGGTAGTTTGTCCCGAATCATAATTAATGGAGTATTCGGGAAGTCTGGAAACAATATGCCCTGTTTGGCCCAAAAGCAGCGCAGAGGGCTTCCAGATGAGCTGAATCATCAGTCTGAAAACCTAATTGAGATGAGGCTGCGGCTATATAAAAGAAAAAAAAAACTGCTGTAGAGCTTTAAAGCTTCTCTGTTCGAACAGACCAGCTTGAATTAGTGTGAGTACATCTTAAAGTCTGACGTTTACTGATGATTTCCTGTCCCGCTCAGCTTGAAGGAGCATCTGGCCGTCACAAGGGATGCTATAGACTGGAGAGAACAGACGGCGGAGAACCTGGAGAGGCAGCTTTTTATGGTAGAGAAGAGCCTGCTCAACAGCCAGCTTCGACTCAGCAAACTCCTCAGACAGTGACTGCGTTGGAGACGTCTTACTCAATCTGTGTTTAGGAGGGAAGCCAGCCAGTGTTTGCATGCTTACCATCGAGGTTACTGTACTTCTACTATGCATATTTGTAAATTACTTCCGTGTACTCTGTGCTATTTTAACCATTCATGTATCGAAATGTTCGGCTGGATCGGGAACAGTGTGCTACAACTTTCAGTATTTGTAACTTTTATACTTTTTGTATTATTTAACTTTATTCACAATTTTGTCACATTAAGATCTCTTCAAAACAGTTTTCTGAAATCTACTTCAGCAATCTTGCCCGGTTTTTGTTCATCTATGCTCCCTTTAGCTACTGTTTTGCTGATTTTAGCTTCTTTTCTGCTTGTTTCAGTTCATTAAATCTCACCAGTAATTCAGTACTCAGGCTGCACTTTTGCAGAAAATTTAATGTCTTGTTGATATTTATTATGCACCTTAATATTTCAGCTTGACAGCTATAAAAGTATGATTTATGATCTAAAGTCGCAGGTTTAAAAGATGCAGCAGGTAACAAAAGTTTCATGTTGCCATATGGACATTTTATAGCCACAATAACTGCAGCAGAAATGTAAAACTTGAAAAAGAATAAGTACGTTGTCAACCCCAAGACATTACTTCCTTGTGAGTTTTTATTTTAGCATTCATCTTTATTTTATATCAAATCTAAACAACATATTTGTAAATACTTACACGTGACATCTTGTGATCTGTACAAATATAAAACAAATCCGAATGTCTGAGCCTGAGATGTTTATTTGGAAAGGTATTTTGATTTGTTCACACAATTTTTTTGTATTTATGAGCTCAAGGTAGAGCCACGTTTTCAAAAATGTTTAACTTATAATCAATAAGAGTGTATTTAAACTCAAACTAAAGTTCAGCATTTCGACCATAAGACCTTCAACCTAACTGAGCTTTAAGACAGCAACTCGGTAACAGAGGCATCTGTGTGGACCTGGTTTCCAGGGTTTATCACTCGGCCTGAGGACTGTTTCAGGTTCATGCAAAAAAAAAAAAACATGTAAAACTTATCACACAGCTCACAGAAAGCCTCCGACTCATATGGTGAAAAGGCTGAATGAGAACTGCAGCGCTGAATGTTAAGTTTTCAGACACTTCGGCCGAGTGACGATTTGTTTCACACTCAGTTTTTACAATTGTTTATCGACTACGTTCCTTTATGACTCTGTGTGTTGTCGTGGTTGACGTATTCACCTGATTCTCAGTTTGTTCCCTCTTTGTTCCCTGTTCTCTAACTTTTTATTCTCCAAAAAGCTCTATGCGAACTCAGTGCGTCTAAAAGCACCGATAAGGTTCAAAGAGTCTCCTCCAGCAGTCCCTGTACGTGACACGACATGCGTCAAAGATAAAGGGGAAAAGTCATTTCCTGGTCAAAAATCGGCCTCTTCGTCTTGCATTTGCTCCAAAGTCTTGAGGTAATCTCGAGCCAAGATCTTCTTTGGTAAGATATCTGCCAGGTAAAAACATAAAATAAAGTGTTACAGAACGTAAAAGTGATTACCAAATTCATTACATGTCCTGTTCTGTGAAATAAACGAATCAAGCCTCGTTGTTTGGGATATTTTATACAAAGACATAAAGCCCTGATCTGCTATTGTTACATCGCCTGAAGACATATTATAGGTTTTACAGAAAGAGATGTTAATAGTTTATATAAACACTTTAGAACTACAGAAATGTTCAAGTGTCTTTAAACTGTTTGGGCTAAAATAACGAGATTAAAGTGTAATAATTGAATATTGTTTAAACCTTTCCATATTTTACTATGAGGTGCATATTTTTGTTTTCTCATCACCACTAACAGGTTCATGACACATTCAGCAGTCAGGAAATATATGATTTAAAGATTGCTTTGAGTTTAATGATACTATTTAAGTTTTAAGGTTTAATGTTTATTTTTATGTAATATTTTCTTTGATAATATCCGTAATGGCTGTCAGAGTAATGAAAACAGCATTAAAACGTAAAGTTTATATAACAGCTGATATAACCAGCAGCTTCACGGACAGGCCTGGGGATGCTCCCTGGCCTCAGGCGAGTCTCACCTGTGAGGAAGTGGAAAGTCTCGGTCGTCTCCGCGGTTTTAGCCAGGTCGCTGTAGTCCAAAGTGTTGGTTTCCCTCCCGGAGCTTTTGTTGAATGAAGTCAGAGCCAAATGCTGCACGAACAGCTCCTTTAACCAAAACACACGTCAACAGCTTAACGCCTGGAGCTCCGGCTAAACTCCGAGCACGGACATGTTCACTTCAGCGAGGAAATAACAATGCTAACCGCTGCTAACAGCAGCCCCGGGGCGATACAACGGATCATTAGCTTTTGGCTTAGCATTTAGCGGTAGCTAACTCACCGTAGCCTTGGTGGTGAGGAAGAGCGCGTCCTGGTTGATGCTGGAGACATCCGGGGAGCTCTTCATGATCAGCCTCACCCGGGAAATCGGCAGAGAAATTGTCTTTTTGGCTTCCGAAGTTTGGTTATCTTTATCGGGTGTGTTATGAGACATTTTTAGTGCGAACGCGGCACCAAACAGAAAGACAGAACTTCAGTTTTGTTTTGAATGGAGTCGTTTCTTCTTCGTTGCCTTTAATTCCGTTGGCGGAGTTTGCGCCGGTCCAGCGCCACCTGCTGGTGGATAAAAACTTTACTGAAATCACTATTCTTATTATTGCGAAAAAATAATCAATATATATTTATATCAATATTTGTTAAAAAATGTTACTTAAATATTGATATTTTGGAGAAAACAAAGTATGGTCTTCTTGTTTAATTTTAATTAAAGTAAAATAAATGTGTTGGATTGTTTATTTTCTGTGTTTCAGAAACATTAAAATAGTATTTCTTGACTTCTTCAATATTTTATGGTACAATTTAAACATTTTTGTGACACAAACTTATTAGATTGTAGGAATAGAATATGTGATAAAGAGAATAACAAAGTTATAATATGAGAAAGTACTTCAGTGAATATTACTTCTCATTTAATCATTTTAGAAGTACAGGAGCTTGTTTGTTCACTGAATATTTCTAAGAAAAAGCTAGCATTTTTCTTACTTTAGGTGCCTTCACAATACAGAAGCCCTAGTAATTTATGATACATAACAATATAATAATATATGTATTTTTTTTAATTCAGTATTTGTGTTCATCATATTATAAGTAGTGTTTTTTGCAGCCACAAAAGTAAATATAATATACCTTTAGAATTGAAAAATTCTTGCAATTCCCTGATGTTTAAAAACAATTCAAAGAAAAATGTCTTACAAATATTTCTGTAGTTTCATTTACAAATTCTTGAATCTTTAAAGGCGCTTACTTACATACAAAAAAGGCAGCTCACACAAAAAACACTATATTAATTCATTATATTATTATTTTTTATTTAACAAACAATCAATCTTCACCATTTTAGGGGCTGAACTATATTGCTAACAGAAAAGAAAAGAAAGGTAAACATTCTTTGTAGGTAGGCGATGGGGTAAAGAAAAAGAAAAAGCTGAAAAAGCTTTTACTCAATTCTGACAGCCTCCAAAGTCACAAATTGTTTGCTGATTGTTTAATTTTTTCTATATTTAAAACAGCTTTTGTACTGTCTCCTGCACTGTATTTTAAAGAGATTAAAGAGAAAAAAATTGTTTATATTAAAACACAGTGAAATGAAAGGAAAATCAGTCCCTTTGTATTTGTGCCAAAAAAATAAGGATTTACACAAAGTAATGACTCTTCATTCAACCTTTGCTGTTTGAGACTGAATAAATGAATAAGCAAACAAACAAATAAATAGAGCCCGACTTCTCTGGAAATGGGAAAAGACCGAGGCAGTCCTCCAGCACAAGTGGTGGCGCTGTCCGTCCATCACCTGACTACAGAAGAACCACCACAGAAAAAGAACATTAGCATATTAGCATCGGCGATGGGGCGACACAGTCGGTAAAAAAATAAACCGTGTGGATTGCTCTTTTCGGTTTGGATGTTTTTGTATGACTTGTGATGTCTTTAAATTGATTTTATATCTGCTGATAAAATATTCTGTAGCCACATTAGTGAAGAATCTTCAACTAACTGTTAGCCGGCGCGCATCGAGCCGCCTCCTCTCATTGTTATTGAACACTGTTGTGTTCATTTAGTTTTTTAAAAAAGTGGCGTCGATTTTTGTGACCAACAAAGAATGCCTCTGGGTTTGAAACCGTGCTGCTCCGTCTGCAAGACGAACTCCTCCTCGATGTGGAAGAAAGGAAACCAGGGTGAAATACTGTGCAACAACTGCACGGGGAAGAGCAGCTGCGGCGGAGGAGCTTCGGGACCCTCCGTCTCGTCCAGCCAGCAGCCCAGCAACGGCGGCGGAAAGCAGGTCAGCTACACCGAGGAGAAGCTCCATAAACGTGGTGCACTGGTGTTTTTGCAGCTGGGGTTTCATTCATTGTTTTGGAAAACAATAAAGCTAACTGTAGCATCCGGGGCCCAGTGTCCCGGGTTTACATTTGCGCCCCCTGGCGGCTGAAACGTTCAGTTTAATTTCTATCACAGAAAGGCTGATCCCAATAAACTGCTTAATTTAATTTTATAAATCAGTTTACCTTTAAATATACGCACTGCTCATACTTCAGAGGCTTTAAAATCATTACTTAAGATCCATCGTTTTATTTGACTTTTGATTTAAATAAAATATAAGATTTTGTGAGCTCTAGATCACTTTTGCTGTCTAGTTTTGGATTTTGATGTCCTTTATAATTCTTGTTTTTATGTGATTTATTTTTTTTTATGTATTTGACAGTAAAGCACCTTACTGTCCAGCCTCAGTTGTTTTATTTACATTTATGGGGAGGAAAACATCAATATATATGAATGTCATTTTTGCTTTTAAATGTTTAATTCACAGAAACAATCAGGATTTCTGAATTTATATAGACCAAACAATGGATCAGCAATTTATTTATGAAATTATTGTTGTCACATGGTGTTATTTTTACCCAGTAAGTTATGGCTGAATATAAGAAATGTTTATTTCTTAGTCCAAACAGGAGATCCACAGGAGGTCTGCACGGCTCAGAAGCACTAAGTACAAAGCCCCTGCTTCTGAGAAAAAAGTCTCAACTAAAGGAAAAGGAAGAAGACACATATTTAAACTAAAAAATGTAAGTTACTGATAAACTATATTAGTTTTTTTTTCTACTTGATGACAAATCCACATTTGAGACCTGTCTAATCGTTTTGACAGCCCATCAAAGCACCAGAATCTGTAGCAACAATCATCACATCAGAATCTATATTTTATAAGGTATGATGTTTTAATATATCACGCTAATTGTCGTTTTTATTTCTGTCTTGTGTTGTTCATTATTATAAATCAATCAAAACCTGCGTTTGTATGTATGCACAGGGTGTCTACTACCAGACAGGTGATGTGATCAAGGTGGTCGATGAGGAGGACGGGAAGCCGTACTATGCTCAGATCCGAGGATTTGTGCAGGACCAGTACTGTGAGAAGAGCGCGGCACTGACGTGGCTCATTCCCACTCAGGCCAGCCCAAACGACCAGTTTGATCCTGGAACGTACATCGTTGGTAAGCAAATATGCAAAAAAAAGCACTTTTCTTCTTTAAATGTATTTTGTTTGACTTAGAGTTTCACATTTTGTGTCAGGTCCAGAGGAGGATCTGCCCAGAAAGATGGAGTACCTGGAGTTTGTGTGTCACGCCCCGTCTGAATATTTTAAATCCCGGAGCTCGCCGTTCCCCACCATCCCCATTTGTCCAGAGAAGGGCTACATCTGGACTCACATAGGACCCACACCAGCACTTACTGTCAAAGAGTCCGCCAGCAGCGCCAGCTAGCAGGACTGTGATACGAACTCTCTGTTTCATCCAAACAGATGAATGTACATTTATGTATTAAAGAGAAAAAATGGTTGTGAACTGCAGCTGTTGTTCCAGTTTAAAGATGAGCAGAAATTTGATACAAGACAAACCATCTGTTTTGATATTTTCATTGAGTTGTTTGTACACATTGGAATAATAATTTTGTATTTCATAATAAACAACAGAAGCGCCCATTTTGTCTTTTATTTAACAAAATATTAAAGTGAACAGATGTAAGAGCACCCCTAAAGAAAATTTATTTTACTACAAATAAGTAAAGTAAAAGAAAATATGACATTCCCAAAATAATTTTAAACTTAAGTCACAAACTCCATCAATATTTTGGTTTTTAATCATGTTTGTACTTGTTTTACAGTTAATGTTTAGGTCAGAATAAACATGTTCTGCTAATTTCTGGAGACAGTTTGTTTTTTTGTTTGTTAGTTTTTAAGATTATTGGATTTGTTTATTTTATGGCACAATGCCGACATATTACCCAGGCTTCACAGAGAGGTGTTAAAATAATCAGACTTCCCAGCAGCGTTTGAAACGTTCCTCCTCCTCATCTCTGAGGCTGAAGTCCTGAACAGACGCCATGTCTCGATGAAGGACATGAGACAGCTGCTTCTATTAATAACCTCAGCACTCCCACCTATCACAAGACCTCCAAACTCTGCTCCTGCCTCGCCACAATCCAGGACAAGTGCGACTCTAAAGCCTGGCAGCAGGAGAGGATCTCAACAAAGCAGCAGCCACAGAGGAGAAGAAATGCTGAAACAAGGAGCTGGTTGGAAGCAGCTCCCATCGGCAACCAGGAAGTTTTTAGCCTGAAGCAGCCGGTTTTCTAAAACCAGAGGACATGAAGTCGCTGCGCTTCCTGGCAGCTGAGGGCTTCATCGAGTCGGGTTCGAGTGCTTTCAGGGATCTCAGCTGCGTGTCTTTTAACCTCTACCCACTTCTCTTCAAGGCCTGCTACCTGCATGAGAAGGCTGAACTGCTGCGTGTTTTGGTCCAGACGTGGCCTCTTCCAGAGCTCAGCGTGCAAAGACTCCTGGGAAAATCCTCCGACTGTCAGGTGGACCTGACCTCCTGCACCTGCCGGCCATGTCTACAAGCTGTTCTCACAGGTCTAAAGGTATCTAAATGGGTTTACGCTCTAATATAAACCCAGTTTTTCTTTTTTCTTTTCAGGTTAACTAAATATTCAACTCAAATTCTCTATTTTTTTAAGGATTATGTGCTGTCTCCTCCACAAACCTATGCCAAGAATCTGCATGTGGTGGACCTGACTGCTCTTAAAGACACTGAACATCAGTCCTGTCCCTGCAAGTCCTCTCTGGGCCGATGGGCCCGAACTCAGCTCCTGACCCAGTTGTGCTATGAGACAATGGTGGCCATGCAGACCAGCGACGTGACCCATCCTGCCTTTGACACATCCATCGACGTCCGTCTGAATGGCTTCGTCACGGGCCGCAACTACGAGCTGGTGGCGCAGGCCTTCCTGCTCCTCCGATACTGCCCTCTGAAGCTCCGCTTCGTTAGCTTCAGAGCTGATTCCCTCTCCCTCAAGCAGCTGTTCTACGTTCTTCGCCTGGCAGAGCCCGAGTCCATCTCTAAGCTGGAGGTGGTCCACAATGTTCCCCTGGAGGCCATGCACCTGGAGGTGCTGCTGTCCAAGGTGAAGTTCCCAAAGTTGCAGTCTCTAACGCTGCCGGCTGGGGCGCTGGATGTCAGGAGGCTGGGTTCGGATGAGGAGGATCTCCTGGCGACTATTGGCAACCTGCTGGGAGAAATCAGCAGCCTCACTGAGCTTTATGTGGGCTTCTCCACGCTCACTGGACATCTTCGAAGACTGCTGTAGTGAGTATAGTAGATGTCAGCAAGGTCACCCCTCACTGGCTTTAAGTGCAGATTACCAATAACGACTTTGATATCCAGACTACATGTAGACTCTGGCCTGAGCTAGTCTCATAAGACAGTCCAGCTTCAGGACTCGTGTTGAAGGACGGAAGGAGTTTTGTTGTTAAAATTGCTGACATGATGCCAGCGGAGGGCAGACGGCTGCAGGTCAGCCAGAAACCTGCTGGATGTTCTGAACACTTTGAAATAGAAATATATGCAGGAGACAAAAACCTGAACAAATTCAAGGGCCAAGCCTTCCCCGGTGACACCTGCTGGAGTTTCATTAAAGTTCGTCAAGTGGTTCATGAAATATTTTGCTAACAGTCAGACAGAGTTATTTGGTCATTCATCCAGTGGTCCGTCATGAGATAGTTTGGAAACAGATACATGAACACCTTTGCCTTTCGGAGGCGGGCAATAACAAAGCTGCTGTTCACAGTAGAGCAGATCATTCAAGCATTTATAATTTTGTTTTGTTAAAGTCAAAATAAACATCTCTTTGAAGGACTAAATGCTTAGTATTATCATCGTAAAACATCTTATTTTTCCCCACATATAATGACATAAAACCCTAATAAATAAGATCTGTATTACCCTGTTATTGGCTTTCCAGCACTAAATAATGTCTGTTTATGTTTTCTTTATCCAGTCCCCTCAACACGCCACTGCAGCGCCTGGAGCTGGCCAACTGCTGCCTGAGCCGTGTGGACATGACCTACCTGTCCAACAGCCTCCACAGCGAGGCCTTCGCTCACCTGGACCTCAGCGGACACGACATCTTCGGCTCCTTCCCCACCGCTTTCCACAAACTGCTGAGCCGCTGTTCGGCGACCCTGGCGAGCCTCGCTGTCGAGGAGTGCGATATCAGCGAGGAGCGCGTGCCCGCCTTCGTCGACGCCCTGTCTCCCTGCCAGGAACTGGAGGAGCTGAAACTTCTGGGAAACCCTCTCACCTCCGCTGCCCTGCAGAGGTTGTTCTCCACGCTGTCCGCGGGGTTCCCCAAGCTAAGGTACATAGAGATGCCCGTGCCGCGCGAGTGCTACCCCGAGGACGTCACTTATCCTCTGGAAGAGTCCGTTTTGCTGCGCTACAACCGGGACCTGTTTCAGGAGATCAGGAGCCAACTTCTGGCCGTCTTAGAGGGAGCTGATAGAGGACGAGTGGAGGTGTGCACCCCTCTCATGGGGACCTACGATCCTGACATCCATGAGACCAGCAACGAACTTGGAGTTTCCATCTTAAAAACGTTTAACAAAGTTATTGGAAACTTTATAGGCACCATAAATGACGTAGACAACAGGAGATCACAGGCGCAGACATAACTGATGAAGTTTTCTGGGCATAAAAAAGGTCTGGAGCTCAGGTTTTGTACATAAATCTAGTCTTCTGAGTGAAGCAGATCTTCAGATCGTTATATATGGTTTGACTGTAGGTTTTTCCAGTACAGGTTGATGTTTTTAGGCAACATTCTTTGGCCAAAATATTACTAAACCTCTAATCTGTCCTTGATCAGGAGCCAACATTGAACATAAACCTAATAATCTAAATTCCTTTTATGAGAGTTTATTGCTATCTTCCAAATACATCAGAATGTTTGCAGACTTAGCAAGTTATATTAAGATATAAGGTAAGCTGTGTCTTCTATACATTTGTACAAAAATGCTTTTTATTGTGTCATACCAAGAAATTAATTCTCCAACATCCAAACAGAGGCTTTCACTTTCCAAAATGTGTCTTTATTGAGCAGTTTTCATATAGGTAATATTTCATATTAAACCATTACATATTACACCAGGGGAGGGTCGTGAATCAACGTAAGATAAGACTGACAACCGTCAGAAGGAAATGTCTCATTTCTTCATCCACTCTTCTCTTTCTTTCCTCTCACGGATCACCTCTTCCAGGTAGGGTTTCAGGTAAGGGACGTCCTGAGACGAGAATAAATTAATAAAATAAGGTTGAGGGTCAAATCTGGTAGCATTATAGATAATTGTGTAAAATCAAAGCTTTATAAAATCTCTCAATTGACAGAAAACACTTTTAGTGAAATGGTGAAGACTAAAAGATCCATGTATTAATAGGGCAAGGCTTCACTCAGTTATCCCACCCTGAACAAAATGAACACCAGGCTGTTGTCTTGTGAACATACATTTTCGTATTTTGTCCACTCCTCTTTTGGGAGAATCTGATGCTTCATGGAGACATGCATGGCTCTCTTCATCCTGAACATCCTTTCGTTATAAACGTCCTCAGGAAGCCTCTTCAGAGCCTCCTTCACATCGTTAGTCTCATATATCAAGTCGTCAGCCCTTAAACCTGCAACAGAAGACACGTTTGCTTAAATAAGTACAATTCCAACAAAGTAGTGTGTGTTGTGTCACCACAGCTTCTCAAATTTGTGATTATTAATGAATGACTGCATGCACATTAAATAGACAGTTTATACTGGGAAAAATAAGTAGTCATCACTTTAAAATTTTGAGTTTCTCCACTGTTATCTTTACCTGCTATTAATAAAATTGTTTTACCTTTATGTCCCTGTTTATGCTTAGCTGTACTTGAGTCAAACATGTGGTCCTGTTATGAACATTCATCTTTTATGTTCTTTTTTTTTTTTTTTAACACCAACGTTGTTAATCCCGGTGTCTTATTTTTTCGGTAACGGGCAAGACTTGACTTACCGAGTTTGTTGAAGCCGCACAAGTTGTAATACCATTTCGAGAAACCTTGCATCAACCTGCTTGATGCAACTGTGAACATTAAAGAAACAAATGTAAAAATCAATCAAGGCCACTGAGAGTAAATGAAATAAAACCGCAACATAAACAGTCAGGCAGCACAGACTGCATGTATGCGACAAAAAAATAAATTAAGGGTAAGCAAACTTGACAAATTAGAGCTTGAAAATACCTTCAATTTGACCCCAAGATCATCCTGATAGGACAAAACTACAGGAGTTATACGTTTTCGAAACAAGCACACCTTGCGCACCTCAAAAAACTATGCTCGCCTACAAAATCACTTACAGTGAATGTACAAAAGATCATAAAAACAACCTATTGAGTGAATAAACTAACTTTTTACTTACCGTATGTTAAATTGGCGGTGGTTTTTTGTGATATTTAGCTCTGAAATGACTCTCACGTAACGCTGGTCGCAGGTATAAATCATTTAATGATACATTAAATAAGAGGTAAAGTTTCCTTCCCATAAAGCACTTACCATATAGCAGATTCAAACATGTAATTTTAACCTATAAATCTCGATTTAATACATCTTACAGCTGTTAGCTTAGCCGACACTCATAATTGGCATATTCACTTGAACTCCATGACGAAAAATGAATAATAATCTAATATGACACTTAATCAACAAGCGCACTGTAGTGTGGCTGTCTAATAATACAAGGTACAAATTAAATATATCGTGTAATTTGCACTAATAACGAGTGCGAAGCTAACGCTAGCCGCCTGTTAGCATCGGTTAGCTCGGGGACACAGAGGACAAACACAAATTTAAAGCCCCACAAAGATTCCGTCACGCACCGAAAACAAAAACGACACAACGCGTTGCATTAAAGTGTTAAATAAATTGTTTGTCATAACGAGACCTTTTAGAGGTTATAAAAACAGAAAAGACAAGGAAGAAACCTACATTTAGCTGGTGCCCTCGACGCCATGTTTACCACAGGGAAAAACCGCGGTGCCTTGTGGGTAAAAACTGCTCCGTTTTTTTTCAATCTTTATTAAGCGTAACAATACAAACACAGTTATCAATACAGTCGAATAGAAAAACAAAAGCTAAGGGGTTATTCGAATAAATTAAATAAAGTGCACAAATCATGTGTTTTTATAGCTTTCTTGTTATTGGAGTCAGACATGTTGGTATTTCCATAAGAGTATTATTAAATTTATGATATACAGTTTCTGTTTTGTTCTTTTGGCATCATGGCCTCCAAAACAGTACATTGTTCCAATTTGAACATAAATTAGGAGTCAATTTTCATTTGGATAAAGCAGATTACTTCTTTCCAGGAGGTGGCAGTAGTGTGACAGAGCCAGAACAGGTGGATCATAGTTTCAGACTCACACAGAGAGCAGTTCAAGCAAAAATATGGACAATATTTCAAGCAGAGATGAGTTTATTTGAACATTATTATTTACAAAACATTTTATTTTAAGTTTCATTGATGCCTTTTAAGTTCTGACTTTCACAGATGATTGTACCAGGATTCGTGACATTTATTCAGCTCATTTTAATGTACTGTTGCAACAAATCAAAGTGTCTTTTGAAACAAATTAAAATCCTGCAGTGTGGCCAAAGCCAGCTCTGTGCAAAAAGTCTCATCTGGCAGCACCACCAAGCGGTCCAGGGGGATGTAGTTGGGCAGAGTTGGGTCATACTGAGCTTTTCCAAGATACTCCAAGAACAGGTGGCGCTCTCTGAGCCGCAGTAACTTACTGTTGAGGACCTACATGTGAATAAATCAGGAAGTGGAGTTATAATTCTGAATTTAGACAAAAATCTAATAAAGCTGGTTTCAATGGACCATAAATATGTGACACAGAGGGTCCATACCTGTGGGAACTTTGTTATCAGGTGATGGGGAACCTTCATGGTATTGTGAAGAAAGTCAAATATCTGTGTTAGTTTTTTTTTATTTGCTGTCAGCACCTTCGGAACAGCAATAACGATGTGCTGGATCTCGTTCTTTTTGAATCCAAGCTCTATTTCGCACACCTGTGGAACACATTTACGGGAGGTGTTCAGAAGCGAATCAATCTAAGCCACGTTGAGATTTATGTCCTGTTTCAGTACCTTCAGATTTTCTTTAACAGGCTCCAAGCTGCCACACAGTAATCTGGGAAGACGCGCTACAATGCTCCGTGTCTGCAGAGGAAGACAAAACTGTCTATTATTAAGACATGCTGTCGCAAAACATGGTACAAGGAAACTTTATTTAAGATAAGAAAAGGTCTGCAGGTGTCTTTGAAGGGTTTCACAACAGCTACGTACATTAGAAGGACTGAGTTTGAGTTGATCCTGGTAAAAACCCAGTCTGTTGTCCAGCCTCTTCACATTGAAGTTGAGCAGGTAGGGAGCTCTGGACACCATCGATGCAACAATCTCTGCGCTGAATTTTCTTGACTTGAAGTAGTTTACCCTTGATAACCAAAAAGAGAAAACATTACTAAGGTAGACTCAGACAATGCAAAAGCAGAAGAAAGCAGTGCTGTATTATTTCTACAACATAGACATATTTTTAATCATTTGATGCTACCTGGACTGAAGGTTCTCCAAATCCTCGGTGAGTATGAACGGGTTGTGAGTGATAATGTAGCTTAGGCGTGAGTCCTCCACACCAATCTTTTTGAGAAACATCAGCCGGGGGGCAACATCTGCGCTGAAGTCAAGTCTCAGCAGCATGGAGCCAACGTTGGGCCTTTGTTCCAGCTTCCACAAGTTCACCCCTGCGATTAAAGGAGGTGATTAAAATGCAACAATTAAAAAAGTAGGTAGGAAAGACAGTTTGAAATACTGACTTTAGTACAAACTAAAGGTCTAACTTTCTCTCAAAATGGGTGAGGCATGAATAAAAAAAGGAGGGAAAAAATGTTTTTTTATTTAATTACCTAGTTGTACGAGCTTTGTTAAGGTCTCTGACTTGTCCACGTAGTCTCTAAGAGAGGTTGAGGCTGGTGGGATGGAGGGAATAAAAATACCAACAGCTTCTTCATCACTGATCTCCTCCAAAGCTGAGGGCTCACCTGCAGCATCCAGATCTGCAAGAAAACAGGTGTTGAGACAATTCAGTGCCAGGAGCATAAACTTATTATTTAAAATCAAGTTTGAAATGTAGATTAACACCACCAAACAAACACCTACCTAAGAAAATCTTATTTTCAGGCACTGGCAAAGCATCTGTGGTCGGCAGCAGGGCAGGGCTGTATTCAGCATCGTCAGTTCTTGTTAAGATTTCTGCATGTTTATTTTCCTTTGCCTCTGTTGTCAAATGTTTTGCTGTTAAGTCATTGTAGTAGCACATATGTTGTTTCAACCTCTGTCTTATCTGAGTTGCTGTGAGTTTCCTGTTAGTGAACAATCCATTACTGACTGATGCAGAGTTAGCTGTCCTGATAATACAGATCTGAGGCTGGATGTAATGCAGCCGAGTGCTCGTCTTTGAGCAAAGGAAACCTCTGCATCGCAGACACAGCTGTGCGCAGGCAGAAGACATGGTCATTCTGTAACACAAAAACATGACACATTTGAGAAGCACGCATGAGAAAAACTCTGATTAACGTCTAGGATGCATTGGTACGTCTTTATGCTCAGCTTTGCTGAGTAAAATAACCAGAGAAAAGTGGTTTGTTTACATTGCGTGTGGCCCCGCAATTCAGGATTGCATATTCATAATTTAGAAAACTACTGATGTAAACTATTTTAAACTGCACCATTTCATATAGCCTAGGATGACCTTTAAATGTTTGTTTTTAGTTTACAATGAGAACCTTTAATTTTCTTACAGACAAGTTAGCGGTACGTCGGCATTATGATGCGTGTTTTAGCTAGAATCAATGGGTAAAGACCAGTAACATTCATATTTTTGTAAAAAAAAGTAATTTATCTTCCTTTCCTCATGCTAACAACAGAGACCATCTGAGGCTGTCTACCTACAAGGCTAGCTCGACAATGCTAGTAGCAAGCTAGCACCTTAGCGGCTCTCTCCAGTCGAATAAATAATCAAGACTAATAAGTAGTTTTTGGAAATGTACTCACTGTTTCTTTCTCAAAACATCAACTCTTTAGCTCAGGTCTTTCGTCTCTTAAGATGTCAACTTTATTCACGTGGACATTAACAGAAAGCTTTGCGGAAACGTCACACTGTGGAGTGTACCACTAAATGTAATGCAGCGTTTCATTGACAGCTTTAATATTTTTATGAGGGACGAATTCACGTCAATTTAAGGAATTCAACAACATTCTACGATGGTTGTTAATAAAATATAACCATTTCCGTTTGCATTTTTGTTTTGGGGTCAACTATGATACTCATGTCAACGTTCAAACACCCCTAAAACCGAAGTGGTTCGGTCCTCTTAGTCACACTCGATACTGCCAGTAGGTGGCGATGACAACCGCCGATAAAACCGAAGAAGAAGAAGCAGCGGGGCGTTGTGTTTGCAACATCACTTTAACTTTTTTTCGTTTCCCCCCGTTCAAAATTACTTTAACAGAATTCCCAGAGTTGTTCAAAGCGGCGACATGGCCTCCACCGTGGGTCCCCGGTTACCGAGAAACAACGACGCTAACTATAAGCTGCACTTCCGGATGATGAATGAGCAACAAGTGGAGGATATCACTCTGGACTTTTTCTACAACCCGCACACCATCACCCTGCTGACAGTTACTGTGGTCAGCCTGATGTACTTTGCGTTCACCAGGTAAATCACACAAAAAATATAATTTTTATTTTTAAATTAGCTTTCCTAACAAATGTAATTACATTCTGAACAGGGATGATGAACACTCCGACAGCAACCTTCGTGTTGGTGTGTTGGTGGTTGTCTCCTTCTTCTTGGTCATCAGTATCCTGGCCTTTCCTAATGGTAAACTGTGACACTTCACTCACAATGCCAACATTATAGAGTGCTGTGTGATTATTTGGGCCAGTTTGGTTATTAAACAGTCAATTTCTGTGGAATTAGATCCCAAAATTATGATGATTGGTTTGTAACTTATAATTTTCAAACTAAAATACCCTTTATATGTCATGATGGTTTACTTTTAATATAAATCTTATATGATATTCAATAGAATACTTAAAAGGTATATTTTTGATTGGTTGAATCAAAAATTTTTCACAATCTACTGATGTTTTATGACCGACAATAATTATTCTAACTAATAGGGCTGAGATTGGCTCATAAAAAACTACATTTGTGTTAGCTGCATTACTATTATTTCAGTCTTCTTTATATTTTTTATCTTTTACAATTAAAAGCAAACATTGTGAAGTGACTGATGCTGTTGTTGTCAGGACCTTTCACAAGGCCACATCCTGCCATATGGCGAATGGTGTTTGGTGAGTGTTCACAGTGACGTAAATATTAGATTTAAACACGGATATCGTTTGTCCAAGTTATCCCTGACGTTCTCTTGTCTTTGGTAGGTCTCAGTGTGCTCTACTTCCTGTTCCTCGTCTTCCTCATCTTCCTGAACTGGGACCAAGTAAAGGCTCTCTTGTATTGGCTGGACCCAAACCTGCGCTATGCTAAAAGAGAGGTGGACGTCATGGTAAGGATGGTTTTGAAACTCTGAGCTTTTTCTTACCTTAAACAGATTTTTACTTTTATATGAATGAATGTACTGAGTCTGTTATATATTTGCAATACTAATATGCGCTAAAATCTCTGAATTGAGTATTTCTTGGTGTGTTTGCTCTGTTTTATTTCAGTTCTAACATGAATAACTGGAGCCAATGATTGCCCCCTTTGCGTCTCTTTCTTAAGGAATACGCTGTAAACTGCACCGTGATAACATGGGAGCGCATCTGGAGCCATTTCGACATCTTTGCCTTCGGCCACTTTGCAGGGTGGGCCATGAAGGCTCTGGTGATCCGCAGCTATGGCTTGTGCTGGACGATTAGCATCACCTGGGAGCTCACCGAGGTAACAGACGTGGCTGAGAAAATTACCTTTGGTTTGATGCACCTACATTAAAACAAGTTTTCAGGACAACATAAACATTAACTGTATAAACCAATGTTTGTTGGCAGAATTAAATATGTTTCCAACTTTTTTTTTTCCTTTCCCCAGCTGTTTTTTATGCACCTTCTGCCTAACTTTGCCGAGTGCTGGTGGGATCAGGTGATACTGGACATCCTGCTGTGTAACGGAGGAGGAATCTGGCTGGGAATGACAGCCTGCCATTTTCTGGAGATGAGGACCTACCGCTGGGCCAGCATCAAGTCAGTGTTTTCTGTCTTTATTTCTTTAATTCTTTTTTTGTATGTGAGCTCTTATTTTCACTCTGTGGTGTGACAGTTTTCTGTTTGCAGCTGATTGTTTACAGGAACAGTTTGCCCATCAGTTTAGAGACATTTTTAGACCGTTCCTCTACAGAGATAAGATTAAGAACTAGTTTTCTTTTTACATAAAGGGATCACTTCACAACATGTGTGTTGGACTAATGAAAAGGTTTTGCTTTTCCATCTGATTACCTCTGTTCTCTTTATGTGTGATAGGGGTTGTTGTCTGAGTGTATAACCTGCTTCATGGTGGTGCTTGTTTCACGTACAAACACCCTGATTGATATAAAACATTTAGCCCTGATCTAACCTTTAAACAGATGAGTCCTTGAGGTTTTAACACTGTTTCCAATCACCAAAGTGTTATAATTATCAGTATATGTACAGTTGATGTTTCATAAGTTTAATTTGATTCATTTTTTATTTATTTTTTAGTCTGTTTGAATACCTGTTTGTGTTTGATTCACATTAATCCAGGATATCTTAATGATTCAAACATTTTAGCTCCACTGAAGTTTCTGTTCTTGAGTAAAAAAGTTAACAACAAAAGTAAAATATTGTTTAAACCCATGAACATGAAATAAAGTAGAACTGTGTATTTTTTGTTGTTTTATTTTTATGATGATCAGTATAAGTTGACACTGTTTTATTTCTTTTTTAAAAAAAAATTATCCAAATCTTCTTATTTATTAGATCAGTCTTTTGGGCTCTTCTGTTACATTTATTATTTCCAAATAAATCTATTTCTAACCACTTATTTTTTTGTGGCTGAAAATCACAAGTACGACTAACATCCTCAGTAATAACTTCTTTTTTTTTTTTTTTACATCAACGCAGTGATGTTGTGTTACTAATATTTAATGTGGCAATGCACATGTGTGTTTCTGACGTATCTCAAATGTTTTGTATCTGTTTAGAGAAATCCACACGACCACGGGAAAACTAAAGCGAGCCGTGCTCCAGTTCACTCCGGCCAGCTGGACTTACGTTCGCTGGTTTGACCCCAAGTCGTCCTTCCAGAGGCTGGCAGGGATCTACCTCTTTATGATCTTATGGCAGGTTGGAGCCCTTTTTATTTGTTTGTTTATTGTTTTAATTACGTTAATTATGAAAATGCATAATCTAAAAGGCATTCTTTAGTAAATAAACATATTCACAAGACAGTAGTTGAATTTTTTTGTTTATATTTGCAGCTGACGGAGCTGAACGCGTTCTTTCTCAAGCACATCTTCGTCTTCCAGGCGTCTCATCCTCTCTGCTGGTGTCGCATTGTCCTACTTGGAATCATCACCGCACCCACCGTGAGGTCCGTTCAGACATACACCGAACCAGAACTAACCTGTAATGTGTTAAAGGCAAATTCAAGTGTAGCGTTTCATTTTATTTGATTTCAGATCCTTTCCACAGATCGTGTTCTTGGGTGTCGGTTCAAAAAGAATCTCAGATTTTTGTTTTGAGATCCAGTGATGTTCTAAAATCATAAAAGATGTTAGGAATGAAAACCTATATATTGTACGATATATTTAAAAATAACACAAGAAGAAAACATGTTTGCCCTTTTTGATTAAAACTAAGTTCAGTCTTTTGTTTTTAAAGGAGAAAACTTCTAAGTTTAAACTAATGTCATATTTTTAAAATCAGAACTGTTTATGAATGTTTTCTTGTTGAAACCTTTTTGTTATGGAGTAGTTGTTCTGTTTTCTTATGCTCTCCAACATGTATATTTGTACTTTTTATTCTTGACAAAGCTCTTTTTAAACCTTCTACAGACAGTACTACGCGTACTTGACAGACACTCAGTGTAAACGAGTTGGCACACAGTGTTGGGTATTTGGGTGAGTTTTTATTGGTTTATTTTCATTTTGTCAGCTCATGTTTTCTATTTCTTCTGTGACTTTTTCTTCAGCATGTCAGTATAACATGAAAAGAACTTGATTTGTCTCCCATTAAGAGCATTTATAAAGAATAATATAACAATTTACCTTTGTTAGCGTACATACTGGTTGTGTTTTTGTTTATCTTGTCTGAATTTAACAGACACAAAATGTAAAATGTCTCATCCAAACTGAAGCCTGCTTTAGTTTGAATTTCAGTGTGTAGATTAAGGGTAGTTTATTGAGGTTAAATGCACAGCGGTATGTTTTCTAATCAATTAAAATTCACGACATTATCTTGTTTTTTGACCTCACCTCAGACACAAAGCAGCCGATGCTCTCAGTCTGCACCAGTTGCTATAGCAACAGGATGAGCTCTCTGTCTGTATGAAACGCCTAACATTGAGACTGCTTGGTTTTTTAGTCTTCCAGTGTAGCTAATAATAAGATCCAGGAGTTTGAATGGGTAGGCAGTGATGTCAAACATGCTGATGGACTCAAAAGTGGGTCAGCATGGAAGCTGAGCTGCAGTTTAAATGTGTTGCCAAGAGAGGGGGCAGTTGTTTCACCCAACAGCTTGTTTTAAAGTTTCAAATCATATGCTCAGTCAGTCTAATTGTTTTGTTGTATTGTGTGTGTGTTTTCTTTGAAGAGCTATTGCTTTCCTGGAGGCTCTTGCTTGTGTGAAATTTGGTCTGGACGTGTTTTCTAAGACCCAGATTCGCTATGTTCTCCTGTGGTTGATCTGCCTGGTAAGGAAAACAGTGTGTGTGTGTGTGTGTGTGTGTGTAATCATAGAGCAACAACACCTGTCCATCTCTTTGTTCCTGGGGAGCAAACTGGGGTCTCGGTGGGGACATTGTGATGTTTGTGGGTCAAGACTTCATTTCTGGGCTGAAATTGGATGGACAGGGTTTAAAATTAGGGTTAGAATTAGATTCATGATCATTTTGTTTCTGTGCCTGCACTAGACGAACCCATATGTGCTGTGTAATTATAATAACTTCCTAAAAATGAAGGAATATTAGTGCCATATGTTACTTTTGGCTTTTGTCGCCTGTTGCTTGTCCTAATATCCAATACGTTCAGGTTCTGCATTAGCATTCATGGTGTATTTGCTAAAAAAAGGAAAAAGCTGAGAATTTGTTTCCTGCAAATTAATGTTTTGTCCCCTTTGCACAGGCGCTCATCACGCTCTTCTGTTTATATGGCATGGTATGGTTTGAACAACACAAAATGAAGGTGAGATCCTCCTTCAGCTCTTGTCTGTGACGACATTAGGAATAATATGTTTCAAGACTAAATAACTTTTTAAAATTTACTTTACAGCACATTCATTTCATAGTTAACATTCTACTTGTCACAAGAGGGATGCAGTGCCGTTGTTAGTTATGTCACTGATAAGAATGATAAATATAGTCTCCTAAAATTAGACAAATGTCTCAAATTTACTGTAAATCTTATTTATTTTTAAACCTACCTAGAGGTCAAAGAAGCAATGTTTTTTTTCCTTGATGTGAAGTTACTTGTTATAATTGTGCTTATTATATAAAAAGGTCATTTTGTAACTGCATTTTGTTTCTCTTCTCAGAGTATTGCTTTGCAAAGCGACGACCCCGACGGCAGCAGAGTCTGCTTCGATTTGTCTGCTTCGACTCAGACGGATTTCCCAGGAAGTTCGCAAAATACAAATCGGAGGAAGGCCTCTGCTAGGAGCAGATCTGGGAACAGTCACAGGGGGAAGAGACAAGAACACTGATCCAAAGTCTTTGTTCGTTTTGCAAAGATGAGCGATGACACGTTTACCGCCAGGAATACTTTAATACGGGTAAACCTAATATGCATTTATAGTTGTGCCAGTGATTTAATGACCAAAAAAAATATTTATCAAAGTTTGCCAAGAACAAAAACACAACTAGAACTTGAGAGAACCACACACTTGTGTCTGGATTGTTCAGAAACAACAAAAAGCACTGAATGTTAAAAATAAAAACAGGTTTTATTGGACTTTTGTTTAGCTACCATCAGCTTTCTGTACATCCAACGCTGTCTAACAGCAGACGTCTTGTTGTTTTTTTTAGTCTCCAGTCCAGAATCATGTTTACGTTTTACAATTGTTTTTTAGACTATTTGAATTTCATACTTTCATCCCAAAACATTGTATTTGTAAAAACTGATATCTTATACTTGTCCAGAGGACAGTAAAGCGAGGTCAAGAGTCTTTCACTTGAATCAAAACCGCACATTAGAGGATACATTGTTTTTGTGTCTTTCTCAAGAACAGAACAAGCTGCCTTTTTAAGCAGCATTGGATTTATTTAGGAATAGTAAAAAGTGTGTGTGTGTGAGGGAGATTACTGTAACAATGAATCCAACAACACTGGAATCATTCAGTAGCCGAGGATAATCACTTTTTTAAAAAAACAAACAAATGAAAAGTTTCAGTTTTCTTATAAGACAAAATTACTAATGTGTGTGTTTTTAATAACTCAACTTGAGACTGATCTACATTATTAGTTCTTAATATTATAGGTGTACTATTTAGCATTAGAGTTATGTTTTTGCACTAATATCCCTGACCAATTCCACTTTTTTAAATGTTTAAATATGCTTTAAATATAGAAAACATATTTTTAATATAAAATGTTACTTATTAACCTGATGCACTATGCTGTGTTACTGATCTATGATTTAAGAATGTGTTTTGCTTGCTTTTCTTTGCACAAATCAATGACCAAATGAAATAAATGAGTTTTTTGTGAATGTTTTTTAAAATGTGTCATTGTAATTTTTATTCATAGGCTCTTTGCAAAGGCAGATTTAGAATATGTTTACAGTTGTGGGTCACCAATTAGATATTACTGAAGGAACTGGCAATATCTACAAATACAAATAAATAACTTTAGTTTTAAAATGAAAAGATGATGTGGGAAAAAACAAACATTTTATAATACATGCAGTACAAACTGCATTACAGTAGTTTAGATTTTAATGGCACATGAGTGCACATGCATAAAATGCATAAATCATCAATTTTATAATTTAGCAAACAACCAAAATAGACCTGCAAGTCAGCAATTAATATTAAACTTTGCAAAGGCTTTGAATACATGATATAACAATAAATATAGCCACTAAAATATTCAGGTATAAACAATATAAGTCTCAGTTTACAATGATGTAGCAACATTTAAAAAAAATAAATGTCACATTTGAAAATAAATACCTTGTCATCACAGACAAAGACCATCTAGGTGTTAGAAATGTCGAAGGCTTCTTCTTTGTTAAGTTCGAGCACTACATTTCCCAGAATTCCTCTGTGAGCGGCCGCTGCGCAGGATGACAGCTATCCGGCGCCGAAACATCGATAGACATTCAGACGAAAGAGCTATGGCGGCCACGGGTGGAGGGAAAATTAGAAGCAGGAGATATCATATTGCTTCTAAACCTTACGCCAAGAGCAAACAGGTAAACCAGCTGAAAGTCGTCGCGTTAAGAGCCCGAACCGAGCTCGTCGCGGGGATCGCGTTGCCACGGTTCTCTAGTTTTTCTGTTATTGTTTTGTTGGGAGGCATTTTCCGGCCTACTAAGCGCTCGTGGCCTCCACGCGCTTTGCCTTAGCACGCTCAGGAAACGCTAGCGGACTAGCGGGTTCTCGGCTTTAAGGTTAACGAGAAAAAAACACTTTTTTAAACGAGCCTGCTGACAGGACGAGTCCCGAGTGCGCCGTCCGCACGGCTCGTGTACGGCGCGGCTGCACGCACGGGCAGGCGGAGAACGGCAGACCCCGGCCCGGTGTGTGGCTTCAGCGGGATTAGCCGAGCTCACGGGAAGCAGGGAAGTAGGTTTTCTCCGGCTAACTGGAGCTAACGAGCTAGCATCGGCGAGCAGCGCATTGTTGTCTTCGGTGCTTACCGGCGCAAGCGGCTTCAGGTGACACGACTGTCTAACTTTTATTTTTGTCACATCTGCGTTTATCCACGCCATCATTTTCGCATACATGTGCTGCTGGAAGCCCACCAGAAGACGACATATATGTTGTGTGTTAGCCCAATCTCAGCCAGTTTATCTGCGCAGGGGGCTTTGGGGTGATTGGGAATCCACATGGTCCTCTTTGCCGCCCAGAAGATGCTTTAAAAAAACATTTCATAATCTAAACCGTGTCTGAATGCTCTTGATCTGTTTTGTCAGCGAGCAAATTGATTAAAAATGTCTTTGTGTTATACAGGGTTATATTTGATTCATTAATTGGTAAATGATCTGTACTTATAAAGCACCTTTCCATCCAATCAGGCCACTCGGAGAGCTTCACAACGCAATCTGTGTCCTCATTTACCCATCAACACATTCATAAAGCACCCTGCCACATCTCTACAAAGCTAATCTGAATAAATCACCTGTAGAGAATAATCAGTGCTATTAGATCACATTCATAGGGGTCAGTGTCTTGCTCAGGGACACTCCGACATGTGGCAGACTGGTGGAATCGAACCTCCAACTCTCTTGTTGCAGGACAACTTCTCTAACCACTGTTCCCCCATACAGTGTTTATGTCAGTGCTGTTATCTTACCATGATCTTTATGTTGATACAAATGGTTTATTATCATCATAAATTGTACGATACTATAAATTGGTGTCATTTTTTTTTTTTGTTATTTACATCCTCCTGGACATCTTATATGTTATAATGTTTAATTAATCTCACAAAGTTGAAGTTCATCACAGTAAAACATAGCTTATATAAACAAATTATTAGAAGTTTGGGTGGGTTTTTTTTGCATCATTTTATGTATTTAAAGGACATCCCAAACCCCTCCTGTTGATCACCATTCAGCAGCATTACAAATGTATATTTATTGCTCTTCGAATGTCGCGCCTAAAGGTGGAAGGTGGTTATCTTATCATAGACTCGGAGTTTGCATTGAAGGTTTTTACTCTGCGTTAGTTTTTATTGAAGTCCAACAAGTGTCAGCTGAATAAGGCGTTTGAAATGTAGCAGCGTGCACAAAGAGAAGTATGTATTTCTTTATTAACAACACATACTGACGTGATAAAAGTTAATGTAAATGCATTCAAAATTGATTTCAAATTGGTAATAAACTTATTCTAACTTTTCTTTAGTTTGGCTTAAAACAACATTCTAAAAACATGCAGAGCTTGAACCATTACTCAGCTTATTTTTATTTTTACTTTTTTACCTCAAATACAACTCATCGTCATCGTGCCGCAAGTTTTATCGTCAGAATTATGTTCTTAACAAATTTAAAGGCCCCTGCCCACAACAGTCTTTCATGGGTTTTCTTAAAAACCTGTTTTACAATCTTAACAGAGACACGAAGTGGAAAAATAAACATGCTCAAAGTGTCCGATTGTGTTTGCATTTCGCTGTAAGTCACAAATGTTGAAGCTGTGCACGGCTCCAGGCGGTTTCTTTCTCTTCCACCTGAGGCCTTGTTGCTTTGCTGCTCGGACCTGTCGGAGCACATTCAACTTGGGATATTAGTTTTTGACTCAATCAACAGAAACGACACCGTCTCAAACAATAGTTTGGTTTGTTTGAAGTAAGCTTGTGTAAAATATTTACGAGCAGCTTTTTTTTTTTAACTCTCTACATCGCTTCAGACGCCGAGGCTGATATCCTTTATGGCGCATCAGTTGTTTGTTAAAGAGCAGAGAGGTAACGGCAAATTGATCCGCCAACAAGACATCTGTAAGAAAGCAGCCGCCTCAGCAGGACACTGTTTAAACAAATGCTGCTGTTTTCAGCCACTCGATAAAACCTTTGTGTGTGAGCGCCTAATGATGGGATATGTATGTATGTCGAATTATTTAAATTGTTGGACGCATCAAATGCTTATTACTTCAACTGCTTGTTGATCAGATACACATGACAGCTCACTCCATGATGGAACGGCCTGCTTTATACACACATATTCTTATTGTTCCCTTTTTTGAGAGGAAATTTTGGCTTTTGTTCCCCAGAAAAAGATGCGAGGTTAGTTTTCAAGAGCCTTGATGTGGTTATGTTTTTTATAAAACAAAGTTATGAAATACGCTTCATAAAGGATGTTTTTGGTGTTTTGATCTGTTCATTCACACGTCTGCTTTAAAAGGTGGAGACTTATTTCCATCAGCTGCTTTGGGTGCCAGGTTTTTATGTAAAGTAGGCTTCTATTTGTAGTTGCTGATATAATTTATGTTAGTTGGACTTGGCATTGTTTTCTACAGTAACATAATTTATCCCTCAAAGTAAAATCTGGAGCTTCTTTCAGAAATACATAGACCTCATTTCCACATATAACGGTTCATATGCAAATCTACGTGAATTACAGGAATTTTTTCCTGAATTTGCAAACTTCTCTATGTCTTGGATTCATTTAAAATGTTGTTTTTTCCAGTAGATTAATAAAAATCAATCCTAACCTTTTTGTTATTTAAGTTTTCTGGGTTCTGGTTGGTTTGCCCGTCTTGATTTGATTTTAAGATTGTGGCGCATCACTTTGAATAATCAACACAACTCAGATTACTACATTTAAAACATGAATATTGGAAGTGTTTTAGTTATCTGGTTGATGTATTTCCACGTAGAGAACTCAGTACCATGTGGCTCACAAGTGTATGGCATAGATAAGCAGAAAAAAAGAGGCTCGTGTGGCACTTATCTTTTTTTTTTTAAAGCTGCCCTGTGAAACACGTCATCCGCGTTAAGAGTTTTCCCTAACCAGTTCGCACCGACCTTTAATTAAACTCTTCCCTTCTCCTCCACATACCAACATGGGGTTGTGATGAGTCTCTCATCCAAGTTCAGCCGCAGCGCAAGACTTACGACAAAACATCAAATTATTTGCTGCGTTTTTGCTTTAATTTACAAGTCTAATTGTTTCTTGTAGTAAAAAACACCAGAGGCTGACCGAAGAACATAACTGTTCAATTAAACAAAAGTTACAATAAAATAAAATGCAACAGACATTAAAATAACTATTTTAGAAAATAAAATACCAGCAGCAAAAGCCTGATGACTTTTATATTTTATATTCTAGGAGGACCTGGTTGGTAATGTGAATGAGTGGAGGTGGTAAATAATTGACAAAGCCTTGTTCTCAAATAATTAGGTTTTAATGTAATAAATGGTGTTTCTGACTTTAATCTTTATTTTTCTTTATTTTTTTGTGGAAGAGTATTCATCTTTAGTTAGATTTTATCAGTATAGTGCAGATTATCATTTATAGAAGCAGACAGTGTCTGATCTAGTTTAGTCCCACTTTATAACTTCTTTTTGTTTTTAGTTGTTTTGCACAAAGGCTGGATAAAAGCTTCTTTGCTATACAGCTGATTAAAAACAAACGTTCAGTTTTTGGTTGTTGATTGATTTAGGTTTTTTTTTTCCCTCATAACAAGGGCATATTTTTGAATGTTAAAGTCTTTAATAAGCAAATATTTGAAGTTTATTTGCAGTTGAAAATATTTGTTTTTCTTCTTAATATTAAAGTTAAATTTACAGGATTTGGCTGACAACACTGTTCTACATTTTAAAAATTGTGTATTTTTCTTTATTTTGTTTTAAGGTACATCATCTTGACGTGTAAAAGGATGTACTTTTTATCTTTACTTTGTTGATCTCTGCTTTTCACCCATTTCAGAGCCTTTTTTTACTAACTTTGTCTCTTTCTCTCTCTCGTGTGTCTCTGCAGCAGTCAGGCCTCATCAGTCGAGTGACCGACACGGTAAAGAGCATCGTTCCTTCCTGGTTGCAGAAATACTTTAAGAATGGAGATGCTGCTGAAGGAGGAGAGGCAGGGCAAGGGTTAGACCAGAACTGCCAGCCGCCGCTCCTACCACCTCCTCCTCCTCCCCCTAATGGCAGTGAAGAGGGACCTCCTCCCCTCGATGGACGAGATTCCCCCGAGCCGAGCACCAGTAACACAGGCAGGGATCTGTTCAGCTACTTCAATCTTTGCCTAGAATCAGAGTCTAAACGTTATTTTTCATGCTGTTCCTGTAATGTTATCCTCCACGCTCACCTGCAGCTCCTGTTTTCTTTGCAGAACCTTCAACTAGTCGTGCGTCCCTGAACTTCCAGGACTACGTGCTTTCTCGCCCTCCGCTGAGTCGCTCCCACCTCCACCTTACCCCACTGGATGCCTCCTCCCCGATCTTGGGAGCCTCCAGCAGCCTCTTCTCCCAGCCCTCCACCTCCTCAGCCCCCGGCCCCTTCTCCACAGGCTTCTCTTTGGTCAAAGAAATCAAGGACAACCTCTCACAGCACGAAGACGATAACATTTCCACCACGAGTGGGTTCTCCTCCCGTGCGTCTGACAAGGGTAGGAGCTGGATTTTTGATGCGAGATATCCCAGAATGCATTGATGTCCAGAAGGCTTTACCACAGAGCTTGCTTTTTGTCTGAAACATCTGCAATGTCTTCTCTTTTTCAGATGTCCCCACTTCCAAAACCGCGTCCCTTCCTCAGCTTTGGTCCCCGGAAATGGACAGAACAATCTCTGGACCTCAGCCTTCTCAGTCCAGTTTGAAAAAGCCCTCCTTCAACCTGTCAGTCTTTGGAAACTCCTCCAACGTGAGTGGCTGCCTGCATATCAAGACGCTGAGCTCGTTGGCATCTTAATAAGAACAAATCAGTCCTGTTTTTTATTGTATGTGTGACCAGTGTGTTGCACATTTACTTATTACATGGCAAAATAACAGACAAAAAAACTCTTAATACTGCTGCTCTTTTGTCTGCAGTTTAACTTTATTACTAACGATGCAAAGAAAAGCTGGCGTTTAGAGTTGAATTTATGATGTTTGACTGGACTTCTTAAGGAAAACATGTATTTATATTAAATTGGGAGGGAAAGAAGTGTCAGCTTAATAATGAAGACATTGCTTTTGATGTTTTATTTTAGTGTTTAGATGTCCTTATTCCATGCATAACTTGAAACATGCATGGAAAGAAATTGTTTGTGACGTGTCTGTTTCATATAACCCTCTCTTTCAGTCAACATTGAACAGCACAATGCTGAACTCAAGCCAGCTTGGTGATTCACCCTTCTATCCTGGGAAAACCACGTATGGCGGAGCATCTGCAGTCAGGAGCTCCCGCAATCGTCCTGGAACGCCTTATCAGGTGATCTATTTAGGTTCATGTAGGAAGCGATGGAGACATTTGATTAAAAAATAAATCACGGGCAAGCTGAAGCTGTTTTTTACTCTTTGTATGCATCAAGTCTACTAGCTGCTGAGGTTTAGTTTGGTTCCTGGCAGTGATGTGATACTTTAGTGTTGTTACTAGGGTTGGGCGTCGAGGATCGATTGAAACCGGGACTGACATTCCGATTCTCCTGGAATTGTTCAAATTTTTCGATACCCAGAAAAAGAAGCTGCAGAACAACAAGGAAGAAGAATCTGCAGGAAGTGTGTGCGCAGGCATGAACAGTGTGCAGCGTGTCCTGTTCACGTGACCGTTTTAAATCGCTCTAGTGGGAAAGATGCGTCCTCTCTGAGACTCTGTTTCAGTTTGTGTCAGAAGTGCAGACTTCAAACTTGACACCAGTTTTTAAATTGTGTTGATAGGCCGAGTAAAACCAGAGCTACGATAAATAATTCACACCACACCGCAAAAGTTGAAGGAAGTTCGGCAGTGACAAAAAAACAAACAAAATGCAGGCATGTGAGTGATTAACGAGATTTGTGATATTTGGCGTGTTTGGATTGTGTAGTTAGGGTGCAGTATGGTGTGTTTAGTGTCAAGTTTAGTCCGTTTTAGTGTGTTTTAGGCAAAACAATGAGGCAATTCTTAAACGTCGAGCTGCAGCTTCTGTTTAGGCTCTCATTCAGAGATGATGGCCTCAGCTGAGCACCGCACTGCAGTCAGAATCAGGTAAAGAAAGACAATAAATTACGTCTTATACCAACACTGAGGCAGCTAACAAGTTATACTCAATGTCAAACGGTGGCTCAACTCAAATGCTAACACCCAGCCAAGGTTTATCATAAACAAACGACCTGAAACTGCTAACGTTAGCCAGGCAGCGTGCTGCTCCGTTCACCGCAGGGTCCGAGAAAAAGATGTCGCTGCGACAAACTGAAGAGCGCCACAGAAAGGTTACAGCACATATTTCCTCTTAAAAGAATCGGAATCAATCGTTCGGAACCAGAACCGGAATCAAAACTAGGGAATGTTTCAAATTCAAACGATGCCCAACCCTAGTTGTTATTTTCACATTGAGACTAAATAAACTCCTCTGACGTGTAGGCCCCGGTGAGAAGACAGATCAAGGCCAAGCCTGCTGGAGCTCAGCCCTGTGGTGTGACCAGCGCCACCGCCAGGCGCATCCTGCAGTCCTTGGAGCGCATGTCGAGCCCGCTGGCTGTGAGTACACGGATACTTACTAAACATGATTCTCGTTTAAAGTTTTTTACCAGGCTGTTATTTAAAAACAAAACAAAACACTGAAACGTTTCTATTTGTTCTTGTTAACAGGATGCAAAGAGAATCCCAGCAGCAGCTTCCCCCAACCTGTCACCTGTAAGTCTTCTGTTTATTACTCATAAACATCTGTTTATCGTGACTCTTTGTACAAACGCAGGATGTAATTATTGACACGCAAAACACGTAGCTGTTGGTCATCAAAGGTTAACTCCGACACTCTTTACAGTCAGTGGATGGCACAAATCTTGACGTTTCGGATCACCCGTCCAAAAAGAAACGGGTAAGTATTCATTTCAGATCACCTTATGTTTAAAAAAGGGGATTTTAAGAATCATTTACTGTCATTGTAGTTTAGTCTTACTTAATGAGGTATGGTTTAAAAAGTGTGTTCAGCTCTACAGCTTTTATCAGTGGCTGCTGTCGGCTGTGTTTAATGACGTGAACAACTGTGTGGTCGTCCAAATCCAGAGACACTTGTTTTATTTTGCCTCTGTGCCATTTCCTGTCCCGCTGCCCATTTGCCTTCTTAACATTCATAAACAGGCCTCTCCCCAGCTGTTCTGTACTGTGTTTGTTCTCGTTCATGAGTTCACATTTGGTTGCAAAACTGACTCACTGCCAAATGTATTTGGCTCATCAAAATGCTTTTTTTTTTTTTTGTAGTCCATTGTAAAGCTGGCCAGCTGTTAAACTGTCTGGCATTTCCATCTGTCACAGCTGCATTGTAAAGCATAGAACAATGCTTTATTGATATGTCAAAAATCATTCTCTAAGTGAAGAGTTTTACTTTAACAAAGGCTAATTTATAGCCCAAACATTAATGGGCTGATTTCTGATTTAGTCACTGAAAAATATTTACATTACCAATCTAATTAGTAACTTTTTATTCCTACACAACACACAGCGGGATTAAAGTTTGCTTCTTTATTGTTATATTTATTTGTCTAATCTCTGTTGATTTACTGTGTTTTTGCTTTAATCTTCAGATGGACTCGAGTCTCCCACCTGTGCAGAAACTGGTGATTCCAGCAGCAGCTTCTGTTTCAGGAAGTCGTGCCGTGTCTTTCAGGCCGACTTTGACTCCTGGAGGATTCAGCCGAACTCTGGACCGGACCACAAGGGAGAAGACGGTCGGTACCTCACAGCTTGAATTGTTTCATGCAGCATCATATATCCTTCATATCGAATCCGGAAGGGGCTGCGCTAGTTTAGGACAACTTGTGATTGAGATATTATTGTAGAATGTTGCAGTATCTGTTGCTATAAACCCCAACAGCATGTCATTTTGATGTTCACAACACTATGTGCCAACTGTGGGCGTTTATTGAAATCCTTCACAATATTAATAATGCTCACTCTGATATTGAAATGTTGATACGTTTTCTGTATCTTGTGCAGCCGGTTGGTGAAACGTACTAAAACCTTTTTATTGTTTCCGTTACTCTCGTAGCCGTCAAGACAATCACCTCAACTACCTAAAGCAACCCCAGGTCCATCTCAAAGGTAAAATTTGTTTTTCTTTATTATTAACCTTAAATTTCTGCCATTAAATATGGCAAAACACTGAACTCCTGATCATAACTGTTTGCTGTTCAGTTATAAAATAAAGCCCCCCAGCGTTGCCCACACGTCTGCTCTGTTTTTGTTGCGTTTTACTAACTGAACCATTTCCGCCCGCCGTTTAGCACAAGGAGTTACAGCGACCCCACCTACCCTCTGTCCAGCACCCCGGCGCCCAGCAGCATGAGCTCTGGCGGCGGCAAAATCAAAAGAGAACGGACCACGGCACGGCCCTCCTCCAAACGCCCCGAAGATGACGAGGTAACTAAATGTTTTCTCTGTTAATAGTCACGTTGACTGGTAATAATATTTTAATATAAAACATGCTTGTGTTTTTATTTGAAGGTGGTTGAGGTACCAGCCCTCCCAAGCATTTCCCTCCCCATCAGCACATCATCCTTACCTACATTCAGCTTCTCTTTGTTGCCGCCTTCCTCCACCTCTGTTAGTTCCACCCCCTCTGCCTCAGCTGTTACTCCAGCTAAGGAAACCGTCACAAATAAGGTTTGTCTTAGAACTACATTTACCTTCTGTAATAATAGTGTGATTTAATTAATAAGATTTTCTTCTTTTTCCCCCATCACAAGGATCCACCAAAGGCCTCGACACCACCCTGCGTACCTTTTACATTTTCCTCCCCTATCGTCAAAGCCACTGCTGCCAGCCCACCTTCCTATTCCCCTTCTGTGAGTATTTTGACCCTTTTAATTAGATTTTTAAAAATATATTTAACTACGGTGACAGCTATTTTTTATCTCCTGTTTCTTTGCAGACTGGATTTACGTTCAGTGCACCTGTAGCAAAGTTGGGTCCTTCCATGTCAAACGGAAAGCTTATGGCACCCACAGCAGCAGGTGAGAGGGGTTTTCCTCTCCTTCGCTTCGTTTCTCCTGGCTTAAACTGAGAGCGTGTAAAAATGTTGGTCTGTTTTTGTTGTTTTTTTTTCCAGTGAAGCCAGTCACAAGCAAGAGCACAGAAGAATTTGAAGGACCTTTTAAACCAGCCAAGACTCTGAAGCAGGGCAGCGTGCTGGATCTTCTCAAATCACCTGGTAGTTGCTTATTTTTTTGCGTAGCCTCGTAGAAAGAGTTATTTGTTGGTTTCTTCTAATTCTTTGTTCTCTCCAGGTTTTGCCTCTCCTGTTGCTCAGAGCTCCTCAGGCACCAGCGCTTCTCCCCAGCAAAAATCAACACAATCCACAGCCCCCCTATTAACTGGCACAAGCTCTTCCTCCTCCCTTCCTTCATCAGCGGGGTTCAGTGGTTTGTTTAAAGCCTCTACGGGTTGGAGCTGCGACGTGTGCTTGGTTCAGAACAAGCAGTCAGACACAAAGTGCGTTTGTTGTATGGCCCCGAAGCCTAATTCCCCACCTAAATCTGTGGAGAGTAAACCGTTGCCTTCCAACTCTGTGGGGCTGGAGAGCAGCAGCACAAGCACCACCTCCACCTCCGTAACCACAAAAGGTTTTGGTCCGATATTTTCTAAACCCGCAGGGACCTGGGACTGCGATACGTGTCTGGTTTCAAACAAGCCCGATGCCGTGAAGTGTGTCGCCTGCGAAACAGCCAAACCGGGGACGGGGCTCAAACCCTCGCTTACGTTTCCCTCTGCCTTCTCATCTGTTAAGACTTCATCTACGCCCACAGACCCTGTGTCCACAGGCATCAGTGGGTTTGGAGATAAATTCAAAAAACCTGAGGGTGCATGGGAATGTGAAACGTGTTTGGTACAGAACAAGGCGGAGGACACTAAATGTGTGGCCTGCACGGCTGCTAAACCAGGTAATGACAGCATGACCGTGGCTTTATTGATCTGTGCTTCTCTGGATCGTGCCCTCTAGTTGGAGCATGTATCGTCAAAGGAAACATCCAAGTTTGTTAAGTCCCATCTTTTTTGTTTTGTAACTGCTAAACAGGAGCTTCAGCAGAAGCGGCTTCCTCGACCAGCAGTGCCCAAGTGTTTGGATTGGGAGACAAGTTCAAGAAACCAGAAGGATCCTGGGAGTGTGACATCTGTCTGGTGCAGAATAAGGCTGCTGATGCTCAATGTGTTGCCTGTCAGGCAGCCAAACCTGGAGCTAAAGTGGAGCCCAAAGGTAACAAAAGGCAGCCTGTTTATAGGAACACAGCAGAACCTCTAATTACTGATTTATATGTTGAAAATTCATATTTTGAACAAAGTTTTCTCATCAAAATTATGCAAATGTAATGAGTTAATTTCAGTGCCACTATGCTCCCTCAAAATAAGGGTTGTTTTCAGCATACAGGTTTTATTTCTACCTGATAAAACTGCAAGCAGCATTGTGTGACGAAACAAGAAAATCACAAATGAGTACCTTCGATCCCCCACCTCTCTAAAAAGAGTTGCAGCTGCCACGCGTTGGCGCAGATGGAGGAGGAAGAACGTTGCTGCTTTGAAGAACAGACTCCTTCAGAGAAGTCTGGGCAGATGGTCTCTCTGCTCGGAGGTTTCACTCTGGGTCCAGATGCAGGACTGGCAGAACTGTCGTCACTGTCTCCAGGCCTGCGCTCAACAAGGAAACAGTTCACAGACGTTTGCTTCTGTCTGCGCTTCAAAACATTATGAAAATGAGCTTTAAGATTATCATTCTGCAGATTTATAATGTGTGCCGTAATTAGAGGTTCTACTGTATACAATATATACCATGTTAGTCCTACAAAACCTGTAATGTTTAATAGTTAAACTATAGACTCGTCTTCTTCAGACCTATTAAATATTTAATGTATGGATTCCAATTTGTTTATGCTTTAAATATATTGACACCTACATGAAAAGCATGTGCTGCTGTGTCCCGTTACATTACACTGAGTTGTTTTTAATCCTGCACCTAAATTACAGTTTTCACCTGTATGAATTTTCTCATCTTTTGTTTCTTTTCAGCTTTTGGCTCTTTTTCCACCTCTGCTGGTGGAACGACTGGAACATCAACCATAGGCTCTTCTACCTCTACCTCCGGAGGTTTTAAGTTTGGCACATCAGACAGTACATCTGGGTCTGGAGGTTTCAAATTTGGGACTACAGAGTCGTCGTCGACGTCTTCTTCTTCTTCAGGTGGATTTAAATTTGGAAGCTCCTCATCAGAATCCTCTTCTAAAGACACTACTGCCTCATCAGGGTTTAAATTTGGCACCTCCTCTGAGGGCTTTAAGTTTGGGGCTGCCTCTAATGACGACAAAAAATTGGAGCAGCCCGCTGCACCTTCTGCGTTCAAGTTTGGAGTCGGCGGTGTGACAACCTTTGGATTTGGATCATCTAGCACAGAAGGCTTCACCTTTGGACAGTCGAAGCCTGTGGAAAAGACACCAGAAACCACCACAGCCTCTTCATCCTCTGTTTCTTTTACTCCTCTTTTTTCCTCACAAGAAAAGAGTGACACTGAAGAATCTTCAAATAGCATCACGTCAACGAACACCAACCCAACCACCACCACCACCGTCACGACGGGGTCTGTATTTGCGAGACTGGGCGAGCCGAGTTTGGCGACCAGCACGCCAAAAGTGAGCTCCACCTTCGGGTCTTTACCGCCGGCGAAGGAGCCGGCTGCTCCGACGTTTACCTTTGGGAACCCAGAGGAAAAGAAGGAAACGTCCTCTACCCCAGCTCCATCGGGCTTCATCTTCGGTGCCGCTAGTAAGGATGCAGATTCTGCGGTTGCACCTGCTGCTACGGGAGGCTTCACTTTTGGCAAACCAAGTGCTCCAACAGAACAACCTCCACCAGCTTTTACTTTTGGAAAACCTGCAGAAACAAGCGAAACAACCACTTCAGAGACCCCAAAGCCTACATTCACTTTTGGACAAAGTGCTGCAGGTAGTTCTTTAAATGTTTTGCTTTTTAACAACGGTAATCTGTTGTGGGTGGGGGAGCTTTTTTTCTGACAATGTTGTTACTAAAAACCACACAATCTCTTCCTGAACAGATTCTACTGCTGCTGGTCCAAAATCAGCATTTAGCTTCTTGGTTAACAATCCTGCCAACACCACCAACTCCACCACCCCGTCGACCACGACTCCCAGTTTGTTCGGCACCACCAGCAGCAGCACCTCCACGCCAGCTCCAGCATCCTCTGCAGCTCCCGGCACTTTTGTCTTCGGCCAGCCTTCTGCAACCACCAGTGACGCTGCTCCCGCCAAAACCTTCGTCTTTGGGCAGAACCAGGACAGCCAGTCCTCAGCTCCATCAAGTGCTCCTCTGAATTCAGCCCCGGCGCCAGCTCAGCCCTTCATCTTTGGTGCTGCTGCTGCTCCCACTGCTCCTGCTGCACCCTCTTTTAGTTTTGGAGCAACAGCGCCCTCTGCTGCCTCCTCATCAGGTCAGCATCTGTCATAAGTTCAGTCACAAAACATGCACGTATCTGAACAGCTTTAAAACCTTTAAACCAAATGATTGGAACTTCTACATTAAGCATGTTTTTAATGATTTACTTTTCCTTTCAGCTCCATCTGCAGCTTCCTCCCCGTTTGTGTTCAGTTCAGCCCCCTCTGGTGGTTTTGGGGCCAACCAGACTTCTTCATTTGGTTCATCTTTTGGATCCCCCTTCCCAGCCACAGCTTCCCAGACCCCCGCGTTTGGAGCCAAACCCAACGCCGCCCCCATTTTTGGACAACAAACCAACTCCACGCCCGTATTTGGAGCTGCTGCTAATTCTGCATCAGGTGAGTCGATGTTGTGTGTTGTTTCAACACCTGCCTGCTGCTTTTCAATAAGGTGTTGTATTTGAGTTCACATGTTTAACCCTTTTTTTTTCTTTTTCCTTTCTTTAAATTAGGTGGAGGCTTTCAGTTTGGAGGAGCGAGTGCATTTGCAGCCACAAATAACACCAATACTGGTGTTTTTACTTTTGGAGCAGGATCTGGAGCCTCTCCTGCCCCCGCCTCCAATCCCTCCATGGCGCCCCCGTCAGGAGCAGCTGGTGGTGGATTCAACTTTAGTCAACCCCCAACATTTAACATAGGGTAAGGTTGGAGTTTGTTAGCTTGCGTGCAGAGTTTCTAAATCGGATTGTCTTTTATGTTGACCTTATAATCAATATAAAGCTAAAACAGCTCTGCTGTACTTAACGACTGCCTCCATGTTGCTGAGGTGGAAGCATTGCGTGGATTAAGAGAAAATGTAAAAATCAGAAGCTTAAGTTTCGGAGACACAGTTCAATATAATCTTTAGATTTTTCTGGTTTTAAGAAAACCTGCACCTTTTACTTAAAGCTCAGAACATTAGTTATGATATGAACAGATACCAGAGTTGAATGTGTAAGTCTAGTATTTGTCTGATTTAATCTATGAGAAGTTTTTTGTCTTTATAAGTTTGTGATTTTACTGAAACATCTCTATAGACTTCAACAATATTGCCTCTTGATAGTCAGTGAGCCTATTAACAGGATCATGTGTATTTAAAATATAAAACTGATGACATTGTTTTAATAACATGACTGGTTTCTGGTTTTCCAGGGCGGTTAAATCCTTCACTGCCTCTCCAGCTGGACCGTCACCGATCGCCGGACGTAAGATCAAGACAGCGGTTCGGCGCAGAAAGTAGACCTGCATGGCCTTGACGAGACGGTAGACTTGACTTCGACTCATCTGCGCCCCCCCAGCTGAAGATTAAATGAAATCCTCGAAGGTCTCAACTGGACAACCGCTGACGCCGCTTGGCGCGTGGAGAGTGGCCGGAGCTCTGCACAGCGACGTGTTTTGTGTTGAGCAAGCGGGTGAATTTTAGCTCATGGCTCGGCTGGTCGTTAAAAGGTGTTCACGTGTTTGAGAGTTACCAGTGTGAGACCTGAGGACTTCACTTAAGTGAAAACTGCTGACTAAACTATTACCCAATCAAGCAGAGACCCCACTCTCAACATAGAAAACAAGCAAAACAGTCATATCTTTATTTTACACAGTCGCAAATGTCTGCTAGACTTTAGGCATGACTTTTTGTAATAAAATAACAAAAAAAACCTGCAAATTAAAAAAAAAAGAGTTTGTGAGGGTATACTTTATTAATTAGAATGGATGATCAGAATATGAGCCATGAAATGGAGAGTAGTGAGAGCTGTGTGGTAAATCTCCAGTGGTAATCCTGCAAAATATTTAGACTGCTCCTTTAAAGGACCCACTGGCGACGTGGCCGACGTGTAGGTGCAGTGTGCTGTATGTACAGGGATGAGCGTGTTTGGATGCAGAGCGCTTGTTTTTTTTTGTTTCCTTTTCCTCTTATGTACAGACTCGAGGTGTGTTTGGTTTATTTGTACATGCTGAGGATGTGTGTCGGTGTGTGTTTGAAAACTGAAATGACAGAGTTATTGCCTGTTGCCGCCGCCTGGCGACACCA
>NC_051434.1:10419913-10591899 GCF_001649575.2 Kryptolebias marmoratus
GGCTCACGTGTCCCAAAGCGTTAGTCAGGTGGATCGAGAAATCGGCGCAGTAGAGCAGGTAAATGCATTAACACCTGGATGATCATGCAAAGGTGTTGACAATGTCTTCAACGCGCGTCCCTCTCTGTCCCTGTCGTACTGCTCAGGTGAAAGACGTGGCTGAAGGCTGTCTCCAGGAGAGGCAGCTCTACAGTCAGCTCATGAGCGACTGCGTGGCGGTCGACAGCACTCTGAGCTCGGCTGGTCTGAGGCCGGACCAGGTCATGGCCGAGCTGAAGAAAGAGGAGCAGCTGACCAAAGAGAGCAAGGAGCTGCTGCAGAATCAGATCGCCGCCCTGCGTGGGAAACTCAGGTCTCGCCGTGTTAGGGATTCTAAGTCACGCGAATTAAAAGCTGCTTCTGGTGGGAATAAACGAGATGCTGATAGAAGCGTCCTCCTCTCGGCTCAGCTCTCTGAAGGAGATCCGCGTTCAGCTGCAGGCCGATTTTCAAGACAAGGGCAAAGCCGTCAAGCTCATCACCAGATGCATCACCTGGGAGGTCAACACGCCCTGCTCCCAGCTGCCTGCTGCTCACTACAAACTCAACCATGTGAGCTACGACAAATGGCTCTCTCACAGCAAAAACCTGAAGCAGATGGCTGACAAACTCGTTATGGACTCTACAGCCTTCAGAGGAATCCTGCATTTCTCTATGGCAAATGTAAGGCAGCATCTTTTAATGTTTTGTTGTGTTTTTTTTCCTGTCCTGGATATTCTTTTCAAGTGGTTTCAGTCTGATTATGTGCGCACTCGACTCTTCTGTTCTCGTGACCACGACAGATCAAAAACTCCCAAGAGCACCAGCGCCGCAGGACCGAGGACGCCCTCAAGAGGAAGGTCCATAAGCTGAACCGGGTCAACGAAACGCTGACGTGGGAGAAGCAGTGGGTGGGTGGACCGGGTTCCACGCTTCACACTGTCTACCGTCAAGCTTTCACTGAAGCTTGTTCTTTTGTTTTGATTGTCTTTTCTTCTGATTTTCTTCAAACGTCAAGGTCAAGGAGGAGATTTCTGATCTGACGAAAGATGGACAGAAACTGACAGGTCAGATTAGCAACTGCGAGTCCAAGCTGCATCTGGCCACCCACCGCCTGGACATCCTCAACCAGAGATCCAGATACGAGCTCTGCCTGGACCACGTAAGGCCAACACCTGTTCACAAAAGCACAACCATAGGCGTGCCTTGAATCCATGTTTTTGTTGCTCTTCCTCCTTTAGCCCCACATCAGCCTGACGCTGGAGAGACAGGACCTGGCAAAGATCGTCGCGGGTCTTCACTCTGTGCTGAACCGCTCTCAGTAAGTCAGTCCGCTCAGCTGATATCTGTCCATGAGCAGCTGCGGGTGTTGACCCCTGTCACCGTCGCTCACAGCCAGGAGCTGCAGCTCGCTTACCGGCGCCTGGCGATCGTGGAGGACAAACTGGTCAAAAATAGCCACAGCCTGGAGGTGACGCAGAGCTGCCAGAACCTCCACCGGAGCTTCCTGCCTGCCCTCGACCGAGCCGTGGTTCTGACCAACAAGCCCCGGCTCCGTCCGGTCACGAGCAGCTTCAGCACCCAGACCTACCTGCAGTAAATTAGACTGGCGGTCTGCTGCCACCTGTGGTCCTAACCATGTGGTGCATTTAATAAAATACCTACAAGCATACTGCCATTAACCTTTCTTCATTTAGTTACGTCTGAGGTGATTCTGTATATAAACATTCATTTTAAACAGTATGAGTGATTGAATTAGTGTTCCTTCTGTAGACACATCTCCAACTTATTTAATACTAACATTATTATTATTATTCAAAGATGGCTGTTTAGCTTTTATTGTACAGATGATGTCAAACTTCCCAAATTGAAGATGCAGTTTATTTCTGACTCCTCCTGAGATGTTTCTTACTGATCATTCAAGGAGATTTAACAAAGGCCCGCGCAAACTAACTGAAGCCTACATTAGTTGGGTGTAAATCCAGGAAATAACCTAAATATTTCATATTAGGCTACTTATATTTTGGGTAGGGTTTTGCCTGTTTCATATTTGAAAGTGAAGGTTGAAGATGGATTTGGAACAAAATCCAAATCACACCCAGTATATATTTTATATGTTATGCTCCATTTGTGCTTTAAACTAGTGTTTAAAGAATCACAACAGTTGTAGTTTGTGTTTAAAAGTAACCGTGCTTATAAAACTAAAGGTAAAAATAGTCACTGTAAGGATGAGTTATATCTGTCAGAGTTTCATTAAATTAGATAATTAAATTGTCAAGATTTAAAAAACTAAACAAGCAAAGATGTTTTTGAAAGGGTAATTGTGTTTGTCAGCCCTAAATAATTACATGAAAATCAGCTTCCTGCATGTTTTTAATGCATCAGGTTGTGCTCTTGATTTATGTTAGATAAATTTAAATAATTTAAATAACTTCTCCGTTTTAGTTACAGGAAAAAGAGAAGTTTGGATACAAAACATCTGCAAGAAAAACATCTTTATTTTAGCTACTTTAGCCACTTTTGTAGCTGATAAGTATCCTAACTGTGGGGCATCATCAGTACAGCTAATATGCTAACATGTTAATGGCGTTCTGTTTGTTTGTTTATTGTTTGTTTGTTTTGTTATTAATTGTTATAGGTCTCGAGTTTTGACCTGTCGTGTCAGAGGTGTGACCCGGTGTTTTGTTCCGTTTTGTTCCCGGACGGGGTCAAACGGGTCAGATTTGTTGTAGCAACGGGCCCTAGCAACGGAGCGGGTCCACGGAGACCAAACCGGGTCCGAGTGGAGGAATGCAACCCGACACGGGTCACTGTGCAGGCGGGGATACGAAGGCGTAAATAAACCTGGACCTGTTCGCCTCACTCCGAGGCGAAGATGGGATGCGGCAGCTCCTCAAACACCGCGGTCCACCCGCTGACGAAGGTGACCGGAGACCAGGTCGGTTCGGTTCGGCTGCGGCCCGGTTCTAAGTTTACTTTATAGGATCAAATAGGCGTCCTTTACAGGAGATAAAAACCAGGCGAAGCGAGGTTCTTACAGCTCAGGTGTCTGCTGTTTACAGCTAAGTAATTATTACAAATTATTACAGGTGTTGTATAAAAATATGGGAGCCATGAATGCAGTTTACAGGCGGGTTGCCAGATAGAAAATGACGAAAATGACTGAAGCTTTAAAATCATCGTATTTTAAACCAAACTTTCGTATGTCTTCGGGAGGGGGTATAACTGTATAAATATAAAGTATATATAAATAGCTAGTATTGTATACTATTTATTGTACTTTCTTTACACCAGAGGTGTCCAACTCTGTCATACAAGGGAGCCAAAATTAAAAACTTTGGCCCCCTCCTGATCAATATTTACTGAAGAAAAAACATAAATTAACCTTGGTTTTCAGTTTAATATCTCTGATCATTCATATCGAAATGTCAAATACATTTTCCCAGTTACACATTATGCAGAAGCATTAACTTCTTATGCTTTCTTATTAATTTTTCTCCTTTAAAAACAGCTAAAAAGCCATCAACAAAGATCTGATCATACAACTACTAACATTTATCTTTGAAACAAGAAGAAAATACACCAAAAGAAGAAAAATAAAGCAGACTTGCTGTTGCTCTGACGCACATTAACTCAAGTCAGATATCCGATATCGTTTCTTGGCTGCGAATTTATCAACAAGAGTTTGATCGGCCCAGTTTCATGTTCTTTGTCGCTTCTTTCCACGTCAGAGTTAAAGTTTACTGAGAAATTAACTTTTTTCTTGGCTTCATAGTAACTGTTTCAGGATGTGTGATCCTCCTAATCTTTAAATATCTGACTAATATTTTGTCAAATAAAAGCAGTTTTTTTCTACATTTTAAATGTTTTATGACATATTTTTTGTGCAGATAATTACATTAATTCATTATGCAAGGATTGTTCTAATCATTTTGTGATCTAATAAACTTAAAGGGTTTTATTTCTCTAGTTTGTTATGTATAAAAGCAGTATTTATTGACTAATATATTTGTCTGTAAGATCTGAATTTTAGATAAAATGAATAAATACACTTGTGTAAAACAGGAGCTTCCTTTGAAATGGTGCTCATGTATCTAAAGTTAAAGTTGTATTTGATTAAATGTTTGGGATTTTAATACAGATTGTATTTGTAATAAAGGTTGCCTTTATTCCAGTAACTTAAAAGCCTGATAAAAGTTAAGACTGTGGTGGATAAACTGTGTTTTTTATGATGTGGGATCAGTTTTAGTGTTTACAGGACTCTGTGGAGACAGAATAATCATACTCCCCACTTCTCTCTCTGTGTCTTTGTGTCTCCAGGAGGAGACAGGAAGTAAGCTCGGCGGCCGTGGTGACTCGGCCGTGTCGAAGGGCACCACAGACAGCGGCGTGGTGATGGAGAACCGAGGCGTCCCGGCGCTGCCTGTGGCAGTGCCCGATAAACTCCCCCCTCTGACATCTGAGAGCGTCACCCAAGGTGGGGAGTTCGAGCTCCACACGTGCCGAATGGATCAGGCCTCGTCACATCTCAGAGAGGAAAGAAAACATCCTGACTCTTTTCTTTTTCTTCTTAATGTTCCCCAGCTGCTGCTCCAGATGTGCTGCAGGAGGGTAACCCAGCTCAGGAGCGGCTCAAGTCCAGCGACATCCTGGAGGAGCTGCTGAGTCAGGGCATCATCCCGGTGGGTGAGAAAGGCAGCGGGGCCGCTTACAGCATCATGGTGAGCGCCTCCTTCTTTCTACCAACGAGCCTGCCGTCTACTAACGGCTGGAGTCATCATCCAGTCTGATTGTCTTTGTTCTGATTATTCTTTGCTTCACACAAAGTCTGCCTTCGATCTGTTTTACCTTCACCGGGAACGTATGTGTCAAAGTTTTTCCTGTATCTTGAAGTTCATCGCTGCTTCCTTCACCCTCACTTCTCCTCTCATTTGGTCTTTCAAAGTTTGTTTTTTATTCAATTTTTTAGACTTCAGTTGTTGTCTTTTCACTTGTTTTCAGGTTTTTTACCTGACCGTGATAGAACGTTGAACAGTTTGACCCTAAAACAAAAATCAGAAAAGAAGAAAAAGTGGAGGAGCCTTAAAATACTACAACAGAAACTAAAGTTGTGTTTTTAAGAAACAGGAACAAAAAAGCCTTCAGTTCTTCCTTAACTTGTCTTTATCTACAGCACTGGTTCATCCCTTGAGTTTAGGAGCCTTTTTTTTCAGATTCATAAGTTAAGTAGCTTAACAAACAAAACAAACATTCCTATGAAAAGGTTCAGGAACTCGACTGAACACGGGGGAAAAACAACTTAAATCTAAAGAGAAACTTCGACGGATCTTCAAAACGCCTGAGGAGCTACGGGTCGGGATCATTTTTCTAAACATTACAGGAAAGTTTTGGCTTCTTGGAAACCAAATCCAAAGAAACGAGGGCTGGTTTAAAGCTTTTACAGAGTCCTGCGCAAACAGTAAAATGTTCCTGACATCACAGCAGAACCACACAAGTCTTTAATGTATGATCCTTTCATGACTTCCCAACACTTCATGCTTGTCTTTGTCAGTAACAATAAACTAAACAACAGATATATTAAAGCATGGTTAAATAAAGTCATTTCATCATGCTTTAATAGCTTTTGACAGATTCCACCCATGAATGTTGTACAAAAGTGAAACTGTATGGAAGTAGTGAAACTAACCGTGGTAAAAACACGTTTCTTCTTCTGCTGAGAGTAAATGTTTTGGTTTATATTAGTTGGACGCAAAGGAAGGGGACGTGCGAAGACCTCCTGCCAGGCTGGAGTCTCTGAAGGCCAAGAAAGCCGAAACGCTCCACAGCAGGGAGGATTTCGATGAGAGGATGAGGCGGGCTGAGGAGAGACGCAAGGTGACGCGTGTGTTTGGGGTCGTTTGCTCCGCCGCCTTCTTTTTCTTTTTTAATTCCTCGCCGTCCCGCGTGCTCATCTGTTCCTTCCACCCTCCTCCAGGTCAAGGAAGACGAGCGTCGGAGACGTTTAAGGACCGTGTCCGCCCGTGTCCGCGGGATCCCTCCCGTCTCCGGCCCCGAGGAGGACGGGGACGCCTCCCTCACCCCCGTGGAGTCGCTCCGGTCACCCGTCTCCCCACCTCCTCCGCCTCACATCCCCCGTGGGGACACAGAGGGAGGAGAGCGGATCGGAGAGGGGACAAGGAGCGCCGGAGGATGGCTGGAGGAGAGAGGAGGCGGCGACGGGGACAAAGGCGTGCGGGAGGAAGAGGAGGTGACCCATGTGGAGGAGCTGAAGGCAGGTGATCTCCTCAAAGCCTCAGGAGAGCTGGAGAGCGATTCCAGCTTCCAGCACGCAAAGGAGAAGGACACATCTTAGTCTCCGACACAAACGAGCCACGAAGTAGCTCTTAGGAAGGGAGGAAAGAAAGAGGAGGAAGCCAAAAAACATTTCCTTTTGCACAATCTTCCAGCAGAAAAAAAAAACTAATTGAAATTAGCCGCATGTGAAGAAGAGTTTCCAGGAGAGACTTTGACCCGTAATCACCGAACAGCTCAGCAGAAAACACATGAAAGTCTTATCATATCCGAGGGAATGTTTTCCCCAAAAGACCAAACTGATTCGGATTAAAGGTTTAACTTTGAACTTTACTGTTTTAAAACAGCCCCATAGTTGTGTCTCATGCTGCAGTGGTTGCGTTGGACACAAGATGGCGTCATTCCAGCTGTTTTACTGCTGGGGTTAGAAACTGTGAAAAAAAAATGTTTAATAAAAACTCAGAACTGTTCCTGTTTGTATAAAGATGCTGTTCAGCTTTTGATTTAAATCTCAAATGTCCTGAATTCAGGAGGACATCAGATGTTGAACTTTAGATTTAAGGATGATTTCCAGGCATGCTGCAGATCTTTAGCTGTTTCAGGAACTTTTATCTGCTTAATGACTGAAGGAAACAAGGACCCTGCTTTTATGAGACGTTTCTTTATACAAACTTACACAAATGATGCTTCTGTTCAGGGTCTCCTCATTTCCTTTATATTTGCCAAAGACAGTGGCAAATAATGAATAAATTAAGCTTCTGAGCCTCCATACTGATTAAGAATAAGATGATTAGGATTAGTCAGCACGCTGAGCATGAACAGATACAAAACCTGATCGGACCGCCATTGTTCAGCTGGAGAAACTTGATATGAGTCCATCTTTTTGTCACAATTATCTCTGGATGTTAAAGGGTGTGTGGTTGCAGGAGGGAAACAGGGACCTGCAGGTTGTGTCTTGTTGGGATGAGGAGCACATTAAAATGATCAAACGGAAAAAAATCCATCATTTATTTTCCACTATAAATGCATCAAGGCTCAGGTCTGTCTTTAAAAAGAGGTTTTTAATCAAAGTGAGACTTTTACCTGAATTAATAAAGGATCTGAGATCAGCTGATCTAACTTATTTATAGTTGATTCAACCTCACGTGGCCACAAATAAATGTGCTGCTTTTTATTCTTTGTAGGTCAGCAGCAGAGAAACAATGTGTCCTAAATAATTAAGATGGAGGTTCTGCCTCAGGTTACCGGAGCGAAATGAGTTGTCCTCATCGGGTTCAGCTGCTTTGATCGAAGAACTCAGAAAAGACCAAAGGAAACAGACAGAAACGAGAAGTCTGATGGAAATAAACCCGAGATTTGTTTGGTTGAAACAGAGTCTGAACGTCTGCTGAAGAAGCCGAAACTGAGCTGTTAAAAGCTACAAGAAGCAGAACACTAGCTTCAAGCTGATAGAAGCTAAATGCTAGTCTAAAGTAGCAAAAGATTAACTAAAAGCTAAACGTAAAAGCTAAAAGTAGCAAAAGAAGACAAAATAATCAGAGATCTTAAAATGTTTCTGTGAGAAAAGTATTTCTGAATAAAGTTGAATATTATGAAAAGTATAAAAGTTACAAAAGCCAAAAGCTGTAGCACATGAATGTTTTAATATATAGTTGAGTATAACATATAATTATAAGTTTCTAGTAGTAGAAAAATTGCAAAAAGTGTACAAAAACACAAAAACAGGTGACAAATAATACAAAAAGGACTCCTGAAGAACTGTAAAACTGTAAAAAACAAACAAGCAAACAAGCAAACCTTAAACCATTAAAATAATATAATTAAAAGTCCCAGGACGGGGAGGTGCAGTCTGTGGGCGGACTGCTCGGAGCCGCTGGGTGGAGTTTCAGGCTCAGTTTTGTTTTGTTTTGTTTTGTTTTTTTAGAAATGGATCCCAAACCTGTTGAGTTAAAGAGCTGAGTTATTAAAGAGGAGCTGGAAGCACCTGATGGTTGGATCTTTGGGACAATCCGCTCCATGTTGACTGTCGGGAGATAAATCTACCTCCAAGCTTCACCGCCGTTCTCCTCTGACTCCTGAAAAAGAAGAAACCTCCATCTGACCTCCTCCTTTCACCCAAAGAATCGTCGATAAGGAGACTTCGCACTTTATATCTCTTTTAGAGCTTGTTTTCTTGTGTTTTGCACTAACAATGCACACCACGCAGAAGGACACGACCTACACGAAGATCTTCGTCGGGGGTCTTCCCTACCACACCACGGACTCCAGTCTCAGGAAATATTTCGAGGTTTTTGGTGAGATTGAAGAAGCGGTGGTCATCACCGACAGGCAGACCGGCAAGTCCAGGGGTTACGGATTTGTAAGTATCTTTTTATTACAAATAAAATGACAAATGAAACCAAATCAGCTCCGCGCGCAAAATAGTTTCGCGACACTTTTTGCGCACGTATGGGCTCCTGGCCGTGCGCGTCACTTTTCCACTCTTTCCCAACCCGGACTGACACCTCTGACACATCTGACTCGGGTCATGGGTTGTTTATGTTTTGATAAGCTGTCTTATTTTTGTCGCTGCGGGGCTTCTGGTGCAATCCGCCGCCGCGGCGTTGCGCACTTTTTACGCGCCCCGACGCGCTCTGCCCCTCTCTGCGCGATGTGAGGAAACCTCGTGTCAGGATTTTACAGAGCGCTCCAGATAACAGAAAGTCGTGACTTCATCACAGCAGAGCTTGCTCTAACTTGCCACTGGAACCACTTGGAGCCAAGAAACCCGCGAGGCGCAAATGACCTGATGCTGTTTTTCCGCAAAAAAAAAAGCACCGAAACAAACAGACTTTATGGCTGGAAATGTAATAAATGAGATGTTTTCTGGGGACAGCTGTAGAATTCAGAGGCACCAGAATCATCTGAACAAACATTTCAGCATTAAACTTAACCACAACTCCTTTATTATCATCACATCTGCACCATATTCATGATTATGTATTTATTGTCTCCTTTATGCTCCGTTTTTAAAGAATGGATTTGTTTTGAGAAAACAGAAAAAAAGACATTCTAGTAAAGCAAAGTATAAATGTCCACATCTGTTCTTATACAGGTGGGGCTAACTTTAATACAGCCCCATATCACTTCATTAGTCTCATATTTCTGTAATTATACAGAGAAAAAGTGTTTTTTCTTTCTTATTTCCCCATTCTGGCTTCTTCCAGTCAGTTCTAAGTCCTGGTCTCACACTCGTAATAATAAATGACATGATCTCCTTGATTATTTTTGGTTTATTTCTTTTGGGACTTGAGTATCAAACCTTGTTTATAAAGAAGATGACACTCAGTATCTGAGAGGGATGATGTTGTAATAATCAAGCTTCATCAGGGTGATCATTCTGTCTCTCCGGACAGGTTTTCGGGTCTTCCCACACATTAGTGAAGGCTTCATTTCTTGTTGCTAAAAATGTCAGCCTGCGTCAGACGCCCGCTTCCTCCTCTTGTATCCTGTTCGCTCCTGTCCTCAGGTCACCATGGCGGACCGCTCGGCTGCAGACCGGGCCTGCAAGGACCCCAACCCAATCATCGATGGCAGGAAGGCCAACGTCAACCTGGCCTACCTGGGGGCCAAGCCTCGGGTGATGCAGCCAGGTAACTTTTGTCTGTTTTTTTTTTTTTTTTTTCCCTGATTTATTAGTTTTGGAGCGAGGATACGTTCAGCAAAGGAGTCAGCAGTAGTGATCTCAGATGCTCGGGTTGAGTAAATGAAGGGAAAAGCTGTGAACTCGGAATTCACAATAAAGGCTAAAATTCAGCCAATTTTACAGATATTGAGCTAAAAGTTGGTGTGGTAGTAGCTGAGAGTCATCCCAACACATACTCTGACCACTAACTGACCAGTTTTTAAAACTTTGCCTGTCTGTTAGCAGAATATCTCATGAACCACTGAAAGGATTTAAAGGAAACTTGATCATTGGAACGTGTACAACTGATTAACTTTTGGAGTCAGCCTGATTCAAGATGGCTGGCACAACCAGCTGCCTTTAGGAAACACATAAATGGCTAAAGTGTAGCCAGTTTTACAGATACCGAGCTAAAATTTGGTGTGGTAGTGGCTGAATATTATCCCCAACACATACTCTGAGCGCAACACATTGCACAATATTTTTGCTTCAAACTTTGGCACTAAATATCTGCAATCAATTGTGTCTGCCTTTTAGCAAAATATCTAATGAACCACTGAATGGATTTCAGTGAAACTTTGGCCGTATATCTGAAACTCATAAGCATTTGGAATCGACCCAGTTCAAGGTGATCACCACAGCTGAGCCAACACAAAAATGGCAATAATTCAGTCAGTTTTACAGATATGGAGCTAGAATTTGCTGTGATAGTAGCTGAAAGCCATCATTGAGAGATCTCACAATATCTCATGAGATTATGCATCCTGCTGTAACTCTGTTGCTCCTCAGTGTAAGATGGTTTTAGTTTAAATCTCTGGCATGAAAGGCAACGGGCGACATGCATTCCCTCAAGGAATGCTGGGTCTTTATTAATGACTTATCTGATTTGTGGTTTGCAGGTTTCGCCTTTGGCGTTCCCCAGATTCACCCGGCGTTCATCCAGAGGCCTTATGGGTAAGAACAGATCTGTTTTACGGAGAAATTCACGAAATTATTCAAACATTTGAAAGTTTAACAAGCTGCCATTTATACATGAGTGTGACTGGTGTTTCCTTTCTGAAAAACAGCAGTGGCTGATCAGCAAGTTGGTTTTCCTGATGTAAAAAATAAAAAAAGACAAATGTAAGGAGGTTTGTGCTGAGTGGACTGAAGGTGGAAACCTGCAGCCTGACTCCATGTTCTCTCTCTGGTCCGACAGGCTCGCTCTCTCTTAAGCTAGCCGTGCTGCTTCGTGGAGTATTTCTGCGAGCGTAATCACAGATCAGACTCAAACGCACACAAACAGGCTCGCACAATGGTGATTACAGATGCATGCACGTGGGTTTCATTTCAAACTTTTGCCTTTTATTTGAATAGAACTTAGCTTGGTGTGCAGTTATGAAGTGGTGTTGTTAGTTAAACTGTGTGCTTTAGTGGGAAAAGAAAAAAAAAGTTTTGGTTGATTGAACTTTTGGGGTGTTTTTCTTTCTTTTTTTTTTCTTTCTTTGTGGAAGCGTGTCAACTTTGCTAAAAAGGTGCAAAGTATTTTTTGTTGTTGTTTTATCGTTGCTTTTTGTGATTTTGTTTAACAGTATTTGCTGTTTTATGTGTTTCCTTTTGGCTTATGGTGAACTTCTTTTGTGTGGATTTTTCTTTTACACTACCAACTTTCCCCTCCAAAACCTTCGTACTTTTACCTCCTGGATAACAAAACCCATCACTGCTTGTGTGCGCTCACGGCGTTGTTCTTGGATTTCTCACATTAACACAACAGACACACGTTTGCCATCATTTTCCAGATCAGAACCTCATAGCGCCATCAGAAAAGTGGATGAATGAATGAATGACAAGCCTGGCACTGAGCGTGTGTCCAGTTTTGCGGGATCTGTCCGTCCACATGCATGCTCAGCTCGCCAGAGTCTACAGTGTGACACAAACAAATGTCTGGATGTCTCTGTCTCTCTCATAGTGAGCTTTCGTCACATGGGCTCATGGTGTTAAGAAAAACAAGCGCACCCATTGTGCCACACAAAGCCCCGAATGCTGATGGTGCAGTTGCATGAAGCTTTAAGTTCTGTGTGTGTGTGTGTGTGTGTGTGTGTGTGTGTGTGTTAGGGGGGGTCCATCGAGGGTGTTGGAACTGTCATTCCCTGTCATGAAACAGCAGCTGAGGTAAACAGGGCCTTGTGGGTGTTTAAAGGCAAAGGTCTAGATTATTTACACCCATCATACAGTATGAGATCCAGAATCATCTGTCTGCAGAGCAAAAATACTTTAAATGTACGAAATTTACTGACAAATAAAAGTAAAAGTCAAGGTTTGAGAAAATGTAACTTCTATTATGAGCGATGAACCAGATAAAGAAGCACCAGTTCTTTGTTTCCTCCAAAGCCGCGAATGTTTGAGTTTGTTCACGTTGGAATTATTCATCGTAAACTCCCCAAAACAAATCATAAACATGTCTCCAAGGAGGTTTTTTTTCTTACACACGTTAAAAAATGACCTCAGTAACTGGAGGAAATGTCTCGCAAGGAAAGGAACCCAAAGAACCGTGCATATTGTTGGTAGCTTTTAGCGACCAGTTGTGTCTTTGCATGAAAGTTGTGTTTGTGTCGTTATAAATAGATGGTTTATGTGGAGCTCAGCCAGACAAAAAGCTGCAACAGAACCGTTATTCTGCATCTCAAAACCACAACGTCCCGTTCAATGAGACATTCGGAGGCGAAAGTTAGCTGTAAAATATGAGCATTAACAACGCATAGTTAAGTGATTTAAACCAGTTTTTTAGTGTCTGAACCTAAATGTCTTTATTAGTTTTAGTTTTAACTAAAAAAGGTCAAATAAAAATTGAAAAAACAAAGAGCTACAGAAGAGGGGAGTCTTAAAGTGACTATATTTGTGCAGGATGAGCCTCAAGAGAAATCTTGCATGAAAGCCTCTGGATTAATGTCTTCTTATATATTTTTTTTACAGCCGGTCCTTCATTCATGGAAGAACAGATGGTGTTGAGAGTTCATTTTATCAGGTGTCAAATCTTCCTCTTCTAACAAGAGATGTTTAACGTGACAAAGGGAGGAGAAAGTCAAGTATCAGTTGAGGAAAAGATGGATGGATGGATGGATGGATGGATGGATGGATGGATGGATGGATGGATGGATGGATGGATGGATAGATGGACATCTTCTCATTTCCCTCAACTTGTCAACAACTGAAACATTCGTACTTTTTAATTTTTTTCCCCAAATTTTCAAACCTTCATTTGTAGACAGCCTCTGAAATCAGGGAGAACAGCCTTTATGACACCTCCAGCTGGTTTTGGAGCAGATCGCATTAGCGTTTGCCTCATAATTCAGTCAACGGGACAAACCTGTAGTCATATCTTGCTTTGACGCAGTTTTGTCATAGCTATCTCGGATTTTCGCACAATGTGCTCTTTATTCAGAACGTTAAAACTTAAAATGACTGAACTTCGACTGATGAACTCTTAGTTTTAAATCACAAATATGTTTATTTTTCAAATTTTTTAGGTTTGTGCACCAAAAATAATTGATCAGGATCAGGAAAGGTTTGTTCTTTGTGCTTCAAATAACCCAGTATGTTAGACTCTGATGAGAAAAGACTGTTCCTCAATTTCAGTGTTTAAATTTTACACTCTGCATTGATTTATTTTTAATAAGTCAAGACAACTCAAACTACTCGGTTAATGATGATGGTCATTGTCTTTGTTTCTCTTTAAGACAGCCCAACAACCGTTTTATTAAACTGTAACCCACTTCATCAAGACTTTTACCTTCAGATTCGGCTCATGTTTTAATCTAGTTTATGATCTTATTGCACTCTGATTGGCTGTGGTGTGTTTTGTTATTAAACCTTCATACTGAGTGATTTATGAAGGTCTTTTAGAAGAAGTCCAGGCGGCTTTTTGGTGTTTTGTGATGAAAACAGAAACCAGCTGAATCAATCTGCTGTCTTATCCTTATTTAGCCCTAATCTTTAGGGACTGCTGGGCTGCAGGAACGAGTCTGAGAACGTCCAAAAAGTACCGACATGCCTGCAGGAACCAGCCACACAGCTGCTGAGACAGACGAGAGGTTATTTTATCTCCATCTCCATGCGAAGGGGCATCATTTGGTTGTTTTCAGGAGTCTGTTGGTGCTCTGTGTTAGTTTGTGTGGTACTCGAGATATCTCAAAATGTCCTCAGCTGAGGAGAGCACACAAATCACTTAAAAAAAAACTATATAGACAGTCTGAGCAGTAACTCCAAACATAAACCACATAAAGAGGCAACATTTTGCATTTGAAAGCTCACAGGAATTACTTTTATTATCTTATTTATTTTAGTGAGTCCTGGTCCACTGCCACGGCCGCCAGCAGCTGATGATGCTCACAGTTTGAACGGACTACAAAGTGGTATTGATGACTTTTTAAGTTTGGTTTTATGGCGAATTCTGATCCTGATAAGGAAATAGGTTTTTGTTAGCCGTTTGTGGGAATCGCTAAGAAAAAAACAAACAAATAAGGTAGTTGAGTTGACGTAGTGGCGCAGTTTAGATTTCTGTTCGCTTTTAATTTTATCGGTGACCTAAAAAATCAGATTCTAAACTCATCACATCCTTTTGAACAACCAGTCCGGCTTCTAACTTTCTATATATATTTATCTGATTAACTGCTTTTCATTAATTCAGATGGTCCAGTACTCAGCCATGAAACGAACAGCTTTATGTTCTTTCAGAGATCCCACATTATCCGTAAAAGAAAAATTGTGGTTCTTTCACTCTAAGGCGTGTTTTAGAGACGGCGTTCAGTAAAATCAGCCTGAAAAACTAACCTGGACCCGCTGAGTTTCATTAGTGCGGGCCTCAAAGTCGACTCTCAGCATCACATGATGGTAGGAAAACGCTGCCTCTGAAGGTTTTCATATTAGTTTCGCTGAACAAAACACCAAATAATGAACTTTCATCCTGGCTTTTAAAGAATTTGTGTGTGTGAATGTGTGTGTGCATTATTTCTGTGTTCATATTAATAACATTAAGTGACACACCTTTAGATCACATCTCACTGTGTACCCTTCACTTGTCCTTTTCATGTTTTTTTTGTCTTCTACGTGAAGAAATCGTGCTGTGACCTCACACATTTCTTCCCTCCATAGTGGCTTGCTGCTTGTTGTTTTTCCTCCTGGTTCAGTGTTTTTGGTTGAGATGTGGGTTGGATAGTCATTAGCTCACAAAAGGGTTGCCACGATAGATTTAGCCTTTTACCTTTTTATTTATATATATATATTTGTAACTTTTTTATTCTTTCCATATCCAGACACTGAAGGAATCACTTCTACCTAAATTATATTTGATTTCTTCACTTTATGACGCATTTATTTTAAAATCTAAAGCAAAAGTTCAGCTTATTTTGACGTTGTTATGCGGAAATGATACGAAGAGTTAATATCTTACCTGTTGTGGATAGCTCGTTGAGCTCTTAGTAGAAACAGAGTTTGATTCTGACCAGATTGATGAGCTAATGGCCAGTCTGAGCGTGGCCAAGACAAACAAGGAGTAAGATCTGAACGATTCCCAATCCTTCTACCAAACCCCAGTTCAAACCCACGGCTGCTGTTGCAGCTTTATTCTTTTAAATTAATTTTTCGGACTAAATTTTAACAATAGTGAGACTGAAATTAGGTCTGCTTTTGTGCTGAAGGACCAAGGCATCAAAATTTAAATTTGTACTTTCGTTTATCCGAAGCTGACTCGGAATGGTCGGCCTCTGCCGTCGCGCTCGCAGTCCGGCCTTAACCTCCAGGCCTCGCAGAGTTTGTGAGGCAGGATAAGGCTAAGTCATGGAGGGCAGAATGCGCTCATTGTTCAGGACTGTTTATTTAATGGAAACATCCCTCTCGGCGCAGAGCCTATAGTCCCGGCTCCCGCCCCACCACCTCGCTGCCACCGTGGCTCTTTGTCCTCACACAGAAGGGGAAATGGCCAGCAATGTCCCCTTTAAAAACTGTCCAGCTGTCAAAGTGGCAGTGACACGTTCACAATGCTTTCCCTGGGCTCATCTCTGTTCACACCCCCACCCGCAGCCTGGCACTGTAAGCACCCTCTCCCCTGCTTGTGCTCCAGCAGCTACCAACAGATGAGCTGCAGGTTACGGATCCCGAGCGTCTGCTTTCTTTTGCTCTGACCCTCGTTGTCTTTCTGTTCCCAAAAATTAAAACGGACCGCAACACTGAGGCTGCTTGTTATTTTTTCAAAGTGATGTTTTGTCAAATAGTTATCAATCAGTATGGAGAAAAGAGCCCAGGTCCTCTCCAGGCTAGGCTAATGGTTAGCCAAACTAGGACCCGTTTTTAAATGGTTTTTCAGGCTTTTAAAACAACTTACCAGTCACACAGTAACACAGACGTGTTGAAGAATATCAGCTAATGTAGTGTTCTTTCACACCAGTATGTTGTTTTTAAGACAAAGTTGTTTTATGAGCCTGAAAGAGTCCTCGCTTGGCCAACCTTTAGCCTATCCTGGACAAAGACCCTTTTTCCTTCGAGCTCCATGACTGATAGTTATTAATACTGTAACTATTTGACAAAACATCACTTCAAGAATGACTAGACTGTTCCTTTAATGGGAAGCCCAGAGATAAAACACCTCTTTGGGTTCAAAGTTTTTGTTAGTTTTCAAGAGTTTTCTATTTTGGCAACCCTAAGTCCTACTAGCAGGCATTTTTTTGGTGTTCTTGGTTGGACTGGTCGGTGTGATCGAGTTGGCTTCAAGTGCATTTCTTGGGTTCTTATTCTCACATTTTGTGCTCAGAATCAAATTAACCCTCCTTACGGCGTGTGTGTGCTCTTCTTACAGCATCCCGACCCATTATGTGTACCCTCAGGCCTTCGTTCAGCCCAGCGTGGTCATCCCCCACGTGCAGCCTGCAGCCGCCGCGCCTGCCGCCGCCTCCTCTCCGTACATCGACTACACCGGAGCCGCCTATGCCCAGTACTCTGCGGCAGCCAGCGCCGCCGCCGCCGCCGTGGCCTACGAGCAGTACCCCTACGCCGCGTCCCCAGCTGCCCCGGGCTACGTGGCCACCACCGGCTACGGCTTCGCTGTCCAGCAGCCTTTAGCCACCGCCGCCCCGGGCTCGGCCGCTGCCGCGGCCGCTGCCTTCGGCCAGTACCAGGCTCAGCAGCTGCAAGCCGACCGCATGCAATAGCACCAGCTGCAACGGGCGCACGGGCAAGGAGGGAGGTGCACCCCAACCCACAGCTGATGCATTACAAGGAGACGGGAAAAACAAGTCCCAGGAGGATGTCAGGGCGTGCAGGGTTTCTTTAAAAGCTGATGGTGATGATGGTCATGACAATGGTGAGGTGGAAACTTCATATAGTAACTTTCCAACTTGCTGTGCTTTAACCAAAAAAGCAGAAAAGGACAAAAAAGTTACAGAACAAACAGTGCAAATGATTGACTATTATTACCGTTCTTGAACATTATTATTATTATTATCATTGTGTTAGAGTACTTATTCCTAGAGGAAAAACACAGGAACTAATCCCAACGGTTGGTGAACTGTAGGTGTTACACTAAGCCTTTAAGTCCTATTGCTGTCTTTAACGTTAGTTCAGTTATTTAATGCCCTCGTAACATTTATATTTTATTTATTATTATTATTATTATTATTATTGAGGGTTCTGTTAGTTCTTTTTGTCCTTTCAAGTGGATTTTTTTTAAGTTCATATTTTCTGATAATCAGGGAAATGGAGCCGTTTCCATGTGTTTGTTACGATGATGTCAGGAAGTCGTTGTGTCCCACACATTTTTTTATCTTCCTGATGCTGAATGTCCTTTTTTTTAAAGTCAGTCTCAACCTCTCGACCTATGCAAAGTAAACAAATCGAGAAAAGAAAAGAAACAAACAAACAAACAAAAAGAAAGAACTGAAAATGTCATCAACTCTGGCTTTACTTTCGGGACTATAAAGGGGTGGGGGGGTCAAACAAAACACAAAAAGCGTAGACAATGAGAAAGACTAAATCTGTTGCTTTTTCCACGTTTCGCTCACATTCATGCACCCAGGGCTGGAACAAAGGCAGCCCGGCCGTGCGTCTCTCTGTGAGGGACGGAGCAGCTGCTGATGGACGGGGTGGACGGGTGGGGGCGGAGAGGGGCGGACGGAGCCGCTCCAGCGCCGCGCAGACAGATCTCTCTGGAAAGAACGCATCACTTGTGCACATTTGTCGAGCTGTCACATTTTAATCCCCCGGCCGAGCCCTTTGGGAAACCAGCTCTGCATCCACCACCTCCACCACCTCCACCTCTCATCCAGCCATGTCAGCACTTCCATCTCTGCGCCGCTGCAGTCTGGTGTCAGGTTCTCTCCAAAGCCACCCCGACAACTGGCCGGCCTCACGTCTGTCACAGAAACAGCGGGAGGGATGGAGAGGACGGACTGTTTCTCTTCAACGTTGTGCCTTACAGTTTCACAGCTATTTAACAGAGAAGATGAGCAGGAGAAAAAAGAAGAAAACGCTATTTAAGATATTTATTTTTGAAGTTTGACACTCTAAGGGTAGAGACTTAGTGGCGGTACTGTATTATTAATATTCCTATGTACTCATCTCAAGGCATGTATAAGTTATTGATTAGTTTCTTATTATAGTATTAACATTCTCAACCAAAATGTTAATGTATTAGTTATTTTAAGCAACGTTACGTGCACTGTACTTTCATTTTTTTATCCTTTTGACTCTTCAGAGCATTAAATATTAGCCTAATTCCTTTTATTTTTTGTACGGATGAGTTAAATGCAGGCCTGTTTGCATCTGCCTCTTCTTTGTTCAGATGAGAGGAAATAATAAGAATAAAAATGAGCAAAAATGCTGCTTTGCTCCACTAGAATGTAAAGTTTCAGTAGCCGTGCTTCCTCCGCTTCAGATTCATCAGGTGGGCTGTTTTACACTGTTGGGAATTTTTTTCTTTTTTTTTTGTAATATATATACTTGAACTCTTTCTTACAAGGGAAATATCGAAAATAAATGACAAAACAAAAAAATAAGTTGCAAAGAGGCTTTATATTGTCACTGGATGAAGGCTTTTAAAGTGTTGCTATTTAAATGTGTACTGTTGATAATAAAACCTTTTACTTCAAAAATTTCTACCTTGTTTATTAAAATTGGAATAAAAAGTTCTATATTTGAAAAAAAAGAGAAATGGTGTCATTTTTTATGACTTCTGCTTCAGAAACATGAGGACTGGTTACTAAAAAGCTGTATTGGAGGAAAAAACATGACATTTGTAGCTTTAGAGCATATGAAGCGGGTGTCTAATGTCAGAATAGGAATGAAATGAGCTTAAAAAGGGTCTTTAATGATCATTATCTCCATTTCAGTTTGCATAAAACCTCATTATACAGAAAATTTGTTATATATTCATTAACTAACACAGTTTTAAAAAGAAAAAGGCTAAAAAACATAATATTTCTGTTGTTTTTACCCAAAACAGAGCTTGGAAATTTGATTAAAACTAGTTCTAAAATGTATATTTTTGTTAATTTTGCTGCCATTTCGGTACATTTATTCTGTGCGGACTTGTGAAATAATATAAGTAATACAATGATAAGCTGACTGGATACAGGTGGATACTGATGATAGATTGTGTGAATGCTGATTCAACATTAACACCATCGTTTTTCTGTTTTTATATTATTTTTTATTCTTTTGCAATCTATTTACTTCTTCACTTCATGCCATCAACAGTTCAGCTCATTCTGGACAGAGATTGGTGCTGCTTTATGACTTTTAACTTTATTTACAAATATCTTTCCCATAGAAACACTTTATTCATCCCCTGAGGGAAATCAGTGAAATACATCAGGATATCTTGAATTCCTTCAAAATAACTCCACACTTTTTGAGATCTGCTCCAGCGTACTCGCTCTGTTTTGTCTTCTGATGCTTTTAATGTTTTCAGCTTCTTCGGTAAACTCCGGCAATCATTCAGCTCTCTGTTCACACTGCATTTCTTGCAGAAAATTTTAATTTCTCTGGTTCAGACACTTTGCTTCTCAACTTACAAACAGGAGAAAACAGAAAACACCCGTTATTAGGAATATTAGAAACCTGTTGTTGTTTTGGATCTGGTTTTAGTTGTTCTGGTTTGAATTCAATTTAAATTTGGGTAATTTTTCATCTTTTGTGCCACATTTTTAGTTGTTTTTTACCCTCTTCTTGCTCCAGTGTCGGTATATTACTTTCTTCTTGACAGTTTTCTCGTTTTAAGCCTTACTTTAGATGTTTTACATCGTTTTGTTGCTGATTGGATCTTTGTGATAAGTCTATGTTCATGCTTTGTCTAATTTTGGTTGCATTGTGTGTCTTGGTTATAAATGACTTCTTAGATGAGACGATAAGACCCTCAGAAGTAATCCACCCCAAATTAAAATAAAAGAAACTGACGAGGACGAGGATGAAACAGTCTGCTGATCAATTATTCATCAATAACTGATGCTGGAAGGCGTGAGCCGCTCGTCCTCGGCCGTCTTTCGCTTGGCGCTGAGGAGCATTTTTGGTCACGAGGGAAACGTGAAGCCAGGCCACACCTCGTGGGCGACGGCAGACGCAGAAAAGCCCCGACCGGTGAAATCAGCCGCATCTGATCTAATGGTAGGATGAAGAACGTGATGACTGTTTCACTCCGAGGACGATGTGGAGCTGCATCTTTACAAAGCTAAACAGGTGTAAGAAATGTGAGCCAGGACAGGCTGCAGAGCAAAAAAAGGTGATAATATTGTTTTTTTGAATAAAAACACGTCCATAAAGACACCATCTATAGATCCTGGTGACTAAAATAGCATAAAATCCTCCTAATCTACCTTTAAATCAAGGGTTTCTGACAGAAAATAACCCTTTGTATTATATACTTTACAATTTCCTTTGAAACTGACCATTTTTCTCAGCTGGGAAATCCCTTCGTATAATATCTGGTGTCACTGTGAAGCTCCTGGATTCCTCTTCTTACATACAGGGCTGAAAATATCATTCTAGACCAATAAAAATCCAGTTTTCCAACTTTCACTCTCATAATCAAAACCAGGTGATAAAATTGCTTAATTTCAACAAACTACGTCTCATTTTGAAGCTTCAGAGATGGAAAATTAAAAAAAAAAAAAGTTATATTGGAAAAATTCCTCATTGTGACTCATTCTGCAGCACAGAGACTTTCACAAACATAAATTCTGTTATTCATACAATTTGTACAGATTTTTCCATAAAATGTTCATCTGACAATTGGTGTCACATTATCTGAACTTCTGAAACATTTGAAAAGTTTTTTAAACTCTTCTTAGTAAAACTTAAACATTAAAATGTATGTATTTCCGTCCGTGTGTCTCTCACTGTTACAGGACTTGTGGATGTCTCTCAAATCCCCTCAGAAGACGGAGATCAAACACCCAAGTGTTTTTTTAAATGCTGCAGAAACATAAACACTCAGAGACTTGTGCTGCTCCGGGTTCAAGAATCTGTGAGATTCTGTTTGCTCGAGGCTTACTTTTCAGTCCGTTTCTGTCTGCCTTGCAGTCAGGGAGTGACAGACACAGGTGCTCGGTTACCATGGTGACGCAAGTGATGCCACTTAGATCAAAATGTGGGCGTTTCTTTTCTTATTTTAGATTATAACTAAGACTAAAGAGTGACGAACAAGCAGATATAAAACACTTGAAGTGGTCCCACAGCTCCGGGAGACATCCCTGTCTCCTGTCTATTTATAGCAGAGACTGTCCCCCCCTCCCCACCAACGCAGAGGACTGAGTCACGGTCCTCCTGGTCTCCGCGGGGATCTCAGGTTCACCGTGTGGCTTAATTAGGACAGACCGGAAAAGTGTCTCCGGACGGGGACAGAGAGGGAGGACCGGACCGAGGGAGAACAGGCAGCGCACGAGCGAGCAAATCCAGTGTCCAACCCCGGGGGAGCAAAGGACGGAGGTAAGGTGTCTACAGCTGTCTCCGGGTGGACAGGGGGACGCAGGAGGACGAGAAGGTTGTAGCCCGTGTCTGCGTGTCCGCGTCGCGTGTCTGTCTCTTCCCACGGTTGTCTCCCGAAAGTCGCAGAAAGTCATTGTTGGACGCGTTGTCCGAGTCAACCCCGATCCAAGATGGCCGCCGCAGAAAGCACACAAAATGGCTACGGCTCTGTCAGTTTCACGGACTTGAAGCTGAAAGTTGGTGCGCTCGTAGCCGAGAGTGATCCTCAGCGCGTGATCTGAGCGCCACGAGCCCAGGCTTGCGGTTTGTTCAGAGTTTTGCCTTTAAACATTTGTTGTGAACGCTGACTTGTCTGTTAACAAAATATCTCACGAACCACTGGACGGATTTTAATGAAGCTTTCAGGGATTATTCACCGGAAATCCTTTCACAATCGTTTAACCTTTGGGGACAACCCAATGCAAGATGGCCGCCACCGCCAGGTGACCTTAGAAGACACAAACATGGCTACAGCTCAGTTCATTTTACAGATATTTTGATAAAATTTGGTGTGGTAGTAGCTGAGAGTTACTCACAAAACATACTCTAATTGCTACTCGTTGTGCCAGATCTTTGCTTTAAACTTCACCATTAATTGTTGGAGTCAACCCTGTTTGTCTGTTAGCAAAATATCTCATGAACAAGATGACTGAAAATGGTCAGAAATTGTTTCTACAGTAATCAGTGACATTATATCATGCACCTTTTTGACCCAGGACAGTCTCTGAAGAGTTCCTCAGAACCAGATGTTTGTTGATGTGATTCAGTGGTTTTGGTGTGACCCCAGTAAACAATATTTCTTTTATTTTAAAGTAATTCAAAGTAAATTAGGAAAAAAAATGTATAAACATCCCTAATCTGACCCAACTTTTAACAATAAACAATCACTAGGTTTCTGGTCATTCCTGGTCTCTGGTCCCTCCTGGTCTCTGGTCCCTCCAGGTCTCGGGTCCCTCCAGGCTTCTTGTCCATCCAGGTTTTTTGTCTCTCCTGTTTTCTGGTCCCTCCGGGCTTCTTGTCTCTCCAGGTCTCTGGTCCCCCCAGGTCTCTGGTCCCCCCAGGTCTCTGGTCCCACTCGAGTTGCTGATGTTTTGGAGCCAGGGGACAGAAATAACCTCTGAGTCCTGCGGCAGGCATGTGGCACTGCTGAGAGACTTTTCCTGGGACGTGACTCCATGACGCCCATCAGGACGTGTTTGCTGCTCTCAGCTTCTAATTACCGGACATAATTTATGAAGATTGGAGACGGAGAATGTCTCTCAGTCTGAACAGCTGACATATTGTTGCACAGCTTCATTGTGCTGCAGAAAAAAACATTTTGTGAAGGAAAATAAACCCACTGGTTACAGGTGGCAGATCAGGAACTCCGTTACCCAGCAGTGGTTTGTGTAAACATGCAGCGGGTCGCTGGATTGAAATCCTCCTCTGCTGACTAATAATTATTGGAAGCTGTCCTGCGTTATCTCATGGTTGGTCAGAGTTAAAGAGGTTTGGTTTGTGTCTTTTTTTTGCTCAGCTACATCATGTTTAACATTTGTTGACATGATCAAACCCAACCAGGTTTGATTTTGTCCACAAACAGTCGGTTTCCTTTAATTTTTCACATTTAATGTTTCGTTTCTGTCACTCATTTCAATGCGCACACGTAATTATTCACCCCTTAGTCACTAAACTTGGACAAAGTTCAAACTGAATTAAATGTGTGAGTGAAAAATAAGCAGGAAAAGTAAACAATTCTTATATAATCTGCCCCCTTTTTTTAGCAGAATACGTATTTTGCTGACAGAATTTTAAACAAAGATGGTGCAGAATGTTTAGCAGAAGTGATGCTCAGCTACTACCACACCAAACCGTAGCTCAGTCTTTGTAAAAGTGGCTGAATTTTAGCTATTTATGTGTTCTCTCTGGTCTTTATATGGGTTGATTGCAATTAAGTTTTAATAAAATCTTTCCAGTGGTTCATGAGATATTTTGCTAACAGGCAAACAGGGTTGACTTCAATAGGTAACGACAAACAGCGCTTCAGCTATGTGATGCAGGAGACGCTCAGCTACTACCACACCTGATTTCAGCACAATATCTGTAAAACTGCCAGATTTTGTGTCTGATAAAGTTGCTTCCCTGTGGCGGCCATCTTGAGCTGGATTGGCTCCAAAAGTTAACGAGTCGTAGATCTGCATCCAGTGATTACTGTCTGAGAGTTTCATTATAATCTGCCCTGTGGGTCCTGAGATATTTTGCTAACACACAGAGACACGGGCAGGACTGCCCTCTCACCTTTGGCAGTGGGCAATAAGAGAGCCTAATTTTAGGAATGACTTCCACCACGGTGAGCCTTTTTGTGTTTGTTTTCAGGACTGTCACCATGGAGGGTTTAATGCAGCGGCTGGAGCAGGCTGTGACTCGCCTGGAGCAAATGGCCGCCGCCGCGCAGCTGTCCGGCAGCATGGCTAACGGGAGCTGCGTCAACGGCATCGACGGAGGCGAGTGCGGCGATACAGACTGGGGCCTGAAATCTTTCCGCTTTTGCATCGTCCCCCCAGAGTTTGAGCGAGGGAATAAACAGGGACTTCTGTGTCCGTTTCCAGGCCCGACTCAGAGTGTGGAAGTTTTCGACGCTCTGCTGAGAGGTCCGGTGTCGGACTACCTGAGCTGCAGCCGAGCTATAGGAGGAGAGGTGGAGAAACACGTGAGTCTCCACGCCGAGTCGTCAGGAGGAGTGAAATAACGAGTCACACCTTTAAGTGCTGCTCAGATGGCGGAGCAGAGGTTTCACTGATCTGATGGTTGAGGTGCTGCTCTTAAAGAGGCTTTTCATTAAACTCCACACTAGTTGTGCAATAAAATCAGGGAACCTTTGGCCAAAAAAACACTGATCTCCTAAAACAGGGGTGTCAAACTCCAGGCCTCGAGGGCCGCTGTCCTGCGAGTTTTAGGTTTTTCTGCTCCAACACACCCGATTCAAATGGTTTAATCACCTCCTCACCAAATCATCAAGTTCTCCAGGAGCATGGCAACAAGTCATCCATTTAAACTAGGTGTTTTAAAGCAAGAACACGTCTAAAACATGCAGGAGAGCGGCCCCCGAGGGATGGAGTTTGACAGCCCTGTTCTAAAAGAACGGGTTCAAATTTTTTGTAGCTAAAGCTTAAGCATGCTAGATTTAACCCACACTCTGTATGTTTGCACACAGTCTCTGTTAGTTAGTTTTAGGTGTTTTTTAATAACTTAATTATTATGTTTTGTTTTCTTTTAAATCAGTTTTCTGACTGACTTTTCCATCGTTTGGTTTCCCTCAGCTCTCTAATCTAAAACTATCTGCCTGCCAGCACCTCTGGAGCTTCTTAATATTATATTTGTTTAACCTACGGTTATCCGGCTCTTTGGGAAATCGACCAGCGTAACAAGAGGCGGACCGGTTCTTTAAGGAACACGGCCTGGTTTCGTGCCTGCTTTTTATTTTAACGTGCGAGGGAACGGTAAGCTCCTCAGAATGGGTTCCTCTTAAAAAGGGATCATTTCTGGATGCGGTGGAGCCGGCGTTTATCTCACTGGGCACCGGTGTATAAACAGAGAGGATTGTTCCACTCCAGATTCCACTTAGATAGTCGCAGGTCTGGAAAACTGAAGGGTACTGAAGTGTGTGTGTGTGTGTGTGTGTGTGTGTGTGTGTGTGAGGTGTATAGTTTAAGGGTTTGTGCACATATGATCACAAATGTCTGTTTTGCTTTTTCCTCTGCAAAACCAGAGATGCAAGAGAACTTTCACCTTATGTTCATTAATGAAACTTTAAGTTTTTTTTCCAGTTTGATAATGACACACACCCCCTTCAGGACTGGATGTGTGTTTCGTTGGAAAATAAAACAGCTGGCAGTAAAAGCTGCGTTCTGTCCTTGGAACTGATCCAGAACGACAGAGGAGGGAAAAGCATTCGGGGAAAACATAAAACACAGATTAGTTGCGTTTCTTCTGCACTTTAATAAGACAACCTGTCTACCTCTGTGTCGCATCACTGAGCGGACTGGGGGGGGTAACTCTGAGCCGGAGGTATTTCCCTGAAGTTCGTAGAGTCCCTTAAATGGAGAAAGCCTCCGTGGTGGTTCCTTTGGCCCGCAACTCAAAGCCTGCAGCACACACGGGACTAGCCCAAACTATGTGCACAGTGTGTGTGTAAGACTGATGCACATTTCTGCATCAGAGAGAACATTAAACTTTTCAGAGGATGTCAGAAACACTTTACATCTCACTTTTCATACACTGACACCAGCTAGCTCAGTCATTTATTACCCTGATAAGTCTAATGTTTCACCTAAAGGGATAGTTTAGAACTTTTGAAGTGGGTTTCTTTGGAACATGTTTATTCCTGTCTGACTGACATGCTAACGATTAGTCCGGAACCATTCAGTTCACGTATTTAAGAGTTTTAACACCTAATATGTGCCACTGCAGGCGGAGATGGTGAACGACGCGCTGCAGACCCAGAGAACCTTCCTGAAGATGGCCGCCACGCACCAGGAGCCTGCACAGGTACGACGACTGTGGAACGGCCGAGCTCACATTTATCAGAGGTTTCTGTAACGGCACTGATCTTACTCACCTCTGCAGGTATTTAACAGGTTAGACTTGGTGAAATAAACCAGGTTTACCTGTTATTGACAACTAAAGTCAAACCGTTTTATCACACTGGCGGTTTGGTTATTTGCAGAGCTGATGGGAGACGCTGCTGCGATCAGTTTGTGTTGCAGGAAACTGAAAGGAGCGGAGTCGCAGCACGGTTGTCGTGGCGCCCAAATCGCATTAAGCGTCTCGCATTTAACAGCAGGGAGATGAAGTCCTGAGTTCCCCGGCAGGCCGAGCCGTTCACAGAGGGACCAAGAAAACGCTAATGCAACACATTCTCTGCGTGCTCGTGGACAGAGGCAAAGGAGGGCGAGGAGGAGGGGGTCAGCCACGTATGAGAGAACTGATAATGATATCATCCGTTCGGCCTGCTGTTTGTGTTGTGTGCGTCGGTGTCACAGGGTCCACAGAGCCCACCAGGAAGTGATTAGACCCAAACTGTCAGGCCGCTGGTCGAGAGGTGGAGGAAAGAGCTTTCAGTGAAAATCAGAAAAGCAAACAAGGAAACAAAGAGAAGGAGACTGAGCCATGAGGTGTTAGAGGAGAGGAAAATCAGGAAATGGGATTTCATAGGTTAAATGAAACTGTAAAAACAGAATAAAATCAATTATACATGACAGGACGATAAGAAAGATAACTATCGAGAACAATCCTATAAGTCTTATTTGTTTTATGTTTGGAGGAGATAAGATGAGAGACTCTGTGTTTCACCTACAGCAGCACAGATCCTCTAAAAACACGCAGAGTGTTAAACATTCGTTCATATCCGTCGCCCACATTCGTTTGACTTTTTGGGCTATTAAACTCAAAGTATTGTAGTTCGGTTCGCTCTTTGCACTGTCAACACAAGCTGAAAACCTCACAGATTTCCTGCACATGCACACACACACACACACACACATTTAATTCTCTGGCCTTTCTCTTCAGCGAAGTCCTCTTGTGCTCTCTGACTTTTTATGGGCATGTTCTATATTTGAGCCTGTTGTCAGTGTGTGTGAGTGTGCGTGCGTGTTGTGCGAGTGTGTGTGTGTGTGTGTGTGTGTGTGAGAGGGAGAGAGAGAGAATGAGAGTCAGTGTTAAACAAAGAGAAAGGAAGCCAGAGAAAGCCGGCGTCTCGCTCCTATGTGACCTCAGCCCGGCTTGTTAACACTGATGTGTGTGTTCCAGATTCTGTCCGTTCGTGTAAATACGATGGACTTTTTTATTTTTTTCTTACAAACGCTTTAACACCGTCATCCCTCTGCTCTCCATCTTTGACCCTCTGCTTGTTTAAAAAAAGTCAAAGCCTGTGCTGTTTGTGAAACCGCTCTGAACTCAGCCAGTTAGTTAAAAAAAGGCGACACTTTTCCCTTTTTGGCAGCTTTCTCTGTTTCAGCTGATATTCATCTCCTTTTGCTGCAGATGGATTCTTATTACTGAAATCACTTTAAAGAACATAAAAAAATATGTCCAAGTTTTCAAAATGATTAAGTATCACTTTCATACCAGAATGAAGGCATGAATGAGAAGGAGGCAGGTGGAACAGTGAGCCTACAAGGAGGTCAGAGGTCACAGAGGTGCAGGACTTCAAGGACTTAGAGTCGACTGTCCAGGAGGACGGGGAGTGTGGTAAAGAGGTGAAGAAGAGAGTCCGGGCAGGATGAAGAAAAGTGTCAGGAGTGATTTGTGACAAAAGGGTGGCAGCAAAGGTCAAAGGAAAGGTTTACAGACAGTGAGAGCAGCTGTGTTGGACGGTTTGGAGACAAAAAGACAGGAGACAGAACTGGAAGTGCCAGAGCTGAAGATGTTGAGGTTCTCCTTGGGAGGGACGAGGACAGACGGGATTAGGAATGAGGTCCTCAGAGGTACAGCACAGGTTGAAGGACTGAGAGATAAAGTTAGAGAGGCCTGACTGAGATCGTTTGGACATGTGCAGAGGAGGGACAGTGAGTATATTGGTAAAAGGATGTTAGAGAAAAGACAAAGAGGAGATGTATGGATGCAGTTAGAGAGGACATGGAGGGAGATGGGGTGAGGACAGAGGACGCAGAGGACAGAGTTAGATGGAGGAGGACGACTCGCTGTGGAGACCCCTGAAAAGGGAACAGCTGAAAGAAAAAGAAGAAGAAGACGGTAATAATCCAAAAAGATGAACTCGGAGTGAGAATCTGGTACGAGTTACCTCCTTCCTGTTGGTCATTCTCGAATATTTCAGCGTTCGTCGCCGCTGTGCTGCAACAACTCAGGGAGAGGAAGTCCACAATGAGATGTAGACTCTGACTCAGATTATAAATCCGGCTGAAACTTGTTCTGGGAAAAACAGACACAAACTAACACAGATCGGCATTTATTCTACTTTAAACCTTACTGGTTCTGCTTATTAAAGCAGAGTGTCTTCACCAATTTTTGTTTATTTCATCAAGAGAACTGCTGTTGATCAAACCACTCACCAAAACAATATTTAACATTTTTAATAAACTATTATTGTTAGACTGTGTTGCTCACATGACCACTTTTAAATAACAGGCTCTATTTTCCTTTAAATATATATCTTCCTTTACTTTCTTTCTTGGCTTTTATGCCAAATGTTGAGCGACAAATTGAATTTAGAGCCAAAGTTTGAGATCTGTTGCTGAAAAGGAAGCATGTGCTCCCTCAGAAGCTGAGATTAGGCGCCCTAAATGAGAAGAAATGCGACTGGGAGAGCGAAGAAAAGCACGTCTGTCTCGAATTCTTGAAGTCATGTGCATCTGATTGGAGACAGAACGTGTTGTAATGGGTCTACTCATGCCTTCTTTTGCTTTTGTGCATGCAGGGATGAAATGATTGAATTTGATACACATGATGTGAATTAATAAAGTTATTTTTTTCAAACAGACAGACGGAAAACAGTTTTTACCCCGTGTGCTGTCAGGCTTTAAAATAACCGACTCTGGCTTTGTTTTTTTTGGTCGAAAGCATTTCATCTGAATGACAAACAAACAAACCAACAAAAACACTTCTACGGCTCGTTACCAGTGAATGTTGATCTCCAGTCCATCACGCCTCCAATAAAACGCTGCAGTCCTGAATCGGAGCGCAAGCAGAGGGGGTGTGGGGGATGATGGGTAAACTGTAAACACCGCAGGAGCAGGACGCCTTACAAGGCCAGAGGGATCTCCCCGTGAGCAGAGGAATGCTTGAGGGGTGAGCGAAACTGTGGCTCAGATCTGGACCATCCAACAGGAGGGATAAAACAAAATCCTGTAAAATTATTCAGGGTCCTGAAGGAATCACGTCGAGGCACCGAGAGAAGGATGGGCAAAACTGAGCGTGTAAAATCACCAACATCTGAAACCCTGCACCAAAATTAAAGACTTTAAAGTTCTAACTGTTTTGGTCAAACCCTATAAGTAACATGATGTTGTTAGGAGTCCCGAGATGTTCTAGCACTCAGAGAATGTGTTGAGGATGACTCTCAGCCACCACCACAGCAGGTTTGGATCAATATCTGTAAAAGTGTTTGACTTAGAGCCATTTTTGTGTTGACTAAATCAAAGTGACTACAAAACCTAATCAGCAGATGTGCATCCAATGATTGCCTTCTGAGAGTTTCAGTAAAATCCGTCCTATGATTCATGAGATATTTTGCTAACAGACAAAAACACGATCACCTTTCGCCTCTATCAGCGGGTAATAAAAATGGCATTTTACTACAAACGATGAATACTTTCCTCTCTTTATCTCCTGCATCTTTACATCCATTCTGCTTTCTTGTTGTTGATTTTTGTCCTCTTTTTTTTTTCTGCTTCCGCAGATGGAGCTCCAGGACCTCCTGAAGCCGATTTCGGATCACATCCAGGAGATCCAGAACTTCAGGGAACAAAACCGCGGCAGCCTCCTCTTCAACCACCTCTCGGCCGTCAGCGAGAGCATTCCTGCTCTGGGCTGGGTGGCTGTGGTAAGAAAAGATAAAAAACCAAACTGATGCACATGCTTAATTAGATGCTGATCGTTGGAATAAAAGTAAATAATCAACCTAAGTTGTAACTTTGATATTAGTATTTCTGGTTCCCATCAGTGCTAAATATCATTAACATGAAAGCTGCTCTTCTCCAGGATTTGTTTTTATAAATCTTTGAAGCTGTTTCTGGTTTTTGTAAGTGGTTGTCAGGAAAGCACATTTATCGAACACACTGAATGTCAAGGTATCACCGTGTAAACCTTTTTCCTTTTTTTTTTTTTCTACCCATCAAATTAAGACAAATTTACCATTCGATATGAAGTTTATCTTTGTGTCTCAGAGCCAGAAGCCTGGTCCCTATGTGAAGGAGATGAACGATGCAGCCACCTTCTACACCAACAGAGTGCTGAAGGACTACAAGGAAACGTAAATATGAGCGTTGGGTTCTTATATACACCCACCACCCAGCTCGCCTTTCTGTTCCACCTGGGCGGTTCCACTTCACTTCAAGCTCAGGTCCTCTACCAGAGGCCTGATGAGGTTTTATCAAAAATTAAATAACAATACATATGTTTTCCATTCATTTTTATTGAGCAAATTGTGATCCACCTCTGGATCAGCACAGCTGCGGTAAAGTTCAGTTATTTAGTCAATTCTATTCCCTGTTTGGTGATTTTTGGTGATTTGAGGATGGGTACGCCGCAGCCTGAGCCACATCTGTCACAGCTTTACCTGCGGTCGTAGCCGAGGGTCGCTTCTTCACGGCTGGAACAAAATGTCCCCAAACGAGATGCAAAAAGCTTAATGCGGTGTGAGTTTTCCCTGAGAACGATTGAAAACGTCCGTCTTGTTTTGTCTTGTTGCCTCCCATCGGTGCCAGCGACAGACAGCATGTGGACTGGGTGCGCTCCTACCTGTCCATCTGGACTGAGGTGCAGTCCTTCATCAAGCAGCACCACACGACAGGACTGGTGTGGAGCAAGACTGTGAGTAAACTGCTGAATGACAGCTGACGGTTTGTTGAAACGGAAACATTAGACTTAAAATGAGCAGAAAAAAAGCTAAAATAAGCAAAAGTAAAGCTAGAAGGTAACATTAGCAAATCAGTATCTAAAAGCTATAACCATTAAACCAAGTAGCTCAAACCTAAAATCAGCAAACCAGAAGCTAAATGCTAAAAATACCAAACATCATCTCAAAGCTAAAACCAGCAAAATAGTAAATAAAAGCTAAACTAGCAAAATGGCAGGTAAAACCTAAAATAAGCAGCCCGTTATAAAGAAGCTAAAACGAGTAAAACAGTAGATAAAAGCCAAAAATGGCCAAACAGTATCTAAATGCTAAAACCTCCAAACAGTTGCTAACAGATAAAACTAGTGAACCAGTAGCTAAAACCTAAAATGAGCTAAATGTTAGCTAAAAGATAATAAAGCTAGAAAAAAGCTACAAATGCAGCAGGTATAATGTAGACTTCAAATAGCACAAAAATGTATATTTTTTAAGAATTTGAAGTTTTTCATTCATTTCAGTGAAAAAAAAGTAAATAGTTAAATGTTTAAAAAGTATAAAAACTGCAAAAGCCAAAAGTCATAGCCTGACATTTTGACAAATAGTTAAACAGCTGAAATGTACATTAGAAACTATAAACAGGAAAACAAAGGTGTGAAAGCTGAGTCAGCATTAAAACGATTCCAGCACATTTACTAAAATCTTTTTATAGTTATTTCCTTCTTCTTCTTCTTGAACACAAAGAAATCTCTGCCCTCATCATCTTATCTGTGTTTCACCCCGTTTTTATTTACAGGCTTTGATATTTTTACATCGGCCACGTTTAGCTCTCATTTGTAGTGATGAAGCCGTCGGTTGCATAAACGGCTGCAGAGGGCATGAATGAGTGAACGAGTGAATGAGTGAATGAGCTTCTCCTCAGTGGCGGCGCACCGCAGCTCTCTGCAGAGCTCCTGTCACTCCCGTCACTCCCACAGACACTTCTGTTTCTGGATGTCTGCTCGGGAGCTCCTCGGCTCTCGCCCACAGTGGATCCCAGAGATAAATGACGCCGTGAAACTAAACGTTTTGACGCAGACCCGACCTCTTTCTGCTGGAGGTGAGAGGAGGAGGGTTGTCTCTGACTTTTAGAGGCGCAAACGCACTTTTTGAAACCATTTTGTTTTAAATAGCAGATCCCGTATGTTAATACCCTTCTTATCTCTTTCTGAAGCGGTGAAATTCTTAGAGAGTAATTACTGGATGTCCGTCTACAGCTGTTTAACTTCTGGAGTCAACCTGATTCAAGATGGCTGCCACAGCCAATCAACCTTAGCAAGCACAAAAATGACTATAACTCAGGTCGTTTTACAGATTTTGTGCTAAAATTTGGTGTGGTCGTAGCAGATAGTCACCCTCAACACATACTCTGACAGATCACGCATGGTGACTCCTTCAAGGAATGCTAGCTTTCTTTTTTGAATAGATTAAACAGAATCCACAAACCCCAGTCTCCACAGCTGAGCTTTAGGAGTGCCGGCAGCTGCATCTTCTCGTTTCCTCAACTGTGCCCACATGTGTTTTCAGCGTGCAGAAACCTGAGAGGCCGCCGTGGCTGTTTGTGTCAGCTGTTGCTCCTGCTGCGGGACGACAGAGCTGATGTGTGTTGCCCTAACAGGTGGTCCTCAGGGTCTACTTGAATGGAGGTTTTCTTTACAGAGGGACCCCCGACAAATGGCCTGTGTACGCGCGTGGCCTGTTTGCCGTAACCTAAACTGCAGGGCTGGTCTCTCCTCGACACAGCCGTCATCTGCTGCTCAGACGCAGCTTTAATGACGAGCCCATTCCCTGAAAGCCACAGGCTGACATATGGACACATGTATATACAGTTCCTACACTCTATACCAGGCTCAGAGCGTGAAATAAAGGGATTAATTGGAAGCAAAACGCTTCAGCAGGATGGCAGCTGTCTCCTCTATCCCTATTGATAACCAGCCTCCGGTGGATGGTGAGATGCAGCAGGACACAAATACAAGCAAGGAGGAAGCAGTTTTCAGGAGCGTTTAATAACACAAAGCACCATGGAAACTAACAGATTCATGGAAACTAACAGATAATCTAACAAAACAACTCAGGAAAACGAGGAACTGTATGTACTGGGAGGATGTGTGCTGATTACTAACAGAACACAGGTGGTATGAGAAGCTATGGAGCTTCTGTATGAACAGAACATGACTCAGATGAACAGCTAAAACTAGCAAAACACAAGAAAACCAAACAAAGATCAATAAAAATAAAAATCAAAAGACCCACACCATGACATCCTCTGGGACTGGACTTTAATGTGTGCTGCATAATCCTGAAAAATAACACGTTTTTAAACAATAAAACAGAATTTTCTACCAGTAGTTGATCTATTTACTTGTTAAATTGTCAAAATAACCATCAGATTACAAAATCTACAGCTGAAACTGTTTTTACTTGTTATTTCTTTGAATCGTAGTTTTCCTTTTTGTGTCACATTCTAACGTAAAGAGACGGCAAATTCTCAGATTTGGAAAGTGGATCTTAATAAAGTTTAGTGCCGTGTTTGCTATCAAGTAGTATTAGAGATGCTATATTTTGTTTTGTTTAGTTAACCATTTGCTATAACATAGTTGATGCAAAAATGTTTTATGCCTTTATGCTGTGTTATCATCTTTATATAAATTACAGAAGATCCATATACATCTTTGACACTGGCTGCTTTTAATAAAGTGCTGAAAACATCCAGTTCAAATCCCTTTATGTCATCTGTAAAGAGACTGCTGGTTTAGAAGGTTTGTTAAGTTGAAATGATTCATTGGTCAGATTTAGATGGTTTAAAACTACAAAACAAAACAAGAAATCCCCAAAAGATTTCTCTGAAAATGGTCAGAGACAAGGGCTAGACTGAAAAAAGTTAAGAAAGAATCAAGAAAAACTGTCTGCTTGGATTCGAAGTCTAAAGAAACAGCGAGAGGCTCAAGGTCTTCCTCAGTCCTGCATTTTTTCAACATAAAAAAAAATGTTAACATTCTCTGTACTTTATGAACACACAACTCCTCCTCCTCAGTAGTCAGTTTTCAGCCACGCATGAACACACACACATGCTGGATGTAATCCAGCGGTATGTGCTGAGCTGTTTAGTGTAACAGCTCTGCATTGTTCAGCTGCGATATGTGCAACACATGTGGCTCGGGTCAAAGGTCAAGTCTGGGCTCTCACATTAGGTGACGATGCGTCGCTCTGAAGATGTGTGATAAGTGTGTGTCTTGTGCAGCGGCTGTGAGAAGAGTGTGTGTGTGTTTGCATCTTTCTGCTGTAGTTTTTTTGCAAACGTCCCATCAGTTAAACCGAAGCTGTTATGAGGATAGAGGAACCAGTTAATGCAGCTAATCGGATGCTATTGGGTGTCATAAAGCATCAAACTTTGTGATAAATTCTCACAAAACAAAGTTAAAACATTACCATATATTAACATATTGGAACATATTCAACATAATCTTGAAATTACCAAAAATGATTTCAGTGAATCATATTAATTTAGTCCAAGATATTTCTAATGCAAGACTCCACCTGCTGGTCGTTCTTACTACTGCAGCTGTTCTCCATTAAACACCTGTCACGTCTGAATTTTCCTTCAATAAAAGCTCAGAAAATCTAAATGTAACCCTAACCTTGACTTCTTTCCTCTCCCAGGGTCCCATTGCTCCTGCTTCTCTCTTTGACTCCCCCCCGGCCCCGAGTGCTCCCTGTCCCCCTCCTCCCCCTCCTCCCCCCGGCCCTCCTCCAGTCTTCATCGATGATGACTCCAAGCCTCAGGAGGGCGGCGCAGCAGCCCAGCACTCAGCGTTATTCACCCAGCTCAACCAGGGCATGGACATCACCAAAGGTTGGTGTGCCGCCGGGCCAAAGGAGCAGAGGAGGGTAATAAAAGAGCCACGGGTTGTTGTTTTTGACTCCCACGCTCCTCATCTTCTCCGTTTGTAGGTCTGAAGCATGTCTCAGATGAACAGAAGACCCATAAGAACCCCAACCTGCGCTCTCAAACGTCACCGACGAAAAGCAAAGAGCCCCGGCCTGTGAAGTCTCCCAAAGCAGCTGTCCAGAAAAGACCTCCTCTGCTGGAGCTGGAGGGAAAGAAATGGAGGGTGGTGAGTTATTTCCACCCCTCTTACTGGCATCCATCCTGCTCTCGTTCAGGAACAGGAGGCTAGCTGCTCATTTACCTGTGAACCTCCACCCTCGCGTCAGTCTTACAGACAGTTTCGGCTTCCTTGTTGTGGCAGGAGCACTTTGAGCAGAAACACGATTTGCTGATTGAGGAGACGGAGCTGAAGCAGGTGGTGTACGTCTTCAGCTGCAACAACTCCACCCTGCAGGTTAAGGGCAAAATCAACTCCATCATCATAGGTGAGCCACCTGGAAACCAGAGGAACTGAGTGTTAAGAGACCTTGTTGATATTTGTGGAAGCAGCTGAAACTGAGTTGCTAAAGCTAAAAGGAGCAAAATGTTAGCTAATAACTAAAAGCAGCATAAGGAAACAAAAAGCAGAGCAGGTACTGAAGTCATTTAAAAATAATGTAATGTAATAAATATTTGTAAACGAAGTAAAATAGTTTGAAAAGTATAAACTTCACAAAAACCAGAAGTCATAGCCCCGATCTTCTGAATGAGCTGAAGGCTTTGATATGAGAACAACTAAAATAACACAAAATGTGCACAAATATTTAGGTTTTTTTAAAATGTACGGGAAAAATAAAAACCAAGAAAACAGCTGTGTGATTCCTGAATCAGCGCTGACACAAATGAGATGTTTCTTGTCTAAACTTTCCTCATATCGGCTGATTTATTTCCTTTCTTCAGATAATTGTAAGAAGCTGGGTTTGGTTTTTGAGAACGCTGTTGGGATTGTAGAGATCATCAACTCCAAGGCCATCCAGTTACAGGTGAGGACTCTGCTACAACTCTGCCATCAAAGAGCCATTTCTTACCACCTTATTGTCTTTTTTTTTCCTGTAGGTGTTGGGAACAGTTCCCACCATCTCTGTCAACAAGACGGAGGGCTGCCAGATCTACCTGAGCAAGGACGCTCTGAGCTGCGACGTCGTCAGCGCCAAGAGCTCCGAGATGAACATCCTGATCCCAGACGGAGACGACGACTATGTGAGTGTCTGCGCGGGTTCGGAACGAGCCAGCAGCTGGAAACAGCTGGACAGTTGATTTCTTCCCTCTGTGCGCTGCGCTTCAGCGGTCTTCTCGGTTTGTTTTACAGAAGGAGTTCCCCGTCCCGGAGCAGTTCAAGACGGTTTGGGACGGGTCCAAACTGGTGACAGAACCCACAGAGATCGCCGGCTGATCAGATGTAAACACGTACGGTGCTGTGCAAAATAAATGAAAAAGCAGCAAAAGTCCCTAAAAAAACGAAGATCAGGAAGCCTGGAATGCCACTGATCAAGACCTCTACATATGATCACATGAAAGTCTGGAAGCAAATCATAAAGAAGTTTTTGCTCTTTTGCACAGCACTGCATGTGTCTGTCCTCGTGTCAATGTTCAGATTTAAAAATAGGAGCTGTGTTCTTGATCCAACATTTGTGACTTCAGGAGAACGTTCTCTGGCACTTTGAATCATTTAATAGTAACAAAACCCCACACCGTTGGCTCTCAGGTTTTCAGTAAAACATCAAATTTACACCCTTTTGTTGCAGGTCTGTCACAACAATACAGACATTTACAGAATCGTATGTAGCTCCTTTTTTTCCTCATCTTATTATTCCAAAACACTGATGATGAATAACATTAAAACAGTCTATCACATAAGCCTGTACACCACAAATTCTACTATTTGATATATTTTATTGATTTTAGTGCATAAAAGTCATGTATTAATGTTTTTAGTGAGATTACTTTTAATATGTTTTGCATTTTTGCTCCAGTTTTGATCATATGAATACATAAAACCGAATGTTCAGCGATGAAGGAGCTCGGGTGAACGTAAAAGCGTCAGATCAGATGGGCTGCTGCACAGATATATCTGAATAATTCAAATCATGGCAAATTATCCTGCATGTGATTATAATATACAGAGCAGTATCAGTCATGCTTGATCACTTCGTCATCTGTACATCACTTTATTTTGTACTAAAATACAGCATATGGCACCAGCATAAGATAAAAATGTACAAGAACCTAATGTTTAATTTACATGGAATTATGTAAGACTTGTTATTTTTCAAATAAAGTTAAAATCTGTCACTTGTGGCTTGTTGGAGTTTTATTTTACGTGAAGAATTAAAACAGAAACAATAGGAGGGGAGAAAAATACTAAAATCACAAAAACACACCAAAAATGAAAGATAAAGCATTTCTTGAAGAAATGCATATCGCCCTTTTCGTTCCAGAGTCTTAGAGAAATGATGGCGTTGTAGCTGTTTTAGTCAAACCTTTTTGTGGCGGGCAAAAAAATCAAAACCGTGACAAGAAGACAAATCAGAGCAGAGATTTAAAAACAGCTCAGTGGAAAAAAACAACAACATATTTTTGTCTAAAATGACGACACCAAGAATGTGTTTCAGTGTTTGATCACCACGTTTCCCTGAGAGTCTTGAGTAAAGAGCATTTCGTCCTCTTCCTCCTCCTCGTCTACAGATTTATAAGCACAACTTCTCAGCCCCGCAGTGCTCAGATTACTCTGATCTCTCAGTGGACTTCTGGGCAGCAGACCTCGATGTGCGATCACCCTGTAGCCCTCGGAGTCCTGGGTGAACAGCGCAGCCCAGCTGTCCTCCTCAACCTTTCTGTGTCGCTGCTGAGGTTTCCGAAGAGGCGAGCTGCTCAGTTTATTCCACGTGGAGTCAAAACGTGCCTCTTTCCCTGCACCGCTCCGTCCTCCGGCTGGGCGTTTTAGTGTTGGAGCGCTTTTTGGCTCTGTCCATTTCTGACCTGGCAGAAGTCCAAGATGAGAGGAAGAAGGACGCTTTGTTGGGGAATTAAAAGAGATGGACCTGCTGTTCTCTTTCTCATCTTCTATCTGAGGATGGTTCTTATCTGGTGTTTGAGTTACTCTTCCTTCCACGTCTGTCAGACTTTCAAAAGCCTCCTCACTCTGTTGACTGTCTAGAAAACTCCTCCCAGAGTTGTCGAGGTTTTTCTTTTCAGTTAGATTGAATTCCCTTTTGGGGAACTGGCTGCAGGTGAACAGTGGGTCCTGACTCCATGCCTGAAGAGGTAGCTGACTGTCATGTAGCAACAAGGAGGCTTCAGTGAGCCTCCTCTTACTCTGAGGGGGTTTCCACTCTTCAGACCCTTTATCTTCAGATTCACAGTTTAGCAAAGGCAAATGATGTCCTCCTTGATTCTGTGGCAGTGCTGCTTCAGTCTCAGTCACATTTTCATCACAATCCACACCAGAGTCACAGAGACCTACATCTCGCCCTCGTTTTTTCACACCGGGCCCGCCTGAGGTAGATGATGAAGAGGGACACACTGGATCCAGGTTTGGTAATTCAGAAGTGCACATCTTATGGAGAACTTTCAGAAGAACAAGAACACAAAATAATGTCAGTTTAAAAAGTTTCATATGTTCATTCACAAGACTACTTTTGGTCGACTTCTGACTGCTTACCTCTTCGATGAGGTGCGAAAAACATCGATATAGAGCTCTGTTTGGTCTTTGGCATTTCCATTTTGGTCTGAGTGAAGTTGAGTGCCACAGCCAAGTTGTAACCTTCACCTTTAGTGAAGGGATTCAGCAATTTAGAGATGGGGCGAGCAAGTCGTTTCTGCAAGGCAAAATATGCAATACCAAATGTTACCCTGTTAATGTTAGTTGATCCAGTAGAGCAGTGTAATTAGAAGATACTGATAAGTGTTTTCAAACATTATTTCAAAGATTTGCTGAAAGGAAAGGAAGCTGAGATGTGTTTAGAGCTCATTTAAAGCATCACCTGTTTAACTTTTCCTTTCAGTTGCGTTGCATCGAGCCAGACGCCACATTCATCCTGAGCAGAGAGCTGCGGTGCTGCTTTAGAGGGCTTCATAATGAAGAGGGATGAAAAAACCTGCAAAACAGTAAATGTAGATTTTAGAAGCATAATCACAACCTCCTGGTAGTTACTTCAAAAGCTTTTAACATGCTTTCATATTAATAAACAACTGAAGACAAAAATATTATGTGATTACTGCTAAATTTACTTTATTATTGACATCAGCAAAACCTGCTGACGGATTAGCTTTTTATACGTTTATTTTAGGTCATTTTAGTTTACAGTAATGTAAAGACAGAAAGATCATATTGCTCGTTTTTATTTGTCAGATCTCGCTGCTTTCATAAACTTTTAGTTTATATAGTAAACAGCATTTATACTCATGAGTAAAATTTACAGGTATGACAATAAATAAATAAATCTAAACATGTATTCTGAGGTGAGATATTTTTGATTAAATGCAGACAAAACACAAAGTATTTTCACAATGCAATCTGTGTTATTTATGTAACCATATAAAATTACCTGAAACTTTAATTTCAACATTTGTAAATTAGACATTAACAGATTAGACACAGTTTAACAAAACAGCACTGTTTTTAATATTAAATGTATTTTAAAGCAACCATAATAAAAAACGTGGTCTTTGAAAACAAACAGTTTTATTTATATCTTAGATTACATCAAAAGCCAAAATATAACACAAGTAAGCCTAACGTTATTAATAATATGACTGTTGAAAGAAATAAAATAGTTTACGGTTTAGTCATTTTATATACGCCTTTTAAACAAAAGCTCGTGTATTTTAACAAACTCATAACATGTTCAAGCAACGTTTTTAGATTCTTTAACTTACCAAAGAATATTAATGTTGACAAACTAAGATTTTGTACGATAAAATCCCTCTCTTTTCAGTTTGTTTCTGCCGCCACAACAATGAGCTGCCCTTGTCGTTTGACTGATTAAAAATCAGTCAGACGACAAGAAAGACCTAATAGTGGTTTATTGTCACAAATAGCTAAAATTCCATATATGGTAATATCCGGAAAAATACCTAATCTATTTAAAAAACTAAATTGTTTGCATTTTAAGTGAGGCGCGTCGGCCACCTAATGGCTTGACGTATGCTGGTCTTCGTAGGAGGGTGTGTTTACATCGACGTCACAGCATTTTGCCAATAGGGTAAGTAAAGTGTTTTTAATTTAGCTTTTAAGCTGTCCGTTAAAATGCAGTGAAAAGGCTGAAACCTTGTGACATATTTTCATAGTAAGACTTTGTTGTTTGTCGTTGAATGGCTAAAAATAATGACATATTCGTCTGAGTTTTGTAAAATCGTAAAGGAAGTGCTAACGAGTTAGCATTGGCAGCTTCGACAGCTAACTTCAGGGGTAGTTCGGTGATAAAAACGAATGTATTGCCGATTATAGACTCTTTTTAAGGGTAATCTATAGTATATCAGTAACATTTTCCGTTCAGTTTTAGTGTTTGGATCAGAAATCTGTCGTGGCTCGTTTTTTATTTGATTTAGATTTGTTCAACTCTTTTAGCTGACCTGTAATTAATTAATCAGGCCAAGTTGACCCTACAGTGCCAGATCATAGTTTTTAACTGTGTGTAACAATAACAGTAAATAACGATTGGTTTTAATAATAAATAATAATAATAATAAAGCTCAGGAAATCATTAACTTACGTATTATGAGCGGATGAAGGCATTCCTAATAGATCTTGTTGACGTTTCGTTTTGTTTTTATAACCAGTCCTCATTATAAGCTTTTATTATAATTTGACTGGGTCCTGGTTTGCCCCAAAAAGCTATGTTAGTCATTATTGAGAAACTTAAATTCTGATCCATTTTTTTCCTGCTTATTCTTAAATATCAGACCACTTTCCTAGTACATCAGCATCATGTTTCATGGCATAGCAGGCACAGGAGGAGTCGGTGGAGGTAAGAGATTGAGATTGATGTATTCAGACGGTCAAAACATCTTCCTTTAAATAGTCAAGTTCAGTATTATTACACTTAATCCTTTTCTCTTCGCAGCTCCCGCTAATAAGCCTGAGTTGTACGAGGTAAATATAACATTATTGCTTTGTAAACCTTAAAGACACACAGAACAGTCATTTCACTGTGTACATTTCCAAATGTTTGTTTACATTTATTTTCTTAGAAACCATATGTACTCTTTTGTTTTAACAAGAAAAAAAAAGTCTATAGGTGTAAAACTTAAGATGGCATCAAGAGTAACTTGCACTCATAAATTTTGTCATTTCAGGAAGTGAAACTTTACAAAAATGCAAGGGAACGAGAAAAGTAAGTGTAATATATTGTCATCTACTTGAGTAATATGAGCTTGATTTAAACTGCATTTTTGGAATTTACATTTTTGCAACGTTTTTAATCTTTTTAAGGTACGACAACATGGCAGAGTTGTTTGCTGTTGTGAAGACCTTGCAGGCCCTGGAGAAGGCTTACATCAAGGACTGTGTAACGCCTAATGAGTAAGTGACACTTCAGCTAATGCACCAGCTACACTTTGAATGCATGTTAGATTAACGTTGAGGAAATTGTGTTTCCAGGTACACCGCTTCCTGTTCCAGGCTCCTGGTTCAGTATAAGGCTGCTTTCAAACAGGTGCAGGGCTCTGACGTCGGCTCCATCGATGATTTCTGCAGGAAGTACAGAGTGAGTCCTCATCTTGATTATTTTATAGAGATTTAAAGGAAGATATACTTTTTAAATGTCTTATTTTGGATATGTTTGCTGTTGTCTTTCTGTTTTCTAGCTTGACTGCCCGCTAGCAATGGAGAGGATTAAAGAGGATCGGCCAATCACCATCAAGGATGACAAGGGCAACCTGAACCGCTGCATTGCAGACATAGTTTCTGTATGTTTTTTCCTATTATTATATCAAATATTGTTTACTTTAAATGTATATAATTATTAAAACTGTTCAGTTTTAGTTGCTTCTGTTAATTAAGAACAATGGTTGAAAGTGTGAGTCTGTTGCCAACTTTAAATCTTGTTCCTAAAAGCAATAGATGGACACTTCCAAATGCCTTAAATGTTTGACTATAAGAGTCTTAGATGTTCAAAAATGGTCATTTTCTCTCCATCCTTTCTGAACTTCAGCTCTTCATCACTGTGATGGACAAGCTGAGACTGGAGATCAGAGCCATGGATGAGGTACTTTAAAGTATTTCTATGTAATATTGGCAATAAATGAGTGGCATTAGCTGACAAACTGACTGATTTTTATTGCTTCAGATCCAACCAGACCTGAGAGAATTGATGGAAACCATGAACAGAATGAGCAACATGCCTCCAGACTCGGAGGCAAAGGACAAAGTTAATCTCTGGTCAGTTTCGCTAAACACATTTTAGCATTTATATTATTTAGTCCTGTTCAGTGTCAAATCCTATGTTCCTGTATGTAAACCCCTTTTTGTAAGTGCAACTATAATTGTATGAAATATATATTGTGCAGTCATGGTAATTTTCTTTATCAAAACGTTTTTAATAAGAATATAAGTTGTTTGTCCCATTGCTCAAGTTTCATGTTTGAATTTCAGTAGAAATGTCTTAGTCTTAGCAGTGTTTTAAAAAATGTTTCATAATATTCATCATCTTTCATAAACATTTCCTCGCAGGTTGACCACCCTCAGTTGCATGTCCGCCTCAGACGAGCTGGATGATAATCAGGTTCGTCAGATGCTTTTTGATCTGGAGTCGGCCTACAACGCCTTCAACCGCTTCCTCCACTCCTCCTAAAACTTTTGTCCACCAAAGACACCTCAGCGTGGAACTCTAACTTAACAATTAAAGGCTACTTTCTTCTGATTGTTCTGCCAGGGAGTAGATTCATATCTGGACAGTTTTCAGTCCCACATCTTTTTCATTTTGTCTGTACGTTAAGTTCTTTAACCAAGTCTTGTACAGTTCAAACTCTGCTGCCTTGTAAACTCCGTTGTTTCTGGTTCATCATGCCGACTGCAGCCTTGCTTTGTGGGTTTGTCCAATATTATAAGCTGCTCCTTAAGCCTTTTTTTATACTCAAATGTGTGAAAGATCTTTTTGGCTCTTTATTCTGGCTTTGACAGAACAATTTTCTCTCAACTTTGTACTGTGAGATTAAAAAAAAATCTAATTTTATAGCTAAATTTGGCAGAGCACCAACAAAAAAAAAGCATTTTATTGAAAAAGAGAAGATTTCAACAACTAAAGTCTTTGTGTTTCTCTAATTGTATCTGATGTGTCACCTATAACATGTTTATGTTTCATATCACATGGGTTTTTACTGTAAAATCTTGTAAGTCTGTAAATAGAGTAAAAGAAACAGGCTTTGGCTTCAGCTCATCTTCTGCCTGACAGTTCTTAGGCGAAACAGATATTTGGGCTTGAAGATGACCAATTAGACTACACTCCTTGTTAATTATAGTATAGATGCTGAGGTGGAAGGAATGTTGTTTTTGTTGTTCACTTCTTGTTTTCCTCTCCCTGTACTTTAACATGTCTAACCCAAATGTTTGTTAGGAAAGAGGGCTTCATCCCATTATAAGTAGGCAAAACTGAGATGGACAGACTCATTTTTGCTTGCTAAATATGTTTCAACCTTCAAAAGCCATTAGGGGAAAACATATTTATTAAGATGGATCATTGTAAATAATAGTGTTGATTTTTAAATAAAAGCATGTAATAGCTTTTTAGAAATAAAAATCTGGAAGATTGCTTGTGTTGTGGGGCATTATTTTGTAGAAATATTTCATTTTAAAATTAAATGTAGTAGCTTTTGTGGCTATTATATTATATCGGATATGTTTTGTAGTCCTAAAATCTTTTAATTATTTCAACCATTCAGGTATCCAAACGTCCAGCTTGTTCAGGACAGTAAAGCTTCAATTGTTGGTTTTATAATCTTTATACTTTTTTAATTATTTAGCTTCATTTTTAGTTTAATTGTCAGAAATGCACTGAGAACCCTTCAAAGCAGTGAAAACTTTGTGCTCTCTGGTACTGTTTTGCTAGTTTCAGCTTTTAACTACGATCTTGTTGGTTTAGCTGCTGGTTTGCTAATTTTAACTTTTTTTACTTCAGCATTTATCTAGAATAAAGCCAGAGTTTAGCCAATTTTAGCTTTTGTTCTGATTGTTTTAGCTTTAAACTATCCAAATTTCCAAAATGTCAGCAATTGTCACAGAAAATACAAATATTTCTAGTTTTACGTTTATTTTTGGTCTCACAAAAGTTGTTTAGCGGTTCTTGTTCTGGTCTTGCATTAATATATTCATAAAATGTCAAACATAATACCGGAACTATTTTCATTTGGGCCAGTACTTCCTGCATCGTTAGCCGCTTCGTTTCCACGACAACGGGACAGAATGACGTTCACGCTGCGGCCCCTTTAAGAGCCCGGCAGCGGCGTATTCGTTACCATGACGACGAGTAACGAGAGGAGCCCCACGTCTTTTCCGTAGGAGCGAAGGGGGCGCGTGGAGTCGCAGGGAGCAGCCAAGTTCGCACGTACTCACAACATATTGAACAGTAAGTGATTCCCGGCTTCTGAATGGAGATAAAAATTAACTCGCAGTTCGAAAAACACGGGTAGAAGTCGAGGAGAGCGGCGGGTGACCGGAGGGGTCGCTTGAGGGTTGCCAGGTAATCCCACAGCGGCGGCTGCATTAATAATATATGAACATTTGTGGAGCTGAAAGGTGACTTCTGAGACCTGTTTAACACCTGTTCCGGGTCGTTTCAGCGGGAATAACCAGGGATGCTTTCTGCGTGAGCCGAAGCACAACTTCTGCCCCAAGAAAGATGAGCAAGAAGTATCAGACAGCAAAGATCCCGGAGTTTGAGAACCACATTTCTCTCAAATATGAAATCAAGAAGAGAATTGGGAAAGGGGTGAGCAGTTTTTTTTACTCCCAGCTGCACTTGAAACAGATGCCATATTGTAATTTCTCCACAGGAAAAAAAATCCTGCTTTAATCTTAAGAGAATTCCTGACATTCTCCTGACTTAAACCACAGAGCAGGGAATATTTGTTTGCAGATCAGCTTATGTATTATGTTGCCTCTGCAGCTCATTTGTTTTTTTCCCCTCTCCACCGCTGCTCTGTGGTCGGCTCTGGACTAACTACCTTTCCCCAACCCGTCAAGGGAGAGCCATAAACTGTTGCTCTGTTTTACAGCCAGCTGCCTGGAAAAATGCGATACAGACGTGCCATCCCGGGACACCTAGACGTGACTCTGCCTCACTTTACACACCTGTTCATCAGCTGCACACTGGGCTTGCTTTGAGGAACCAAGCAGTACCAAGTGCAGCCCCGTAACTGTGTTTGAAAAGTCATAAATGTTTTTTATTTTATTGCTTTAAACAGGGAAAGTCGGTCAGTTTTGTTTTCCTGGGATACAAAGAGTCTGCAGAGCGCCGTGTGAATATGATCCACTGGCCTCGCTAACAACAACAGTGGATTCTGACCCCCTGCCTGCCTCACTCCTGCTTGTGCAATCTCCTTCTTCTCAACAGGCCAAACTGTATTCTAATGACGCTGTGATCAGTTTACGTTTTCAGCTTTTCCAAAGGCAGACAGGGTCGCAAACGCTGCGAGAAAGGACAAAGACACAAAAGATCCACAAGGCAGCTACACAGACTTCTTAAAGATTTTAAAAAACAAAATTGTCCAGAAGAAAATGGAGCTCTAACCTCATTGCTCTTTTTCTGCCTTGCCAACATTCATTAGCTGCCCCTTGACATATGCAGTGTTGTTTCTGTTTGCTTGTTTGTTTGTTTGTCTTCATTTGTCCAGTGAAGTCACGTCTGCAGGTACAAGCAGCCACCTGATGAGGTGTAGTTTTTCTCTCTGTCTCAGGCTTACGGCATCGTGTGGAAGGCCGTCGACAGACAGACGGCGGAGGTCGTGGCGGTGAAAAAAATCTTTGATGCTTTCAGAAACAGAACAGATGCCCAGGTGTGTGAACATTGTTTACCTGAGTGAAATAAAGACATCAAACATAATCAAACCAGGGGGGGGGGCGGACTTGTTCTCAAAAGTTTTAATTTCTCCCCCTTTCCAGTCATTAAAGCTGAAATGTTAGCTTGAATCTGTTCTGTAATTATCTTCATTTATGATCTTCACTTGTCTGCAAACCTCTGATCCACGGTTTAATCGTTCTTGTAAAACCTCCTCCTTCACCTTCAACACGGCAGCTAATTATTAATTAGACCAGGAGGCTCGAGTGTTTATAGCTGCATGTTTCACATCCTGACTGCAGTGTTTTGTTTTTGTGTTTTTCTTTTTACAGCGAACATTCAGAGAAATCATGTTCCTCCAGGTAATAATATTGCTTGCATGAAATAATACCTTCATTAACTGTCGAGCTTCAGTCTGTGTCCACAACACACAGATAATCTCATTCTTATCCTCACCACCTGTTCGTATAATACATTCAGATCAGTGCTTTCCAAACTTTTCAGCTTCTGACCCAGAAAATAAAAGCAGTAGAGACTTACATCCCCGACTATTTTTGTTTAAATGTTGCTAATAACGCAACTAAACAAAGATGTCATGACAGTACCATGATTGTTATAATATTCTCATCAATTTATGACTATTGCTTTTTATGTTTTATAACAATTATCAGAAAAATATGCTAGTAGCACTCATTTCTAACTTTTATTTGATTTCTGTTAATTACCTTTCTTGGCCCCACAGTGGGGTCTGTCCTCAACATTTCGACCCACTGATTGAGACGTACGTCGCTTTAAGAAGTAAATAGTTTCCTTTGGGAACAATCTGTGTTGTTTATGAATTAGACAAGCTTTTAAAAAGAAGATTTTTATCTCATATTACTGTGGTCAAACTGATTGGCACAGCCCACATTTGTTTTCAGCTACAACCAGAAATGTGCCGGTGAGGTTTTAAACTATATTTGCAATAAAATGGCGGCCTCTGCTTGGTTTGTAATGTATAGATAGCAAAGTGAAAATACTCAGATAAATAGACTGTAAACAGATCGCTTAGAGTGACAGAATTAAAAGGATATTGCATGAATTTGGCACATACAGTATGTATCAGTAACGTTGTTGAGACCTCTGAAACTGCTTTTGATTAGTATTCATCAGATTAATTTGTGTCTAAATAAATAAACTCAAAGCTGATGTAGTTTAGTGGGTGGCAGTCCACAGTCTGTGTCACCTGATCTGCATGTTCTCCTGCTACCCGATCAGCTCACGTCATCTTCCAGTAAAAACCCAGAGCTGTGGTCTCACTGTTTTGTAGCGACGATTATGTAAGCCGTGTTGCAACTTGTGCCGTTCTTCTGCGCCGCGCTCTGGCGCTACCGTCCAGCTATTACAGGACTGTGCTGCCTTTGTTTCTGTTGCTGACACGTTTAATCCCTCCACAGGAGTTTGGAGACCACGCCAACATTGTCAAACTTCTAAACGTCATCCAAGCACAAAACGATAAAGACATCTATCTCGTCTTTGAATACATGGGTATGTATTGTGATGCAGAAACACTCCAACAAGTACGCATCATTTCAGCTTACAAAACATCTAAAGATAAGGACTGAAGTGGTTGGAGGCAGGTTAGCAGGGTTAGGACTTTAGCAGCTCAATGCCAAAAGAAGTTTAAATGATATTCCTGGGTGTAACACAATAATGTTTAGGATCTTATCATTTGTTTAAATTGATGCTGCAGCAATAGGTGACCAGCTTTCCCTCTTCTTCTTCGTCCTAGATACGGATCTGCACGCTGTGATAAAGAAAGGCTCTCTTCTGAAGGACATCCATAAGCGTTATGTGATGTACCAGCTCTTCAAAGCCATCAAATATCTCCATTCAGGGAATGTTATCCACAGAGACCAAAAGGTGAAAAATGTTTGTCAGAATTTGGACATTTCATATTGTTAATTTGGCATATTTAGTCTTAAGTTTTTCTTTTTGTTTTAAAATAAAACCCCAGTAAATCATAAAACCCTTGACCTTTCAAGCAAGAATGAAGTTCCTCACATTAAACTTCCTTTACATTTTCCACTCTTGGTTTCTGTCTTAAACGGAAAACCTTGTTGAGAATCTGACTTGTTTTAATAAATGAATGCTCTTCCGCCCGTTTTCTCCACAGCCCTCCAACGTGCTCCTGGACTCAGACTGTGTAGTCAAGCTCTGTGATTTCGGCTTGGCCAGATCACTCAACCAGATCCAGGAGGACAGCGGGAACCCGGCGCTGACGGAGTACGTGGCCACACGGTGGTATCGAGCACCAGAGATCCTGCTGGGATCCTCAAGGTATCAGCTGCGATCAGCATCAGTTGTTCCTAGAGCATCTGACCTCCGCCCTTCACAATAGTTGATTTATTAATGATGAAACAGTAACAGGACATACTCTTGTCTATTTTTGGAAGAGTAGTTGGAAGAGTAGTTGATTTATAGATGAAACCCCAACCGTGTAACCATTTGTCAGCTTTGAAAATGGCTACTTCCTCATCTGCTGCTCTGCTGTTTTGGTGTTTTCAAATCCCTAAATCTCAGGTGTTTTGTTGACCCTTATTTTTTAAATCTACATAACCAATTATCTCCTTCCTGAGCGCACAAACCTAATAATATGTGACTTCATTTTACAATGAAAACATGCTTCCTCAGACACCAGCAGCACCTTTCATATCTATTTTTAAAGTAAGTCCAGGTCCTGCAGTACATTTTTGATGTGACACACCCCCTCACCCAACCTTTCCTTTAAACTTAACCTTAAATTTCAACCTCAGCTTTAAACTAAAGCTAACCTCTAAACCTTACCTTTATATCACATTGCTCATGTAAGATATGCATGGCTTAATGGAGACGTTGTGTATATTACTGTAGCCCCACAAATAGAAAATTAGCATTTTTTTTATCAGAATGCACATTTAGAAGGAGTTTTAATATCTCATTAGTTGCAAGCTGTAATCTCACCACTAGGTTGCACTGAACACTAAACACCGCTCCTTTAAAGCGGCACCATTCTGAGTTTCCCAGCCCCTAAAAGACGTGTTTGTTGTCCAAAGGTACACCAAGGGTGTGGACATGTGGAGCCTCGGCTGCATCCTGGGAGAAATGCTGCTGGGAAAAGCCCTGTTTCCTGGAACGTCCACCATCAACCAAGTAGAGAAGATCATGAGTGCCATACCTCACCCAAGTCCCGAGGGTGACTAAAATCTCAAAAGAGCTTTTTCGAGTGTTCATCAGTTTCAGCCTGGATTAAATAATTACTTTTATGCTTTCAGATATTCTCGCCATCAAGTCTGAATACGGAGCTTCTGTCATTCAGAGGATGTTACTGAAGTAAGGCAATATGTAGTTTTGTTTTATTTCATGTTTTTGCTATTTATATTGTAAAAGTCCTTCTCTATACAAAGACACATGAACAGAACCTTTTAACTGTGTAATTGTACGTATGTGTATGTTATCAGCCAATGACCTGCAGCTGTATTTGTTCTCAGCAGGACTGTATTTGACGTTAACACAGAGTCTACAGTTCCTCATCGGCCTTTTTGTGACCTTGTCATTGCCGGCACAAAGCTAAATCAGGGAGTGACGCAAACAAATTTTCTTCCTGTCCCCTGGGTTGACTATCACGAGAGCGTGCACGAGGAGATGAGTTTAATTAAAAACACAGGGAGACCGCAGTGATGCAATAACCCAGCAGTGACAAAGCCAAACAGGCCGCCTTCTTGTGACGAGTGCCTGGAGATATCTGAACGAGCAGGCCTGAAAACATACAATAACCACTTCAGGCCTTCTGTTCTGACTGCTTCCAGAGGTCAAATGTTTTTATTTGTTTTGTTTTTTTTCCTCTGACTCCTTCTGTTTCCTCCATTCACCAGACCGCAGGTGCCTTTGGAGGATCTTCTCCAGCCGTCTGTGCCACCTGACGCTCTCGACCTGCTGAAGGGATTGCTAGTTTTCAACCCAGACAAGCGGCTGACCGCAGAGCAAGCCCTTCAGCACCCATACGTAGCCAGGTATTACAGCTTTGTGGTTAGAAAGATTGTTAAGAGATATTTTTTCATGTATTATTTTTCTGTTTTCATTGATATTAAACACGTTAATCTACAAATCTCTTCACCATATTCAGCTGTTTGTGCTGTTTGTTGATTAGAGATGTCAATATTTGTAAAATAATATGTCATGTGTAATGACTACAACTGAGTTTTCTGTTCTCCTAGGTTTCATAATCCAGCCAAAGAACCAGCTCTCAACTACGATGTAGTACTGCCAGTGGACGATGATGTGCAATTATCTGTGGTTCAATACCGCAACAAAGTATATGAGGTACTAAAATTCAGAGTGAATTAAAGTTTTTCCTCAAGCGGCTCATATTGCACTAAAGCTCACTGCAGTAACGTGTTAATTAGGCATTCACAAAGTCATAGTTCAACTGATCACACAGACTAAACCTGGTAAATGTTCCTCTTGTGCACCCACAGATGATACTGGAGAGGAGAACCAACCGTGGGATGCTGAGACTGCCCAAGAATGGAGGTTGTGTAGAAAACCAAGAGAAAACCACCGTGAAGTGTGATAAGGGGGAGCAGAGCCCAGTAGCGGCAAACCGCCATGGAGCTGACAACCGTAGAGGGAAAACGCAGCGTGAGCAGAATGATGAGACAAACCCCGTTACTTCACATCCAGATGTCGTCCAAACCGGCGCCGTGAGTTCCTCTGCTGCCGAGAAGACGAGCCCAGTGGTTGGCTGTGGCTATGGAAAACCCTCGTATAACCCCATCACACATGTCCCAAGTAAGAGCAGTTTTGAAACACGGATATTGTTTTGGCATGACAGAGCTGTGAAGAAGAACATAAACCCCTCTTTTATTCATCCAGATGGTTTTGTTCGGGTTCCAGCTCATCACCTCGCTGCAGCCAGCAGGAAAGCAGCTGGACAGACCAGTAATGGCACCGCAACTACACCACCAGCAGAGGGCTCCGGAGCTATCGTAGTAAGCAACAGACTGCACTTTGCTCACCTCTTTACTTTTACTTGTGACCTAACCCTGGTTTCTTTCAGTTTTGCTTTCTTTCTTGCGTTATCTACCAGCATCCTTCTCTGAACTTTAGTCTGACTCTTCCCCCTCTCTTCTCCAGTCCATGGACCAGATTCTGCAGCGCGGCCGCTCAGCTCCTCCTGTCCACAACCACTCCTTCTCCTTGGCCCTAAACCAAACACAGAACAACCCTTTAGTCCGCAAGGACGAGACGTCTCTGTCTGCCGGGCTGCACATCACCTCAGCTCGCCTGGTCAGTGCATGATGTTATCTAAGGCTCTGAAGATTTTAAAGTGACAAGACCTGGTGACAATAATAACACTTCCATTTTCGTCTGCAGCACCAGCGCTCCAGTCCTCAGGCTCGTGAGGCTCAGCCACCGCCGCGGTTCAGCAAGAAGGTGTTTCAGAACCACTGTAACGTTGCTGCTGCTGGAGACCCACGAGCCAAATTAGGCAGCTATTCCCAGGCCTACGGTACCATCAACAAGACGGAGCTGGACAACCTGCTCCGAAACCGCCCTCACCACCAGTAGCTGCTGGAACACCAGCGGCGTGGCCTTGTTTTGGCAGGATGTTGGGTGCCAGACATAGAAACTGTTGGGTGAAACTTTATTTTTGGTACTGTATGAATTTCAGTCATGGAGAGATTTATTTAAATTCACTGCCCTCCATGGTGAAATCTGTTGCGTTTATCAAAGTGAAAGCTGTGGCCTTTTTTTTAAATGTATATGTTTGATGCAGCCATATTGTTTGGATCTGAATTGAGAATATATTGATGAATATGCACCACTGTTACGCTCTTCTAGCTAATCCATCGTCTTGTCTGCCTGACAGGATGACAATGCTTTTCTGAATATATTTGTAAAATGTCACAAATAGAGGGAGCCCAACAGGTGACACTCTAAGTTAGAATCAGCCAAGAGTTTTCATTTTGATCAGGTAAAAACAAACTTACCTGAAGGCTTAATATCACATAAACAACATTATTATTCCATTGAGTTTTCAGAGGGACATGTAACAGTTGTGAAATGTGCAAACAGATGTTTTTATTAACAGATTATATGTAACAACAGCAGCAATAAGCCTCCTTGCTGTAACGTGTGCAGCACATGAAGTTTGATAATAAACTGAGGTTGAAGAGTTGATCCTGACTGGAAGTTTGACAGAAATGTTAAAGCCTCCATTAATAATGAATACTGATGATTACCAGTTTCTTTTACCAAATGCAATTGTTAATACTGGTCCGGTTTTTATTTGTTTTTGTGGTAAAAACAGTTAATCCGATGGTTCCCATCCCAAAGGAATGATGGCAACATCACTTACGATTAAACTATCAGATTATTGTATTTTTTTTGTTTGTTTTGCATCCTCATATTTATTTGCTATTTTTACATAGAAGATATTATTTTGAAATTGTTCACTTGTCGGTCCGCAGTCTTTCAGAGAGTACCTCAATTTATTTGTTCATATGACTAAATGGAAACTGAGGGGAGAAACATTGTTTGGTTGGAGGGATCATAACAAACCAAACATGACACAGGGCTGAAAAGTAGAACAATAAAATAACTTTTTATTATTGTTATTATTATTATGTGAATGCTAAGTCATGCTTTTTATAACTGTTTATACATCCAAACATTTGAAACATTTCTTTGTAGAAATATACTGAGAAAAAAACCCCATTGTTCTTTTTAAAAGCTACTGCACCTTTCTTGCTCTATTTTTCTTCTTATGTTGCATTTAGTGTTTAGCTCCTGTTTTGCTGTTTTATCTTTTAGCTAAGGTTTTGCTAATTTTAGCCACTGGCTACTGTTTTGCATTGAGATACAGTTATGCAGATTTTAGCTTTGATTTTGCTAAATTTAATTTTTAACTTAACTCTTGTTTTGCTTATTTTTTGCTTTGTAGCAATGATTTTACTAATTTTAGCTTTTACCTAAGGTTCTGCTAATTTTAGCACTGAGAAACAGCTTTGCTTATTTTAGCTTTTAGCTTTTGTTTTGTTCTTTTTAGTCCTGTTTTGTTCATTTTTACTTTGCAGCTATGGTTCTGCTCATTTTAACTTCTGTGTTGCGTGTTTTAATTTTAACCAGTCACTTCCATCTTCTACAGCAAAACCAAACAAAGTCATTCACCTTTCAGCATTCTCACTACATTTCCACAGAGAATGCAAATATTTCTAGTTATGTATTATGATTAATATTATTGAATCAAAGCAGATAAAATAAAACCTCATGTGCTGTGTTTTCCCCTCCAGATTCAGATATATATGAGCTTCAGTATGTCTTTCTGAACTGATAAAAAAACACATTTTAACATTTTATCAGTGATAATAAATCACATGACTCAGGCGCATCTAGATCTTTCTACAGCGGGGTTTAGTTCATAAACCTTCCCCTCTCCTCCACGTGACCAGGAGACGGTATTTAAATTAAAAAAAAAACGCTGTGTCATTTGGAGTCGGATAATTAAAGAAATAAAAAAACAATAATGATTATTCTTTTTTTTAAAAAAGGACTGAGCGGAGATTCCCACAGGTCACGTGACCCGGCCGGCTGGTGACGTCAGCGGCCCCCCTCTCAGTTCGGTTCAGATCCAGGAGGAGGAGGAGGCGGACGGAACTCATTTCTGCGGCCGCTCACAAACAAACTGCCTGAAAGGTAAGGGTGTTGTTGTTTTGTCGAGGACGTAATTCACCTGTTTGGTTTATTTATTTATTGTTTTTTTTTTAATATGGCAGCGATAAGCTCCCCCCGCCCCCCTTGTTGAAAGCCGTTATCTTGTTAACGGTCACCGGGACAGAAAGATGAAAATCCAAATTTTAGCCCAAAATAGAAATGTTAGCCTCCAGACAAACGTCGGGATTAATGATGGCGGTCGGGCTTTAACAGGGGAGCTGACAGGACACCAGGGTAAGGGTGATGGGGGCGCCACAGCGTCTCACTGACTCTGCTAAAACAAAATAAATACAAATATTTAAAGAAAAAAAAATAGGATCCAACATGGCGAGCTGTGTTGTGATGGGGGGCTCGGTCCAGTTCTGACACATCCTGCTATAATGCCCCCCTTCCTGTTAATGGCGAAGACAGGCTAACAGATGATGTGAGTGTCGCATTTATTTAAGGCCTGCAGACAGAGCCTCTGCAGCATGGTCAATAGTCCTGGGTCCACGTTTCTGTTTTGGTTTGCAGCAGACTTCATGTTTCATTCATTCCTGTTATCAGCCTCCACCAATATGTGTTGCATTGCACCTGACTTCACAGGATGAAGTTCAGATTCCAGTTTGATTAACTGGGAGGCAGTCATGTTCAAGAAGGGATTCAATTATTTTAATTATTTTAATGGGATGTTTGTGTTGGAACACTGTTATGTACATTCAGGCTCATCAGGCAACACATAAATGATGACGACAACAATTTTTATCATTATTTGTTGTAGGAATATGAGCTTTTGTCATGACTCCCCACATGGTTTTATATTTTTGTCGCTGATTAAGTCTCTTTATTTACTTTTTTGGTTGTTTCGAGCCAATCATTTTGGCCATAGAGGGATTTTTATCTGTAAATATTTATATAATGTACTCTAAAGTTTGATATTTTTGTTAATTTTATATGTGTATTAATTGTTTGCAGAAAGAACCGAGTATTTCCTAAAGTAGAATTAACCATTAACAACAATTCTTCTTAAGCTGGAGCTGCAAATGCTTTTTACATGTACACATTTATATATATATATATATATATTTATGTACAATTAGACAGCATTGATGGCATCAAGTGAGTCATTTTGAAAGCCTTTAGCTCCAATTCAAATACCATGAAACAAGTCTGCTTGTTACAAATTGTCTTTTACTTGGTAAAAATCATAAAACTGTCCCCCAACATCGTGACATCAACACTGTTTACTGTCACACATTCGTTTCAGTCTTTAATTCCCTTCTCTTTGGACAAATACGCCACACGTTTCAAAGTTTACACCGCCTCATGTGACCAAAACACACCTTTTTCTTCTCCTAATACATCATTTGAAGGGTGTGTTTTTAGTAAGCCCGACAAGTTTGATCGGTTTCTTCCAATATCATCTGGCTGCTTTCTGTGAATTGAAACTAAAAGGGTTCTGATCACCTGATATCATGTGAAGGAATCATGTTTACTCTGCTTACTGTGCATGTTTGTTTTTTTTTAAGTTAGTAGCTCAGTTACTAAATTAGTTGAAATGGATTTATACAGCTGCAGTATTTATTGGGTGAATGTTTTTTTTTGATTTAGCTAGTTACACCGAGTCAACTCTGGCACCTTCACCACCTGATAAAGAAGTTTATTAAAAAGAGCAACATAGTTAGGCGTTTGCTTACACTGGAGTCAATAATAAAACTCTTTTTACAACAGGTTATTCTCAGGCTTTAATAAGTTAATGCCCAGTATTTGACTCGGACCGTACCTTTTACGTATTACTACTTTTAAGGAATTGATAAATCAAGCAATTGTGATCTAAGATGAAAGTTTTCTAAAAAAACAAAAAAAGTGGGGTTTCATTGTGGCAGATTGCTGTCATTCACTAACTTCCTGAAACCATCTGATGAAAGGCCTAAAAGTTTGCAGGTTTGAAACTGTCAGAGCTGCTGCTGTCCCGATGACTGTCCTTCCCCTCAGACTCGTACAACCGCCGTCTGATAAGGTGGAGGCACAGCCGCGGAGACGCTTATCTGCCAGTTAGTCCAGATAATTGTCTTTAAACTGGGACGGCGTGATATGAGTGCATGCTGTTTATGGAGCTAAAACAGTCTCCTAATTCACAAATGCACAGGACGAGATTCCACACGACTGACATCAAAAACTAAAGAAGAATAAGAAGAAGTAGCAAAAGTAAATTAGCTATTAGAGAATTGTTTCAAAGATCATCTGGGGATATAGTTTTTAGTAGCATTTTTAGTTTTTTAAGAGGAACGGGTATTTTGGGAAGAATATAGTAAGTAGTATATCTGAACCATATTCCAATCTGGAAGGTGGCGGTAATGCACCTGAGGTTGTTTGCCAGCTGCCATTAAAAAGCAGAAGAAGAAGAAGAAGAAGAAGAAGAAGTAGTCAAACCGCGCTATTTGCTTGGGAATTTCAGTTAGATGGTGGCGAAGTCCAAGTAACTGAATTTCCCAAGCAAGTAGCATGGTTTGACTAGTTTTTCTTCTTCTTCTTTCGTTTGTAACGGCAGGCGCGGTTTGACTAGCTTACTGTGATTGGCTGCTGATCATTCCCTGTTAAAAAGAAAGACATTTGTGGACTGAGACATCAGGGGAGTCTCAAAATTCACACACAAGCAGATTGTAAATCAAGTTATATTTGTGTTTGCATCAAAAATAGAAGTGTGACTCTCGTCCTGTGCATTTGTGAATTATGTTGTTTTAGGAGTCTGTTTCAGAAACACCTTGTGTGTGAGAAACAAGCACATGCTTTTATTTTTATTTATTTTTTTACCCCACAGGTTACAAATCCAGTTAGTCAGTCATCAGGTGACAGTGAAGCGGCGTTTTACTCCAACTGAGACGATGAACACGTGGCGTAAACTTCTGCTCGCTCCGGCTTCGCCTGCTCTGTTTCTGTGCTCCCTGCTATCGCTCGGGCGTGCAGGCGGCAATGCTTGTTCGTGGGCTTATCGCCGTATTGTCCCAACCTAATTGTGTTAACGCGGCTCTCCTGACTGGACCGCTGAATTCCTCCCTTTAACCCTAATTCCCTCAGTGAGCGCCATCGGCGGAGGTCGTGGACAGCGGCGCTGTTTTTACCCACAGCATCGCGGCGTCTCGCCTAAGAGGATTTGCAGCCTCACCTAACGCTTGTAAAGCCGTACAAGGCCCGTCTTAAGCTGAATACTAAAGGGGGAAAAAACAAGCTATATTGACTGTATTCACTTTAACATTTCAGACATGGAAGTGAAACCAGTGTTGTTTTAACACTTGGTGGTAGTTAAAAAAGTCAAACTTTCAATGTCCTCAACTGGGTCATCTTAGTGTCATCTTAGTGCGGGTTTCTTTTGTAACCCTGGTTATTTTTATTCCATCAGGTGCTTTTTTTTTGTAATGACATGTGAAAATTAAAAAAAATCAGTTGTGAAATCACCAGAGGAAGGGAGGCCACCTACACAGCTGTTGTGGCTTTGGGAGATATTAGTGCTCCGCTCCCTGGAGTGTATGTGTGTGTTACTTTGAATTACGCTAAATAATCCATTATTGATACAAAAATCCACAGACAGAGCTGCACTGATGAATTCGGCTCTAAAATAATAATAATAAAAAAACACAAAGCAAAGTGTCTTTTTGTAAAACTTGACCACAAGATTTGTCTTTCATGGCTCCTAAAACAAACAAACAGAAACAAGCAGTGTGTACTCTGACAGCAGTTATTAGAGCAGGTTTCTAGTTTTACCAGGAAAATACAATGAAGCTTAAAGTTATAATATAATATAACTTCTCTTTCATTCCAAACAACCTCAAATCGCTGATTTAGGTTTAATTTTTCTTGTCAGTGTGCTTTTCTGGTAATGAATTGAGCTTAAAGTGTTGGTCAAGGGAGATAAAAGGCATTTAAATACTTTACCTTGTGCTTTATTAAGTTGGCACTGTTTTTTAAAAAATATTATTTTATATCGAGTGTAAAACACGCTCGCCGGCCACTTTATTAGGTGCACTTGTTCAATTGCTCGTTACAATAAATAGCTAATCGGTGAGCCACACGGCAGCAGCTCAGCTCATTTAGACGTGGCGAAGCATCAGAGGGACTTTGAACATGATTGTTGGTGCCAGACGGGCCAGAACCTGCTGACCTGCTGGGATTTCTTTTACACACGACCATCTCTGGGGTTTAAGGAGAGTGACCTAATAAAAGAGAAACTATCCAGTGATGGACAATTGTGTGAGAAAGGGCAGACTGGCCGGAGAGGCAGCGGCTCAAATAACCAGTCAGAACAACCGGACACCTCTCTGAACCTCGAAGCAGATGGAAGAGCAGCAGAAGACCACACCAGATGTGGTGGAACAGCTGTAAATCTGCATCAACTGCGTCATGCTGTCATATCAGTATGGACCAACCCAGTACTAGCCAGGTGAACCTAATAAAGTGTCCGGTGAGTGTATAAAAACACCGGATGTGTGTGTGTGTGTGAGGCGCTTTGAAGAACCTGGAGACGAGCACTGTAGAAGCGTGGATCGTTTATCATTTGATTCACAGCTGATTCGATTAAATGAACTGTGATATAATGAAAACCCAAGATGCCTTTTATCAGATATCCAGGGTCAAAATCATTTATTATTTAGCACAAATCCTGTTAATTATCCTTTCATGAAAGTGGCCACAAAAGAGGCGGTAACAAACAAATGAAAAACAAAACCCGAGTCGTAAAAGTGCCCACAGACGAGTAACGGAAGTCGTCGAAAGTATGCGAATTGATATAAATGTGATATATTTAGTTGTGCCTTAAGTTAAAGACTTTGAACACAGTTTATTTTACCTTCTGTGTGGTTTGTGCTCTCAGTTCTGTTGAGGAAGATGATTTCTTGAGCTGCGTGAACATTGCTCAGGGTGGATATCGTGTCGCATATTTACTCAGAAGCTCTTGGGTCGATGTTGACACAGGTTTTTCTGATCAGCTGACTGATATGCTCTATTGTGGGCCATTATAAGCAAATACACCGTGGCTGTGTTACACAGCTGTGACAGATTTCTGTTCTGTCAGCCAGTGTTCAATACAGATGGAACCCTTGACCCACAGAAAAAAGGGGCTGATGTGAAGACACGATAAAATAAATCAGTGTGTGTAATACGTTGCCTGCCTCACACGATGATTGTTGTCTGTGGTGGGGGGTGGGGGGATTTGGCTCCTAAGATAATGACTGTAATCTGGAATGATCTTAATGGGTAATGTCAGCGCGAAGCACCGCCAACATGTTGCAGCGTCCCGGTGTTACGGACAGGGATCATCAGGAGTCCAAATGCATCCGAGAGAGCAAAACTGAGCGACGTTGCGTAACACTTACTGTTAATTCAACGTGGCCTGGAAAAAGACAGTCAGTCAGCGTGACTTTCAGTTTTCTGACCCGCTGCCGCTGAATGAACATTTCTGCCCTTTTTGCTAAGGTTGGCGAAAAAAAATAAAACAACCCCACAGGTCGAGTGCAGCGAGTGTGTTTAAATCCCTTTCCACACACGGCCGCGGTGCCCGTATTGTATTGTAAAGCCGGCGCTCTCCCCACGTCTGGCCTTTTTTTTTCAGCTTTTTCGAAGTCTGCAACTGGCTCAGTGGCTTTTGGCTCTCCCCCCTCCTGCCCAGCAGAAGTTTTCTGCTGGGAGCCGTTGCCCTCTTTGTGAAACCTGCGAAACACATTCAGAGACACCCATTCAGATGTTGTCCTCTGTAGGAGACGTCTTTTTTATGTGCACGAAGCTGCCTCTTTATTTTTACTGATGGCACAGAAGCTTGTTCAAGTAGCCTGATTGGGTGGGGGTGGAGGGGCAGTGTCTTTACATCATGTGCCAGCAAATTATGTCTTGCTGAGAAAAATAAGAAAAACTCTTTATTTGATCCATGATGAAAATGTGTTTTAAACTATTAGTACGATTTCCTCCAACAGGCCACTCATTCAGCAGGGAAACTATTTAACATTGACATAACTTTTAGTTTTAATTTTAGGTTGGAGGTGTTGAACTGTTTGAACATATTTGCTTATTTCTGCAGTTTGGACTGTAATCTGTTCACAGGATGACATTAATAATCCGTTAACCATTCAATCCTTCTGAAAATGTTCAGGTTTATATTGTGCAACAATTTTAGTTAAGATCCTTTCTTCCTGTTTAATGTATGTTTGTGTTGAGTGCATATTTTTTTGTAAGTGGTTATTGTCCAACTCTGTTTTTTTTTTTTTTATAGATTATTGCAGTTGTAAGCATTTGTCCACACCATGTCCCAGGACAAAAGTGGATACCCTATTATGGGTGAGAGTAACCCACTCCATAATGACGTCTACGGACCCCCTCAGCCAGGTTTCGGCATGCCACCTCCCAACTACAGCCAAGGCCCGGGAGGACCGTACCCACCAGCGGGTGGTTATGGGCAGCCTGGCTTCCCTCCGGCAGGTCCAGGTTTTGCCCCTGGTCCCTACCCTCAGATGCCCTACCCACAAGGACCCTATCCACAGGGACCCTACCCACAAGGACCCTACCCTCAGGGCCCTTATCAGCAAGGTCCTGGACAGCCAGGCTTTCCTGGTGACCCTATGGGTGAGTATTCAACGCTAGAGCCGAGGCATCAGTGATCTTTTCCTTTAATGGCAACTCTGTTTTAGTCATTATACACCAACGTTCTGTTTGAGCAGAACCCAACAGGATGAGCACAAACGCAGTAAACTGAATAAAAGCACAGCAGTTAAAATTGATTTCTTTAACCTTTATTTTGCCAGGTTGGTCGATTGAGAACTCGTTCTCATTTACAACGATGACCTGGCCAACTGGCAGTAGGAGTGGGCTCGATTTATAAAACAACAACAATCACAATACAACAGTCATACTCCTATAATAATAAAAAACCAACACATGGGGATTACACTCATGCAAGTTAATGAAAACAAAAAACACAAAATTTACATTACATACAACTAGCAGATTAAAAGCAGGTACACGGATCAGAAACTAATGATCGTGAGGAGGTACTGAAGGTGGATAATGAGACAGAGCTTTAGATTCTTTCGGATCTTATTCTAGTTGTTTGGGGCGGCAAACTGCAATAAGAAACGACCAAAGGAGCTGTGGGCTTTTGGGATGATCGTGGTGATGAAGTTAATGTTGGAGATATTGATTTGTGAATGAAGAAACAGGGAAGTTTTGCCAATAAAAGTTTTGTTAATAAACTGGTACCAGTGCAACAACCTACAAGATGGTTGTTTAACTTATGAAGATTACAGTGGTGAGTGTTGAAGATGGCACCTGTGACAAAGCAGATGGTAGCTTGTTTTTGAGGATGCATGTCTGCACAAGAAGGAGATAAATGAACTTTTGTTTGACCAAGCAGCCTCCACAGTAGAGATAAGCCTGCTTATGTGCCTTTGTTCTGAGACAAGGTCACGTAAGAAAGTCTGTTTGTTAATAAACATTTCTAGATGATGAGGGGTGGATATTTCACATTTGCACCACTGCGAACACAAGCAGTACTGCAGTGGTCACTGAGGCTTTGGCAGCAAACAGCTGATGTCTTTTGTTGGTCTGTTGGTGAGAATGACATCAAATTAGTGTCAAAAGACTTGGTGGGCGGACCAGTTCAGGTCACCTCATAACAAGTGTTTAGAGTCTGTGTAAGGAACAGTGAGTTAAACTGAGAGTAAATAAGGACCAGGCAGGGGCAGATGGTGGCCCGTAACAGCCAGCAGCAGTCAGAGTCCAAAACATTTACGACTGCGGAGGCACTCCTACGTCAGGAGGTAATGGAGTAAAACCAGAAGGAGCAGTCTGGACCTGGATTGTGTTGATTGTTCCTGAAAAGCAGCAACAACAAGATAACTAAAATGTTCAAAAATTCAGTTTTTCTTTACGTTTGTGATGATGGATTTGTCCTCGTATGACAGACATGAAATGGATCGTCACAAAAAGGGGGAACGGTGTTATTACTCGCTGTGTTCGTGTTCTCCAGAGAGAAACCACCAGGGAGTCCTGGGTCCCGTGGAGAGCTCTGATGTCTCTGTGTGTTCAGTTCTGGTCCTGTAGGGCCGCTGTCCTCCATGTTTCTCTAATTCACCTGATTTGAATGAACCTGAAGATCCGCTAAAGGGGTGAGTCAGCCGTCGAATCAGGTGTGCTGGAGCAGGGTGGTGCCCCCCCCCCCCCCGAGGGGGGCCCGATTGGACACCACGATCCAACCTAGTCCAGTCCGTGCCGAGAGGATTCCGGGCCGGGCTCATGGAAGCGAACCGAATCCAGTCCGGGTCTTCCGCCCCGCCGCCTCCCTAGAATCAGCTGAACCGGTGACGATGCAAATCGTCCCTGAAAGACAGGAAGCCCGTGGTGCCAGAAACAAACAACCCCCCCCCAAAAAAACCAGGCCAGCGCAGAACAAGAAGAGTCCCGACCGCAGCAGCAGAGCCCCGTCACATGATGGAGTATAAGAAGCTCGTCGACGACCAGCCGCCGCGGAGGGACGATCCTTTCGGCTCCGACAGGCAGGCAGGCGGGGTCCAGTGGAGCCACGGCGGGTCCGGGTCTGCGGGACACGGCTCGGACTTCGGATGGGCCAACCAGCGTAAGTGACGGCATGGATCCGAGGACTTCACACTGAGGCTGAGCTCCACACATGATGGTACCAATCAGAGATCCCACAGGCGCAGGGACCTGCTGCCATCTTGGATTTTTATTTGGGCTATTTTTAGAAAGTCCTGCAACAAATTAGAAATGTTGACAACATGAATTATGAAAGAGGTTAGACACTCACAAGTGTGTGAAAGTTGTTTCCTAAAGTCCTCTTTTTTTTTTGCTTGTGGTTCTGGAGATGTTACTGTGTTCTTGATTTATTGTTTTTTTATGACTTTTGTTGATCTGGGTGTACCTTTGTTCTATGTGGGTCATGAACACTGACAGGTAAATAGTACGCATTCACCTACATATGTTTCCACTTATTCATAAATATGTTTTTCACTCTAAAGTTTCCACTTTAGATAAAAGAATAAACATTTCTTTGGGGCTTATATGGCAAAAATGCTAATATTTCCCCTTCAGCCCTCAGCAGACTTATTTTTTCTTATTTTGATGAACTGGTAATCAATCATAGGATCAGCACTGCAGTTTGGATTAAAAACACACCAGAAGCTCATTCGTACGTTTTGCCAGCCGCCTTGTGAAACCCTGAACTTTTATCCTGTTATTCAGCAGCATCTGCAGGGAGCCCTGGTTACCACGGTGACGGGCCTCCATCCTACTATGACAACGAAGACTTCACCAGCTCTGGCTTCGAGGACAAGAACATCCGACAAGCCTTCATCAGAAAAGTAAGTGAAATTACAAAAAGGCTTCTTGTCCAAGAGCTAAAAACTGGTTCTGCAGCTCTAAAAAATGTCTCCACTCCTTTTTACCCCGGCAGGTTTTCTCAGTTCTCACAGCGCAGCTGCTGGTCACTTTCTCCTTCGTTGCCGTCTTCACCTTTGTTGCCGATGCCAAGTACTTTGTGCGCCGTAACCCCTGGACGTACTACGTGTCCTACGCAGTGTTCTTCGTGTCTCTGATCGTCCTCAGCTGCTGCGGGGACTTCCGTCGTAAGCACCCATGGAATTTGGTTGCTCTGGTAAGAACACGCCTGAATAATTAAAAAAGATAAACCGGTTCAAGTCTACTTAATTCATCATACAAAGATAAAAAATTAGACAGAAGCATGGACTGTTAGAGATAGATGTGTGATATGTAGGGCAGTGAAAAGCAGTGTGAGACATGAACCTGATCAGAGAGAGTGTTGTTCATTTTTGTTTTTATTTTTTCTTGTAGTCCATCTTGACGCTGAGCCTCTCCTACATGGTGGGAATGATCGCCAGCTTCTACGACACCGAGACGGTCATCATAGCTGTAGGCATCACCGCAGTCGTCTGCTTCACCGTCGTCCTCTTCTCTCTGCAGGTCAGGACGGGCGTCCACAAACGTCCCTCTGCGTCTCAAATGTTCGAATTGAAGCCGTTGTCTCACGCTACATCGTCCTTCCAAAATAAAAGATGCATTTTTCTTCTTTACAGAGCAAGTACGACTTCACTTCCTGTCGGGGCGTTCTGTTCGTGTGCTTGATCGTTCTGCTGCTGTTCTCGATCCTCTGCATCTTCATCCGCAACAAGATCCTGCACATCTTTTACGCCTCGATGGGAGCGCTGCTCTTCACCTGCGTAAGTTTAGTACACCCGTGTGTTGGATTGGGACAAAATGATAACTTTTCTACTTTAACATCTCTGGAGTTTGTTCATTTTTCTTTATGCAGGTAAATTAATGAAAAAAAGTGGAGATTAGTTTGTAATAATTGTTGGCATTTTTAGTTCCTTTATGGAGGGTTAGACTAAGTAGTTTTCTTCAGTTGATGTAACTTTATCTTCACTTGCACGTCTGTCTGATGTGCTCCGTTACACACAGTTCAACAGAAGACAAGATAAAAACATGATTGTTGTTTTTTAAATAAATCTCCTAAACTGCTTTTAAGATAATTATTTAAACACATGCTTTAAATATCTTTAAAGCAATACAATCTGGCAAGTATTTGCATTCACTGATGCAGTGTTTTACTCAACCTCCGACAGAAAACTTTTTTGGTTGCTATTTCTGTTCATTTCTAACTTTTACAGTGAAAATAAACGCAAATGTTTTATGCTGCACAGTTTTTTCTAGATGCCATAAAATCCTAAAAAAAACTTTAGACAAACTTAGGACGTGATTTACGTGTTCTTTCATCTCAGATCCTTAAAAGTGTGAAGCTTTGGAAACGACTGATTCTTCCTTTTCCTTCTCTTCTTGTGTGCAGTTTTTGGCTGTCGACACCCAGCTCCTTCTGGGCAACAAGAAGCTGGCCCTGAGTCCGGAGGAGTACATCTTTGCCGCTCTCAACCTCTACACCGACATCATCAACATTTTCCTCTACATCCTGTCCATCGTGGGGCGCTCCCGCGAATGAGCCCGCGCCTTCAGAAGGAGCGGCGGCCTCCCTTAACTGTGAAAAGTCGCTAACGTGATCTTTCTCTCTATCTAATTACACCTTTTATCCCTCACACGAACACACACACACACACACAGGTAGTTGTGCCGTGGAGGAGATGCAGCATGCCATATAACTCAACCGAGAGGGGACGGTGTTGATTTCCTCTTTCAGACCTTGCTGTTAATGACAGATTGTAATGATCTGCTGTCAGTCTTGCTGTTTTTTCCCCCCCTCCTCTGATTCTACTAACACACATGGTTCTGTCTACATCACCCACCTAACAGACTCCCAGTACGGCTCGACACATTCAGAATAAAACGAGTTACGCTCCGGGCGCCTGCCACTCAGCCTTGCCTTGCCGCAGAAACTAAACTGGAAAGATTAAAGCTTTTTACTAATGTAGAACCAGCTTTTCCTGAAGAAAAGATAGAAATACTATATTTTTTTTTCCCCCTTCGTCTGTTTTCACAGACTTGTCTCTCCTTTTCAGCCTGCTGGTGTGTACTAACTGTGCATGGCAAAATTGGAAACACAACTGAGGATGCTGTAGGATTCTGTAGATTTAAACCTCGAGCTCGCTTCTCACAGCTGTACATAGTCTAAACACGTTATTGTTGCCAGTATCCCCCCTCAGATCCTCTTTCCTGCCCCGTTCCTACCTCTAAAAAGGCATGCTGGAGCGATTCATATGGATGTGTTGATTTTTGAGGACAATGTGCACTGTGCTCTGAATGTTTGACAGATATAAACATAAAATAAATATTTATTAAAACTGAAAGGATTTTTTTTTAATGTTCTAAAATGTTCGGTGTCATGCCACAGACGGGGTTTCTTTTCCCTTTTTGTTTGTTTTTATTACTTTCTCTCTTGTGTGGCCATTACTGTATCGCGAAACCTGCTGAGTGTATTTATTTTATTTATTTTTCTCATATTTTTCATCACTTTAATAAAAGGTTTATTCTGACAAAAAAAGGAGTAAATCAGTACTGGATTTGAAGGAACTTAAACCCGATTAGTTTGAGCTTGGTGTACATAACGGGGTTGATTTGAAGCTGGGGGCAAAAAACGAAGTAGCAGAAGATTGTAAACTCATAAAACACCATAGCAAATAAAAAAGCAACGTGCACTAATGGCCAAATATTTCTACATTTAAACACAAAATGTGGTGAAGGGTGTATTTAACATGAATATTCGTACTATAACCTTTTCTTAATCTATACCTCTTGCATGACCCTGTCATCTTTTGCATGTGCGAATGCACACAGTAACGCTAATGTTTTAGGCAGGCACTGTTGTTTGGGATCCCTTTTTGTTTTTTTTTTTCTTTTAAATATTGTGTTTGTATCCAACTAACATGTACGTGTACATAAGATACCTTAGTGTTCTGATGTGTATAAATTAGGTTTGGGCTTTGTGTGTCTGTTCGCATTGTATATTTGCACCATATTGAAGTTGGACTGGACAGCTGTTTGCTTAATAAAATGGAGACCGTGTAAAGGTATTAATCTCTGTCTGAGTATTCTTTTTTGGGGGGTTTCGTTTGTTTATTTTTAACTGGAAACTACTCCAGAATGGTACCTTGAAGCTTTTTTTTTCTTTTAAATTCTATGAAAATTGGAGAAAGAGAAAAAGTGATGCTTTTATTATTTTTAAATAAAATTAAATCACAAAATGGGGACAAGCTGCAGTGCAAAATAAATAATACTGTAGAATTTTGCCATAATTGAGTCATGTAAGAATGAGCTCATAAAGACACCATGTAATAGCACATCATCTACCTTTTAAATGAAAATTTTTAACAACTGTCTCCATAAATAATCCTGTTTTATAACTCATGAAATTTCCTTTAAAATTGGCCGTTGTTCTGCCATGGGGCCAGGAAATCCCTTTGTATGTTTGCATCATTCTGAAGCTTACCCCATCCTATTTTTTATACATAGCACTAGATAGAATAATAGCACATAGAATAATTCTTGATGGCATTATTCTAAACCAATAAAACTTGAAAACTGCTGCTCTTAAAAATCACCAAATTTCAACAAACAACATCATTTTGAAGCTCTAGGGATGGAGAAATTGAAAATATTCCCCCAATCCCTCACTTTGACTCATTTTGCCAGCTCAGGTCACACAAATATTAGTAAACAAATTCAGGGTCCTGATTCAAAGCCAGGGGGTTCCTGAAAATTCAAAATGGCTGCCTTACAGCTAAAAGTAACTGTTGACGCGCGCGAACTCCATCTTTGAGGACTTTAGAGGACAACATTTAAACATTAGTCACATTCAGACGACTCTTTCTGCTTAACCATGGAGGACCTAAGCGGTATGATGCTCAACACTTAAAAATGTTAGCAATTAATGACTTATTAACCGGGAAAGCCAGCTGGTTAATGTTCCTCTTGTTTTCTCTACATTAGCTAAATGTAGCGTTAGCTAAAATTAAGCTAGCTTTTTCAGTTGGAAACCTAATGCTAACTAGAGGATGCACCTGTTTTATTTTACTTTATAAAAGCAGTCAGAGATAAATCTGTAATTAAACGGAAAGATTATAGAACAGCTTTTTTCTTGGTACCCACACAAACCTTCAGCTGTCCTCTATAGCCACAATACGGGATTACATTATTTAAAGGCTAAACATGAAGTTAACTTATTCATCTTTCTTTACATGTTAATGACAGGATTCAGTATTGAAGACATGATTAACGTGACACATGTGAAAGAAGGTAAACCAATACAAGCAGGACAACAACATCATACATGTTTGTCATTCATGAAAGTGATTTATTTTTCCGTCCACTTCTGTCAGGAGCAGATATGCAGGAACCTAAAGTTGAACAGCTGATGGACAAGCTTAGGAGACTGCGACGAGGTATTTCTTTTTTAAACGTATGTCTTTTTTCCTGATTGTTTGAATGTGTGTTTTAAATCGCTACTAATAAACGTGGTTCCTTGTCAAAAAATTATGCGTATGATCCAATAAAAAAACATTTTTTTTGGCCTAACAAAGATGGACTTTTCTATAAGTTTCTATACATTTTAGTCAAGGAATCGTAGCTCGTTTTAGTTTGGTTGAATGTTCACATTTAAGGCTCAGTTCTACGTTTCGAAATTATTTTAACTATATAGATTCACCTTCTCTACATGAAACAAAGAGTACATTTTTAGCTAGCGAAGTCCTTGTTAAGTATTTCCGTGTTCGTGACGAAGTCCTTGACACGCATGCTGTAATGATCTAGATGTGTAAAATCAGAGGTTTGTGATTTGTACCTGTAACATAGACTTTAGGTAATATTTATCTGTCCATAAGCCACTTCTAAAAGCACATCAATGGCTCAACAGGTAATTTCATGTGGCAGGAAAATCAGAGCTGAAAGTGGGGTAAGACTCTTGACTTGTCATTACTCTGTGTGAAGCTACGTTATCCGCTTCCGCTGGTTACGGAAGCCGATAACATCCCCCCAAAAGCTATTAAATCTGCAGTGGAAATAACTTTGGAGGTATAATATAGATGTCTAAGAGTACGCGAACATTGTCAAACACGAAAGCCTCTGTCTCAAAGGTCCAGTTTCGGTGGAAATCTTTGTTATTGTGCGCACCAATGAGAACGCACGTCGTTCTTGACGACACGCGGATAAACACGTTCACTTCCGCCTCGGTTTAAAAGAAATAAAAGAAAGTACCATTTAACGCTTGAGACGAGACCCAGTTCGAACCTAGACTTAGAGAAAAACACATTTCTATACAATAATAATGCAAAGTGCTAACTTGAAGGGAAAAATTAAAACCGTGAGTAAGATAGCTGGTTGTACCCAATATCCTGCTTCTCTGACTTCCTGATAGCTTATCGTCAGTGAGGTACATCCTTACCTGTTACTCCATCCATGGAGTTGCAGAACATGATGAATGGAGGTTCATGAGATATGATTAGTATCTCCCTCTTGTTGGGAAGAGCAACTCCCATCAAGACCCATTCTGATTTTCAATGTGTAAAGAGCAATTTGTCCAAATTCTTATGAAGTAGGATGGTGAATGTAAGAGGTCAAGCATTTATAAGATAATAAATGTAATTGTCTGTCATTACTCATGTTCAAGGCAAAAGCATCGTGGAGGAGGAAATCAAAGATCTGAAATCTGTCAGTGACACACAGCAGAAAGAACTGGAAAACTGTAAGAAATAAATGATAACCAGCTGTTTATAACTATTCACCATATGTTTATCGATTCCAGTTAATGTAGCTGAGTTGTGGTCAAAGACCGGCTAAAAGTACATGCCTTTATCATGATATTGGTATGATTTATGAAGGCTTTTGGTCATGTGCTGTGTAAAATGTGTAACGCTTTTATTCCAGTCACAAGACGTTGTGTGTCGTTTTTGCAGTACAAACTGAAGCTTACCAGCTGGAGGGAGTCTGTAAGGAAAAAGAAGGTGATCATGGGTGGAAAGTGAACAGCTTTCACGTTAATTTCAATGCTGTATTTATGCTGCATAATGTCAAAGCTTTGGGAACTTGTTTTTTTATTTTCAGTACGTATTTTGTAAATGAATACGGATGTTTTTTTGTTTCTTTTGTCAGAGTTGTGTAGGAAACTGCAGTTCCAGTGTGAAGAGTCTGAGCAGGAGTCTGAAAGGTAGACTTTACACACAAATAAAAATATTAAACGTCTGTTTAACCATCAGCCTTTCAGCGTGAGCAGTCAGAGAGTGGTTTCTAACACTAGATGGCAGTAACTTACAATCAAATGATTTATCTCTGCTAAACAATCAGCGACAGTTTATTTTCTACAGTTGCTTTTCAGGCTTTTGTTTCTTTTAATCTACTTTATTTTACTTCATTCTCTACATGCTCTGACTTCTCTTAACTTTTTCTGACACTTGGTTTGGCAAAGGTTTTATAACCTCTCCCTTTTTTCGTGGTTCTACTTTGATTTGATGTCTTGGAAAACAAATTGAAGGGGTAAAAATAAACTCTTAAAGACAACAATTATTTAAAAAAAGAAGGCAGAATTAAAAGGCTGCTCTGAAAATTTTGCAACACTTAAAGTTTGCCTTTGTTGGTCTGATGAATACCTAAACCAGCTCAGTTGGGTTTGGTGAAACCGACTCATCCTTTCATTTTGTGTTTCTGGGTCATTCTCTCGCCTTGGCACGAAGAAGGCCCGTCCAACAAGTCTGGCTTCCTTTATTGCTTGCCCCTTCCTCACTTATCTGATGGCAAAATGCAGACAAATTTCCTGTCATCCATCGTTGTCCGGAATACATTACCAGGGGTTGTAACACAGTTTGGTCCGTCTTTGTCTGCATGAACTGATCGCAAGAAAGGTTTGTGTTTCGGCTCTGCAGGCTTTTTTGTGAGGAGTTTGCATGTTTCTTCTGTGCCTGTAGGGTTTTTTTTCCGGGTAGTCCAGCTTCTAAATTGACCTTAGGAATGAGAATACAGGCATAGTTGACCCTTTGATGGACAGATGACCCGACCAGGCTGCCCCCCTCCTCACACCCAAGCTCCAGCCTCTTCCACGACAATGTGGTTTGTGAAGGAAAAATAGATTGAATTAGGCCGCCAGTCGAGCTGTTTGCTCTTGTTTTTTGTCTGCCCTAAACTTCATCCACCACTTTTCATTACATTCATTGTTTTTGTAAAGATTCACTTCTAAATAACACATATTTGCTTTATTAAATCACTAAATTCGTCAATTATCTCGCCACAAAAACTCATTTGTGTTTCACGTCAGGTGCAACTAGCTTCCAAAGCCTGTGCTGTAAACACAAGCAAAGTCAAGTAAAGTTCGTTCCAAGTGGGGCTTTGTAATCCTCTCTGAATCAAACTCATGTACCATAACAGTGCGTATGTGCTGAGTGATAAAACACGTGTGTCCTGCAGGCAGCTGAAGCAGAGCGAGGCGAGCGAGGGGCTGCTGGAACAGTTCAGATGCGAAATCCAGGAAGTGAAGCTTAAACACAGGAAGCTGCGGTACCTGCACATAAAGCGATGATTCACCGCCTTCAAAACAAAACAACATAAACATATTTTTATCTCGATTTACACAAACGGAGCTTTTTCTTTCAACAGGATGAGATTTGAGAAACAACTGCAGCAACTGATCGAGCAGCACAAGCAGCTGCACACCGTCTTTGTAGGTTTATTTTGTATTTCAGCATTACTTGGATTTATTTCTAATCTATTTTTAACAATTGAAAAATGGACTGTGTGTTGTTGATATTGTTGTTATTATTATTATTTAGTCCCCAGAGAGACTCCCAGGTGAAGTGGAGAGCGCTGAAAATACAAAAAGTCAGCTGTTGTCAGCTGGTAAGCGGCCTCCTGCTGTTTTCCCACGAACACGTGTGATGAATAGAGTTGTGACGAGATTAAAATGTCACCAGATTTCTCGTGGAAGTTTGAACCTCTCATTAATCTGTTTGAGACGAGAAGAAAAGAGTCGAGATGGAGACTAAACTATACCCCTGCTGCTTTGGCTCTCCACATAAGCTAATTAATCATCTCTGGGTTCATCAGCGTGACCAGCTTCTCTCCTGTGACGAAAATAATAACTTAAAAAAGAAAAACAACTCACAAAGGAGTTTCACTCTAATGTCCACCTCTTCAGTCAGTGCTGAGAGTTTCCACGGCTCGGACTCTCAAACGCCTGTCAGAGCACCTCACAGCTACAGAGTCCGCCTGATTTTATTCATTTATTTTTACGTTTTGTGTTTTTCTTCCGTAATTTTAAGGTGGAATGTTTGTAGCTGTTTAAATTGTTGTCGAGGGCGTTTTGAAGCTGTTTTGACGGGCTGTGGGGAAAAGTTTTCAGTAAAAAAAATGAGATTTAAATGTAGTGCATGATAAATGAATTAAAGCCTTGGCAAATTTATTGTTTTTTTTTTCAATAAAATAAAATTAAAAACCTTGATTAAGTTTTTAATCTCTGCCTCATCAGACAGGAGAGTTCAGTTTGAGACAAAAGCTTTTTTTCTTAAAAACGTTAACATTTCATCTCGTTTCATGAACCCAGTATCTCGTCTCGTGAGACACAGCGGTGAAATGTTTTTCTGCGTATATATTGTTTTATTTGTCTGTTTTCTGTTCTGTGGCTCTGATAGAAAAAGTGAAATTGGTTCAGCTGCACAAACTTGACGAGGAGCTGCAGGAGGCGAAGAAGCAGGCAGGTGCACAGGCTGAGGAACCAACCTGCCTACTCACTGGTAGTTTTTAGGAATATGAGGTACAAGTCTCGTTTTCTTCTAAACGTGAACTTTTGTTCCATCGAGTCCACGGAGAATTAGAAATGTTAAACTTCATTAAGGTCAGCTTCTTAGTTTCTTGAGCCTGACGGTTGAAGAATCAATCCCGGTTCATTAATACGGCTGACATCAACTGTTTGCTTTCAGTCTATTTAGCTCAGCATTATTGAGTGTTTTCATACTGTTTATGTATTTATTATCTTTCTAGTTGCTAGAACCTCTGTGGTTGATTTAGGCATCAAACCTGAAGTATTTCCCATTTTTTTGAGTTTTTTTTCTGTTCGAGAGATGCTGCTGATCATCTCCTGTGTGACATTATTATCAGAATATTCTATACTGCTGTTAAAGTGTTTATTTATTTCAAAATTATAAAGCTTTTTAATCGTTGCTTCTACGTCGTAATTTACCTAAAAAAAGCGTCTAACCTACACACACTGAAACGTGCACACCTGCTCACATAAAAAAGTCACAATCAAAGTCATTTTTAAAGATATTTAATTTAAAAAAAACTTTTTTTTGCAGTATTTCCAACACAATGTAATACTCTTTCAGGATTTAAAGCAAACACAATAACCCTGTGCAACTGATTAGTCCAAATTAATGCCAATAGGTTTTTACAAACATTCCCATTCAAATCAAAAATAAACACCATTAAGTCACTTTTTTACGGCGAATTAAAGATGTTCAAATTCCAATTTATAGCCTAAAGTATGAACAAGCCTCTTTATATATAAATATATACAGTAAAGTCCTGTATAGAAGACAGTGTAAACTTTGAATCGTTCCTCAGGAATGAATCCAGTCCTCAGACTTACTCTACAAGAACACAAAATAGTTTTACGCCCAGTCAAGTCATCAAACATATACTGTAAGTTTTAACTGTGTTTATTGACCAACAATAGAGTCAGGAGTCCTGCTTAGGGCGTGGACCTCAGAATTGAAGGGAGTTATGTAAGGAGGCATGGCTCCGCTCCAGCAGTGTGGAAAACACCCAAACCTTTTCCCTTGCTTTCTTTTACAGGTACTGCCTTGGTTTAAAACTCAGAAGAGAACGAGAAACAGGCCCATGAAACTCTATTTTACAGTGACTCAAGGCAGCTGAAGATGATTTACATTTTTTTTATTTACATTACATTAAAAATGAAGGCCAGCACAGACACGTGACTCAAGTCATCTGACTTGAAAAGCTCCTCCCTAAATGCTTATTCTGACATCTTCAGTCCTGTAAAGCAGGTCCGTACCTTGATGGAAAGATACGCTCTGTTAAACTCCAGCTTTGTCCTTTCTCTTACCGAAACATACGTCTGCTGCTGCAACGTTGGCATTTAAAAAACACATTTCCTCACACCTTTTTTCCTTATGTTCTACTACCTTTTTGGGATAATTTTCCAGCTTTGCCCTCGATGAGCCGTTGGCACACGGGTGAAACCAAAAGGACACTTTCTCTCATTCAGTTGCAAACGCGTACAAGGCACACAAGCATTTCCAGAAACACACAACACTGGCTCCATACACTTACTGTCAAATACTGCCGTGTTTTTGTTTGACTGGCATGTATCCGTTTTCTTTCCCTCAGGTGCAACATGTTGCATTCTGTTTTTATCTTTTTCCAAGTCCCTCGGTCGCGCTCGTACAGGTTGTTTCAGTCCAACCACCGTGCCTCGCTCTGCTCGGTGAAACATTAGTCCGTGCAGCCAGTGTGCGAGTAGTCACTTTTGTCTCTCAGTCACCATATAAGGAAAAAGTAGTACCAGGTCTTGGCAAAAAAGGCACATTCCAAACCCAGTGCCTTTAGTTTGTTTCCAGCATTTTCAATATTGTCTTTTCAAGTTTTATTACTTCTTTAAAAAAAAAAAAAATCCAGGAAAGGCCACAGTGTTGGGAAACAGAGGTACTTTTTAGGAGTGATTGAGTGTTGTTGGCACAAGTTGGCAGGGGGTGTTATTGATCGTCTTGCATAAATAGTGTCCATATAAAAGGTCGCTCTTCCATCTTTCGTTATCCCAGGCTATTCCCCATCTGTTAACAGAGCAACAGGATTAACAGTGAAATCAAGAACATCTGCCTCTTTTTTTCCTTCTTCCCCTGCATGCTGTTGTATTCTGGCGCTTCAGAAAAGTTTAAAGCGGCAGACTAATTTTGATTTAGTGCTACACCTGCTTAAGCATGACACCACCACCAAAATGACATGTAGGTAACATAACTGCACAGTATAAAAACAAATGTACGGTATTCTGCTGATCAACTAATAATCTGTCATGTAACCCTTTGTAATCAAATACTAGATTCCACTCACATTTATTTATTTCATATGCGAGTTTGTTTTGTTTTGCTTATATATTTTTCCCATCTATGCCGCTAACATCAACTACCTCAAAACGGCTGTAGACCTTCTTCTCCTTCCTCAGACTTTCTATCCTCTTCAGTAACCCCTCTCTCTCCTGGTTGGTGCCCGATGCTCGTAGGAATCGATTCTTTTTTATGGGGTTCGGCGGCTCCACTCCTTTCTCTGCAGCGGCACCGTCTTTGTTTGCTCCAGTTTCTTCTCGCTCCTGGCGGTTTTTCTGGCTGTTGGCGGAGATTTGCTCCAGGATGACTTTAGTGTCGTCTCGCAGGTTGCTGCTGAACAAAACGGAGCTTCCCGGGGTCTGGTGCCGGGATGAGACTGACGTCCCTGTCGATGTTTTGTGATTAGTTAAGGACTGATCAGCAGCCGTGGATCCTGTGTCTTTAGCCAAGGAGCTCTGCTTTTTGCTTGAATCCTCAGTTACCTCCTTGACCGTGGTAATGCCCTTCTCTTCTCCCGGGGCTTTCTTTTCTTTATCCTTTGGCCCCAAGAACCCCTTTAACCTCTGAGTCTGTTTCTTCAGGAACTCCAGCGTCTTACCTTCACCTTTCCCATCACCAATAGTGTTTATGGACGTATTGGATCCCATGACCTTTTGCAATCTGTCCCTAGAAAATTCTTGTGGCAGAGTGGAAGAACTTTGAGAGCGGTACTTTTTCATCTCACTCTTCTCTGCATCGGTTGCATCTGAGATCAGAATCTCCTCACCACAAGAGGTCCGGCGAGGATTCAGTCCCTTAATCTTCAGCTGATCTTTCTTGAAGAGCTTCGGTGAAGAAAGAGGCTTTAGTAACTTAGGAACATCTTTCTTTTGACCCTCTGGTTCACTTTCTTCTTTGCGAGCTTGTGACGTCTCTGAAAGCTTCAGGGAACTCACAAAAGGCTTGGGGGAGATTATTGAGGGTTTTAGAGATAATGAATGTCTGCGAGGGACCTCTGACTGTTTTGCTGAGGTGTCTGGCTTGTTTGGTTCAGGGTCTGCTGAGCTGACAGATACAGTCGGGGTCTTTGGAGTGGGTATCGGGTTAAGAGGAGGTTTCTCAGAGAGGTCTGGCTTCTTTTCAGGAGGCTCTGGGGCCTTTGCAGGTCTCTCTGTTTCCATTTTTGAGGCTTTTCTTTTAGCTTCTAGGTCTTTAAAATACTGCAGTCTAGTAGCTACGTCATTTAAGGGTGATTTAGGTTTCTCAACAGTAGGTGTTGTTTCTTCTTCCTTGTTAGTACTGTGAGGTTCCCCCTTTTCTTTAACCTCAGTCTTCACTTCTGTGATGGTTTTCTCTTGCTCCTTTTCTTTTTCCTCTTTCTCCTTTTCTTTTATGCTGTCTTTTTCCTCAGCCTTCTTTCGCCATTCAAAAGGTTCCCGTGACAAAGACCTCCTCTTTTCGAGGATCTGGGCCACGATGGACGAAGTGCGTCCCAAATCTAACTGCTCATCTTCTTCTGTTGCTGGTTTCAGACCTAAGCTGCCACTGTGTATCTCTCCCTTGGAAGACGCAAATATAAGTGAGGAGCGAAGGCGAGAACTACGTTGAAGGAGCGGGTTAATGCGTGACCGGACCGATTCATGTCTGGACAGAAAGATATCTGAAGCATCCTTCATCTCTGCATCTTCTCCCGCCTCCCTTGCTGACTCTCTCTCCTTTTCTTTCTCAGTCTCCCAGTCTTTTTTCTCCAGAACAGACCTATAATCACTTAAAGAGGGAAGCAGATCCTTTGTTGCTAGCGAGGCAGAGTCTTTATTGCCACCCTCTAGCAATTTAGGCTTTCCGAAGCGGGGTCTCAATATATCTGGTCTGGGCTTGGGGGCGACATTTGGTGGTTCCTTTTTTCCAAAGCGTGGAGCTGAGATTTCAGGTGCAGGTTGCTCAGAGGGTTGAGACTCATCAAACGCATCACCTCCCATAGGCTGAGGCAAACCATCTTCTCCAGCGTCCTCATAAGTACTCAGATAGGAGTTGATTCTCCAACTCCTCAGGCCTTGCTTCACACTTTGGTCTTGATTGTACTCTTGATCCGATTGTTTGTGGAACATTTTTTTATCTGGCGGATGGAGCTGCGTCGGTGAGGTCTGACAGGCATATGCTTGACCAATGGTTGGCCGCTTTTGCCCGGATCCTCCTCCGTACCTCCCAGCTAATGGAGGGCCGTGAAGCTCATCAGGTCCTCTCAGGTCCTCAGATGAAAAGTACTCTCTGTTTTCAAGTGGAAGCTCCCGATCTGAGCGATAGCTCGAGTTTGAATACTGGTCGATGGGTAGGTGCGGCGAACGACCTCTGAGTCTGTCGTAATGTCCGTGGCCAGAACCTGGCCCAGGCCCTTCATTGTAGTAATGGGTACTTTGAAACTGCTCCCTATATTAAAAAAAAAGAGTATGTCTTAGTTTCTTTTAGGTATTAGATAACAATGTATGGTACATTTGATGACTTCCAATAATTATGATCTCTAACAGTCAATATTAAAGAACGCAGAGTACGCACCTGTGGAAATCTGTCTCATCCAGGTTGTTCATGACTCTGTGCTTCATGTATTGCCTGGAAGATGAGTAGTTTTCCTGAGTTCCTTCTGCATAGCTGTGCCTCTTGAAAGCACTTGAAGTCATCTCCATCTGCCTGGACACTATAGACTTTCCCTGCTCTAAGAACGACTGCTGCAGACGAAACTGCTGCTGAGAATATTTCCCAACTGTAATCCCTGCGCCAGGCTCAATCGTGTGACGAAATGGGTCGTTCCTTCGGAAAGAGTTACGATCCGAGTCTCCATAGGGGAAGGCTGAGGGAATGTCAGGCTGTCTTCTGTAACCGACAGGGTTACGCAAAGACTGTGACCTCTTTAAACCGAACTGGGTGTTTAAATAACTGCTGGGTTCGGTGATGGCGAGTGGTCCACTGGATGCATCGATGACCAGCGGCTCCGACTGGGCAAAGAGGATTCGAAACTCCTCATCAAAAGTGGCGACCAGTTCCCCGAGGAAGAGGTGAGCGATGCAGCGGTGAATCTTCTCGTAGGACCACATGAAACTAGAGGAATATTAAAAAAAATAAAATAATATTGAGGCAAAACATTTGACCATATAGAAAATTATTACCATTTTAATGAAATCCTTAAATGACTCACCTGTAGTTCCCACTGAGCACAGCGCTGCAGTCAGTCAACATAAAACGATCTTTCACTTGGCCTTTAAAGGATTTTCCTGTCCGGGAGTGATACGTTATTCCTCCAACAATCCTGACACGCATCATCTGGAAAACCAAAATGTATCTGCGTTAATGGCTTTTATAAACCCCTTTGGATAGTTGCAACATAAAACAGGAACTCACATGAATTATGTCCAAGTTGACTTTGCAGCCGATGACCATAGAGACAAAGTGATGAGCGTTCTGCTCGTCTAGTAAAATGTAAACCGGAACGTGGCGCGCTGCTGCGTCCAGTAAGTCGGCAAAAATGTCAACATCTGTGAACATGTCCATCACAATGGCAATAACCTGGACACGAAGCACAAACACAACAAAGTCAGTCGTATTCAACATAGTTTTGTTAAACGGTTTCAAGTTTTGATGGTGTTGCTGGACTGAACAAAAAATATTTTACATTTACACAATTTGGAGAACCTAGGCAGCTTTTTGTCATCTTTCGGGTGCTTAAAATACAAGCAAAGAACATTGTGTTGATGGACAGGTTTGTGAACCTTATACACATTATTCACACTATTCAGTAAAGATTAAAGGTAAATCTGTAATCTTTAATCAATCTTTGGTTCAAGTCCTAAAATTAAAGTACAAAAGCACTATTCTGCTAAATAACTGATATTTAATGCACATTTCACCGAACTAAGCACAACAGCAATGAGGAGTGGATGAATATCTTCTAAATTTACATAAAAAGGATTCTGCAGAAAGATTAGAGAGTGGTTTAATTTTAAAGCCGTCTGTCCTTCATGTGCCTGTGAGACATTTTGTATAGACACAAGAGACACTAAAAGTAAATGCCTGCAAGACACAGACATGTTTTGTAAATCTGCGAACAGAAACAAAGGCCTAATAGAGCCACAGCTCATCACACCAACAGGTTCAACTGCTTGTCACATGTGGCTCCTGTGCTCCTGCTAAACATATTTTTAATTTAGCTAAGGGCCAACCAGTTGGAAATTTGACCAAAGGGGTGTGGTTGCAAAGTTACCGGAGGCAGAAATAACGTGAGACTGAACCAACAATAGCGCAGCTTAACACTAGTTAAAGTAAACACGAGTTATTGTCAGCTCTTTAACTGACCTGTTTCTCCTTTTTCCCCAAGAAGTAAATAGAGAAGACAATACTATAAAACAAGTATATAATGACCTAATTACTTTATTTAGTAGATACATATGAATCATATTTGTAGGTATACAATGAAATGTGTATTTTTATTATCAGTAAAAGTTTCAAACTCCTCCTTTAGAGTCTATTTAACATAAGAAAATAAAACCGGTTGATATTTTTAACTTTTACTTGTCTTCTAATCGTCCCTTTCACTTACTTGGCGTGCGTTCTTGATGAGTCTCCGAGCCTGCTCTTTAATGCTTGGCATGTCTGGGTCGGAGGGGTTGACCAGAGTGGTAACCTCCGTCGGGCCGACGAAGCTGTGCTGTGACAGCGGCCATCCCAGGTCCAGGCCCGGCGCTGCCAGGTCGGACTGCATCGGCCAGTAGGTGTCCGAGGAGCCCTCGGCGTCTTGACCTCCCTCATAATACGTCAACTCCGGGACTCCCGAGGGCTGATTTGGTATCTGAAGCGTGGACTTGATGTACTCGATTTCCGTCTGGGCCAGGAAATTTACAATATTTGCGTTCTGGAGGAATTCGTAGTAACCCTGGAGCAACAGAAGACACGAGTTCAGCATGTCAAAACGAGATACGTAAGAATGCATACAGACTATTAGTTATAGACGAAAAATGCAAAAAGAGTTATAAATACCTCGATGTCCTTCTCTATCAGATCATCAATAGCTAAACGGTACTCCTCACGGTAGTGTGGGGGCATGTAGTTTGGGTCGAGAGGATTGTCTCCAATCGATGAACTCTGGGACCGGTGTGCCATGGTTAGAGTGGTTGTGAACAAAGTCAAGGATCAGGGTTTGAGGGAATTTGAGCCTCTGCAGAATAGTAAAAAGAAAGAAAGGAAAAAAGCCACACATTTAACTTAGATGCAACTTTTGACTTGGGATCTAAAGAGCAAAGCATCAAGGTACACAAAAGCAAGACTTTTCCTGTGTTCAGATCACCTTGCTTTTGTAGTTGGATTTGACCGTAATAACACACCACACCCCCGTTAATGGCAAACAATATTTCAATTAAAAATCCCTTTTGGGTGGTGAGAGAAAGAAGCCTTTGTGTTAGGATACGCACTCATACTTGTTACCTGTAACCATCGAAACAAAGCAACTGTTGTTGGAGAGTCAAAGCCGGGCCAATGAATTAACTGCTACTTTGTTCGGATTATCTCGGCAAGCGCTGCAGTTGGGGGAAAAAAAAATATCGTCTAAAAACATTTTAGTTCGTGCCGTGGCTTCAGTCGAGCAGAGACACATGCAGATTTATGTGAGCGTCTCAATTTCATTTGCTACATCGGCCAAGAATGTTGTGTTTGGTCGAAGAGGAAATGAGATCAGATCTTAGCAAAGCTTTGATCGAAGTTATATTTAGTACGTGGCCTCAGATCTTGAGATCTTCCTACAGTAAACAAACCAGCTTTTTGCCTTATAACTACATACAGTATATTCTTTAGAAACATGGATGTCATCATTCGTACTTAGAGTCAGTTGTAAAGTTTTGCATTTTGATCTCTTCCTTGTCGTGAGGTAATCCTTTGTTTAGTTATAATATAAGAGACTCACTAAGTCTTTGACAGTGTGTGTAAAATGTTCAGATATTAGCTTTTATTTCATTTCTGGTACTTTTTGCTGGATGCACCTTCTTGTTAACATCTATTATTTGTAAGATGTGCGAGAGTTGGGGTACACCCAGGACAGGTCTCGTCCGTCATAGAAGGTAATGATTAATTTAGGCTGATTCTGGCTTGTAATAAAACAGCGGGCAATTCATAAAACAAACAAACCAAATAAAAAGCAGGATAAAGAAAATACAATGGGAGGAAGGCAGACAAAAACAGTCACACGAGAGAACAGTGGATGAGTAAGGCTGGGGTGGGCAAGGCAGGAGGAGGTGTTGTATAGACAGGTTCTTTCATATTTCAGCTCAGGGAACTTGTCGTACCGGTGCGTCAGACTTTGTGTTGCTGCTCAGAGCCTTGTTGAGAAAAGTCTGTCAGTCATGGCAGGCGAGATAACTCCGAGTGAGCTGGAAACTGTGACGGGACTTTTAAATGGCCGACAACGTAAACATCACTGTGGCACAATTTTGTGAGAGTATTAGGCTGTTTGAATTAGAAGGGGCTGGTTTGTAGAAAGGGTGGCAAATGCAACACTAAAGGCGTTACAGCTACGTACTAAACCTTGTTTGGCAGCAGATTAAAGAGGACGAGATTTCAGGCTTGATTCCAGTCAGATAATAGATAATAGATTGTTACCCGCAGCCTGGATGGATCAGCCAACTGCAGCAATTTTGTAGTTAAAAAAAAAAATCTCTAATCGTGGGAACTACATCTGACCGACAGTCCGAGGAATTGGTCAGGGTGTATGTGTGTGTGTGTGTGTGTGTGTGTGTGTGTGTGTGAGACCTGAGTTCTGCTGTGAAGGAGTGTCCGGTGTGTTCTGTTTAAACATTCAGGAACAGCTCGGATGGTGATAGTGAAGGGTAAAAGTCCTAACCCATAATGAGTGGGAGAACCCGCTTTACTCAGCGAACTGGTGAGTCATCAAGTAGCCTGGTGCGGCGTGGCCACACAGACTGCTGTGTGGTGATTCACGAGTGCAAAATGGCCGACATCCTGTTTGAACCGTAAACGCAAGTCGCTTGTTTGCGCTGCTGTTCCTTCATTTGTCTGATATTACGGCTCATCCCCAAAGTGGAAGACACTAAATTAATTTATTGGAAAATACGCTGCTCTCACTTTATCTGCTCGAAGAAGCGGATTGTTTCTTATGACGTACGGATCCGTGGAAAGGTTATGAATAACCAGAACCTTATCTGTTACAGACAGCTCTTTGAACAGCCTCGGTTTAAGTTTAACTGGAGCGACGAGCTCGTCCAAACAGGCCCAGACCACAGTGTGCTGCTGCTGTCTTAAAACAGCCCCAGTCTGGATCACCGTGTTTTACAGACCTTTACATTGCTGTCAGTTTTGCATTACATGGTTATTTACAGATTTCTCTGGTTATTTGCAAGCAGATTAATAGCAGCAGCTAGCTGTAGCACTTCCAGCGCAGCCTGCAGCACATCCTGCAGATCAGGTCATAATCTTCCTGCTGGATTAACTGTGTAATGTGAAACTCACAGCAATGAAAAGGTTGATTAAAATAAAGATTTGCATGAACTACTACGAATTTGTTTAGACTGGAGTCGTTTTAAGGTGGCAGCCGTCCACTTTGGCCTCGTTCCCCCAGACTGCCCTTTGTCGATCTGGTCAGAATAAAACTTGTTTTTTAATACGGAGGCCATTCAAGGAGCTAACTACAACAGGGAAGACATTGCTCATAACCTCCCCACAGAGCCTGACTTTAAAGATAAAATGTGCTGACAGCCACAAACTGACAGACATGCTCAAACAAAGCATCAGGCATGTGAGGTAACACAACAGCATCAATCCAACTCCTGCTGCCCTTTCACCAAAGTAAAAATAGGATTCCTGACGCCTTGCACAGGGGTTTTTTAAAATTAATATTTAGTCATTTTTAATTTCTTGGTTATTTGCTTTCGAAAGAAGGAACGCAGAGAAGTCTGTCAACTAGTTCTTCGGATTTTAAGATTTTCCGAGCCGCCTGTTTTGTAAAAACAGAAATATTCCTTTTATGATCTGTTGATAATCAAAACTGTCGACAGCTCGAGGATGACACCGAGCTGAATCATTTTAACCCCGAGGTGAATTCGAGCTACGTAAGAGGCCAGAATTAGGAGTCACACTAAACGGATCGTAGTGGTTTCTTCCTCTTCTTTTTATTTATTTTTGACCCGTTCACCTCTGCAGGATGAAGCATGACAGACTCTCACCCCCTCACCTGGCTGACAGGAAGCATATCAAAACAAATACTGACGCTTTGTTAGCTGTAAGAGCAAAAGCAGCCATAGAAAGTGACAAATGATGATCAGGTTCTCTGTTTTTCCTTTCATATATGACGCTTATCTGCACGAGGAAGAGCTAACTTAAGCGTAGCATAAACAAAGCTGGACCAGCTTCACCCAGACTGCAGCGTCTCAAGGATATTATTTAAATGTGCACAACATTCACTCAATAAGGACGCCAGTGGCTCATTTTCAGCATTCCTGCATGAAGGCTGACATGAAACGGCAGAATTACACTTCTAAAACGGTATCAGTCTCGACATGTGAACGAGCAGGGAGGGGGGAAGGCCCGGGGAGACGCAAACTATCAAGAACTTTCAGGCTCTTCCTGTTGTAACGCACATCTGAACACACCTCACTGAACAAACACCCCGATTGATCCGGCATTCCTCTCGGTGTGAATGCAGCAGCCCGAGAACAGGTTTGGAGGGATGGGACGGGATGAGAGGGGGGGACGTGAAGCCCTCGACGGTCCTGTAGGGACATTCCTGTCCTGTCAGAGCAAAGTACACAAACCGAGGCGCCTCCGTACCCCGAGCCTCGCTCCTGGCGCCTCGAATCGGGGCGTTGAGCAAAACACAAAGGACTGCTCAAGCACAGATGAACGCGCACCGAGTGTGACGACGCACGCCGGCTCCCATCTTTCCGTGGCTAGAAAAACAGGTCTTCTGAGGTCCCCATGTCATCCGTTCCAACCGCCTGGAGGCCTGCGGTCAGCTTCACTGGAAACTCAAGCAGTTAAAGCGTAAAAACATTCCCGCTATTTCCAGCTCCCGCTTCTCCCGAAGCACGTTAACGCTTTACGAACAGACTTTGACCCCTTCGAAACTCTTCAACAGCCTTACGGTTGGCGTGTGACAGCATTAAAATCGAGGAGCACACACCGGCGCCACACAAAGCTGGCACTGTAACCGTCTTCCCCCCCCACAAATTACTACCACATGTTGGGACTATTCTTACGCAGTGACTCACTGTGAACGCACAGAGGATAAAAGCCGTGGAAACAGAAGCGTTTTGTGCGTGCAGTTGAGCGATTATTGGCTCTGCAGACAGGAGTCATTAGAGATCGGAGGGCATCGCGATGAGCAGCGAACGATGAAAAGCATCGTTCAGACATGCCATACGCGTTGGTTTCTTCTCGAATGTGAGACAACAGCAGGAGTTTCTTTAAAATGCAAGTTTCCGGACGTCTCCAAATGACTGGAAAGTTGGCTGTACAGCTCGTTGGAACCAGTCACTGTGCAGTGTTCAGGTTTTCCAATCCACCTGGGTGACTTAATCCTCCATAAACTGTAGGCCAAGAGGACGACATTACACTTCTCTGTTCTGCTGGCATTAAAGACGATTATAATCATAATCATATGTTTTGTAAATAACAACATAATCAGGATTCAGCAACACATAAACAGAGTCCGTCTGATTCGTCCCGAATGGCAGCAGCACAGCTGTTTTTATTTCGTACCTTCTCACTTTTTTTGTTTTTTTCCTTGCAGCACAGCTCGTTCCGTGTTTTGTCTTTGAGTTCGTCTCTCCGACCTGCAGGTCTCCCCGTCCGTGTGTCACATTCCTCGGGTCGGACGGCAGCTCCACCCCGCCCCGCTCGGTGGAAGTCCTGACGGCCGGGCTGAGAGCTCCGCTCGGCCGGTGTCTGGTTGCCCTCCTCCCGCCCCCGCGGCTCCTGCTCCCGGAGCCTCGGCTTGCCCGGAATAAAAAAAATCCTCCGCAGTTCGAGCGCCGCGAATGAGGAAGGGAGCCGGGCGATCCCGGAGGAAGGGCTCTCCCACCCGGCCGGGCTCCTCCCAGAGCCGCCGGAGGCTCGACGCCATTGGAGGCTTCCTCCTCCTGCTTGCTTTCAAAAGTGCGCTCATCTGTGGTTATTGGTGCGTTTTTTTAAATCACCCGCCCCGACGAAAAAGGAGATCATGTTTTTGTGTGCGCGTTCGCCAAAATATCCCACTTTGCAAAGTTTTATAAAACTTTAATAAAGTAATAATTTGATGCAAGTCTACTAATGATTACCTTTTGGACCCAACCCCATCCAAGATGGCTTCCATTACCTTATAAAACACACAAAAAATGACTAAAACTCAGTCAGTTTTGCAAATATTAACCTAAAATTTGGGGTGGTAGTAGCTGACACTGATCCCCGACACCTAACATATTTATTTAAACGTTTTCCACCAGCTTTTTGGTGTCAACTCAGTCATAAATCACTAGTTTTAATGAAACTTTCAGGAAATTATCATCTGATGAACATCTACAACTGATTGACTTTTGGAGCCAACCCAATTCAAGATGGCTACCACAGCTAACTCACTTTATATTAAAAAATGGCTGCAATTCAGTAAATTTTACAAATATTGTGCTAAAACGTGGTGTGGTTGTAGCTGATAGTCATTCACAAAACCTACTCCGAGTGCAACTCATTTTGCAAGATCTACGCTTAAAACTTTACCATTAACTGTTAAAGACAATCCTGTGTGTCTGTTAGCAAAATATCTCATGAACCCCCGGACGGAATCTAATGAAACTTTCAGAAAGTCATCACTGGATGTAAATCTACAACTGATTAGCTTTTGGAGTCAATCCAATTCAAGATGGCCCCTACAGCTAACCAACATTAGCCGACACGAAAGTGGCTATAACTCAAGAAGTTTTGCATATATTGAGCTAAAACATGAGGTGGTAGTAGCTGAGAGTCATTCACAACACATGCTTTGAGCGTGACGTCGATTAAGATTGTGCAGAACATTTTCAAGGTTTGCCTAAACCTTAGTTGTGCAAAAAACAGTAAATATTAGCACTCCTGATCGTTTCCTAGTTGTTCGTTCACGCTAATTTTGACCCCGTCTGGTCGCAGTCAGTGAAAATATTCAGGAATTATCGTAACAGAGCTACACGGTGGTGGTGGGTATTTCTTGGACAGTATCGTGCTGATGTGGCTCAGAGTTCAGCTGGGGCTGATGAGGGGAGGGTCTGTGAGGCAATCCGGGAGGTATTTTGCACAAAGTGTCTGTGTTTTGACAACATTTGTGTCCAATTTTACAAATGCACTTTGTCGTTGAAAGTTTATCGGCCATGTTTGTCCACGCACACACACATATATATGTATGCGCCACAAACATAAACCACTAAAAATCCGACTGTTGCATTCTTCAAATGTCAATTTATGGGCGTCAAAAAACTACAAATAAACAAGAAATGTGCTCCGACGATGCAAAGACGTGTCACTGATATATTCCAAGAAATGACATCCACCTCTTGCCCCTGATAACACTTGGGATCAAACATTTGTGTGAAATAACTAAGAAACAAACAAGTTTGGTTGCATAGACAATGGCAGCTGAGCCAGACTTCTTCTCTGATTTGTCTACAGTGGGTCCAGTTGGCACATGTAAGTAAACACCGCGTGACTCATCTATTCTGATGAGCTTTATATTTGTTTTTAATCACGGTCTGAACTCGTTCAGTGTCTTTAAGTTGTCCTAAGAGGTAGTTCTCACGGCTTTTTGACCTTCTGGAGTTCTTTTTATTTTTAGTTGTTGTCGCCTTTTGATCCCCCTCCCTTTTTTTTGAGCAGATCCTGCTTCAGTAATTGAAGCTGGGGTTCAGACTCTGGGGAGGCCGGGCCGCGACAGTGTTCCTTTGTGTGTCGTCTCTATTCAGGAGCGCTTTTACTGCCGTCTGCTCGGGGGGACGTGGTGGTGCTGGAAAACGAAACGACGCTTTACAGATAGTGTCGCTTAATGGGTTCAAACCTGGTGATGCTTTTTTTTGAGTAAATGTTGCCATCAAGTTTATTCAAATCTCCAACACTATGAGGTGAAATGTAGGTAAAAACAATGACAGAGACTAAATGATGATTTATGCATCAACAATTTGACCCATAAATCTTAAATTTGGATGCATGATCCCATTAAACTTGTCGTCACAGATTTTCAGCCCAGTTTGTGTCTAGTTTGAAGGACCCTCATTTCTCTGTTTCCCTTCTCTTAAAAGTAGCTTTTGATGGTTTCTTTGTGCAGAAACACACTGGTATGCTCATCAAACTGTGGTATTTCTGGCATATTTTATAGTTTCAGCTCAAATCTATAAACAAATTATGTTTTGCGGAAGCCTGCCAGTAAAGTGCCTTAAGATAGAATTTCTAATCAATGATTTCTAAAACATGCGTGATGTCTTGATACAGATTCTGTTCTTTTCTCAGAAAAAAGTCCTTTTATTTTTAAATAATTCAGGTGTTAAGTGGCTCAACAAACAAAGAAAAGAAAAACCACCACTAACTAGCAGAGCTGTTGCTTCAGACCATTTTTAAACATTAATAAAAAAGTTAATATGTTTGAAAGTAAAATGGTTAAAAATTACGATGAGTGTCTCTGCATGTTTTATAAGCTCATGATCAATAAAACAAACTGGTCAGCACAGCTTTAGCCTTTTGAGTTTCAGGCAAAATAGCTAAAACTACCAAATAATAATTAAATTTCTGACAGTACTGAGTTAATTACTGACTTTTTCACTTATGAGGGGGGGATTTCCATTTATGTATCTTTAGTAATAAGTTACAAATGTGCTTTGTAGAAATGTGATGCAGAAGAATTGTATCTTTAGGCTCATTAAAGATGGATATCAGCAGGTTAGGCTGGCCTCATGTTGTGTCACTTCCTGTTTTAACAATTAGCTGTAAATGTTTGGGAGCTGAGAAGACCAGCTGTGAAGCCACCCCCACCGAGGACGTTACAGCGTGTAGTTCTTTGTTTGTCACAGTTACCTGAGATGGTGCACGGCTCAATTATAAATTCATCCACTTCTGATGCTGGCTGCATCTGGATCTAGGAAGTTTTACTTGACCTGGTTGGAAGCAGTTCAGGGCTTTGCCTGTTGTGTTTTTCCGTGACGGGTCTGGACAGTTTACGTGTAGAAAGTGGCTTAAAGTTGTCTTGCTGAAATAAGCAACATGCTGTCCGAAGAACACTTTCTGGTTCGATCTAAAATAACAACGTGATGTTTTTCAGACTACAGGACAGATTTCTTGTTATCGCACTGTAAACAGGCATATTCAGAAAGAAGAAATTCCTAAATCTTTACCTGCTTCTCCTTTCTGGGTCACGGGGAGCTGGTGCCTGTCTCCAGCAGTCACTGCGCGAGAGACGGGGGACAACCTGGACAGGTGTCCAGTCCATCACAGGGACACATAGAGACAAATGAGACAGTTCACTTAAGATGCATGTTTCTGGTCTGTGGGAGGAAACCGGAGAAAACCCAGGTGAGCACAGGGAGAACATGTAAACTCCACCCAGTAAGGCCCCGGGGTCGGGAAGCGAACCTGTGACCTTCCTGCTGAGAGGTATCTGCGTTTTAACCTATACATCCTGATGTTTTAACTAATAATTGTGCGTGTAGTGATGGGCTGTGTTCACTGAATCCCATGCGGTAGTTTTCCAACTATTTGGGCTCCAAAGATCACATTTATTTAGTCCTTCTCTCAAATAGTTTCTGAATCTTTTACTTTAATTACATACTGTAGATGATAAAACTCTCAGTTTGGTGTAGTTATTCTTAACTGTTTACACTCACAACCTTTCACAGACATATTTCTATCCTTTTAGCTCCCAATCTAAACCCATTTACAGTTATAATCTTCAGTATGTTTTTGTCTCTGCCTCATATTTCTGGCTGTATTTTAAAGAAGCAGCACGTCATGTGTTATACTGCTTTCTGCTTTAGTGTTTGCAGAGAAGAAACAGTGGAAGCTGTTATTACGGGCTCTGTCCTCCCTGAGTTTCAGTCTGAAACATTGTGTTGTTTTTCTCCATGGTGAAAAACTTTGCCTGAATCGTCACGCTCCTGAAGAGTTTCCTCTTTTTCTGTATGAATCTTTTTTTTAAAACCTCGTCTCACTTCTGCAGGCTCCGACCAGAATCTTTGCTTTTATTTATTTTTGCCAAACAGGAGCCATAATTTCTAGTTGATGCTTTTTTTTTGTTTTTCTCACACTGATTTTTTTTCTTTCCATCCCGGGCTGAATGTGTTATTAGAAACGAGGCTTTCCCAGTTTCAATCCGTTGAACGCTCACCTGCTCCCATATAGCAGCTGTGACATCAGCAAAGTGCAACAGAGATAAAAGTGTGCACCACTTCTATGGGCTGTCCTTTGCCCTGAAACGTGTTCATCACACAGAACACACCTTGTTTGATAGGTTTCTGATAGCACACACTCTGACTGCATGTTCAGTGCTGCTCCTGAGGGTGTGTCTCCTCAATCAGCTAATCTCTTATCCACACACACAAACACACTCGCAAAACTGCACAGACTGCGTGTTTCCGTGTGCTCCTTCCCCAGCTCGGTCAAACGCGCTTCTCTCGGCGTGGCTCAAGTGTGAAATGAGAGCAGTGGGAGGAGTCTGCGTGCAGCTTCGTGGATGTGGCACATATTGTGAAACGCCGGCGAGAGCATCTTCATGCACGGATAAGTTCCGATAACAAACACCAGCAGGTAGAAAGACGCAGAAATGCAGGGTGCGGCTGCTCCAAGGAATGTGCTTAAGGCATCTCACCACACCCAATCTGCTTCTCCTTCACCCCCAACCCCCCCTCTTTTTTTTTTCTTTTTTCGCCCTTCCTCCATCACTCAGTCTCCTCCCTCTCTGAGTCACCTGGCAGCCTTTCAGCAGGTATGCAAACCCGGCGCAGGAACAAAACGCTGGCAGGCACACCTGGCTGAGGAGCTCCTGCCACGAATTGGAAAAAAAAAAAAAAAAAGGCTTCATCAACGACGTCGTTGCTGGAGTTTATGTGGGGGTTTCTTTGAAAATTTCAAAACAAGCTCCTGCATAAACTGTAGCCATAAAATGGGTCAGACTCTGGACTGTGGCTGAAAGGCTTTATTTGTATGTCAACATTAAAACCAGGGGTGGCTGACGTTTCTGATGTTGACCACAGAAACATTAAAATATACATGAAGTTAACAAACCTAGAATTATAAGATAATCACGTTTCTCAAAAGCTAAAAAAGGCAAAAAAAATGAGGGAAAACATTAATTTTTGCTGTTTTGGATGCTTGTTTTGCTGCCTAAGTGACTTCTATTGTGCAACCACCAACAGGAAAGTTGTTGATGTGGGAGATCTTGATGTTTCTTTTCAAAGCCTGAGTAATCCCCGTGATAAGACCCCGGTGGAGCTGAGGAGGAGACGGTGAGGACAGCTGCAGGTGCAGACTGGAGAGCGGGGAGGAGGAAGATTTTCTTACCTTGATCAAATAAAACGGACGGGTTCGGAGCATCCAAACCCAGCTGCAGACCTCATCGCCTTCACGTGCAGCTTTCAGAAGCTCAACCGGACAAAGAGGAGGAGGAGGAGGCCCACATTATCAGCCTGTCGACCCTGAGCTCCAGTTATCAAGCTGCTCCGTTTGATAAAACAATGCTCATTTTCCCCACCTGAGCTTTAAACGTATCACCTCAGAGTGTAAAGAGATGTCTTAATATTTGCACCACTCCTCTAGTCTCTCTCCAGCAATTTGTCAACTGTTTTTTCCCCCCATTTATTTACTTTTTTTCCTCTAATTTCTAAAGCAGCAACAACATTTTTCTTTGAAGACTAATAAATTATTAATCATTTCATATCATCACTGAGCTGACTTGCTGTACTTTAACCTTTGGACTTTGCAGCACAGTTAGAGTTAATATTCTTTGCATTTAACTAAAATTAGAAGCAATTTACAAGTGAACCATGCTCTTGTAAATTAAATTGTTGTATTCAAATCGACAAGTTGAATGAACAAAACGAAGAACACGACTTACCAAAAAACTTACAGCTGGCTTGTTAAAGAAACATCAACAATTTATCAAACGTCTTAACTGACTTTTTTCTGTGAAGCGGCGAAGAGAAGATTTAAATGAAATAAAAAGGCCTTTCTAAGCAGACTCAAATAATTGTTGGCCTTTATTTAAAGGCACCACCTTTCTCTCTCTACTATAAAATGCTATTAAAAAAAGGATACAAATCTTAAATTAGCTTTTAATAGCGCAGCGTTTGCAAATGTCTCACACGATGATGGAAAACAAATGCAAAATAGAGAGAACGGGATTGAGCTGAGAGAGAGTTTTTAAAACTAAAAGAAGCAGAACACAAGCTAAAGGCTAAAGGAGCAAAACACTAGTGATGAGCTAAAACCGGCAAAATACTAACTGAAAGCTAAATGTAGCTAAATGCTAGTTAAATGCTGAAAGTATCAAAACAGCAGCTAAAAACTAGAAGTAATTGAAGGAGACAAAAATAGAACAGGTTTGCTGAAGCGGATTTAAAAGAGAACAATGTTTTCTAAGAAACTGAAGCGATCTCCAGGTATTTCTATGGGGCAAGTGTTTGTAAATAAAAGGTAAATATCATGAAAAGTATAAAAGTTACACAAACCAAAGGTCGCAGCACCCACGAGGCTAAATGAGCATCTCTGTTAAAGAGGGAAAAAGAAAGAAATGAGACATTTGGTCCAAAGAAACAGGGTGGGTCTGCTCTAAATTACAAGCCTGCTCTTATTCCCCAACCACCTTTTCATTTCACTCCACGACCATAACTGTTCTGGCTTTTGTTCTAAGGTTTTGGTATCAACAAAAAACAAAAGAACAACTTGTAAATGTGGGTCAGCGGCACAAAGAGGACACTCAGTCAGTGTCCCGTCTCTGTGAGATCTCCCAGCATGCTTTTCTCACGCTGTAATGTCACACCTGAGTATAAGGTGACTCTCTGGAGCTTCGGGCTTTGAGGTCATCTTTGCACCACAGTGCTGGGAGGCATGGCACACACACACACACACATCTTTAGCAGCACCGTACAGTAAAGCAGGCTGTGTAAGAAGGGTTGTGCTGCGTTTCTGTGAAGTACAACCTCACTTGGCATCTCATTAGTGACATGACTCTTTATTATCATCACAGCATCTACATGTCAGCTTCTTCAGTCGTGCCAGAGACACGTAACCCTGACGGTTCTATTTGTAATTCAGAAATCTGATTCTTCTCTGCTGAAGCATCTAATTCGACAAACAATCCCTGTCAAGTACTTCCAAATGAGCGTCTTATGACCCTGCATGTGTGTGTTGTCACATAAATGTGTGTGTTTCTGCTTTAAACAGATCTGGACGCCTGATGAAGACGCTCTGGTGACTGTTAGATATGTCTTCTTTAGCTGCAGGTGAGGCAGAAGTCCCCTGGGAGCGTGCATGTCTTCTTACAGGAAGGATTCGAGCGAGTGAGAAAAACAACAAGTGACGCGGGAGTCGTCGCCGCCGCATACCTCGGCCAGGTGTTGTCACTTTGATGCGATGATTGTGCTGCTTCTCTGAGGAAATCTTGATGGTTATTGGAAAACACAAGACCTACCACACACACACAAAGTGTGACTGATGACGCTCTGATGCAGTGACAACTGCTGAAAGTGGAAATGATAAAAGCACAGAACAAAGAATCTCCATCTGTGTTTTTTTTTTTTTCAGGTCGGCTGAAGTGGAACCCAGGTGATCTCTTAACTTTTGGGACTTTCTCCTCAGCCCTGCCAGGCGAGAAGGCGAGAGAGAGCCTCACCCCCTGGACTTCTCTTGGTTCTCGCAGGCGGCGCAAACGTTAATCATCGGGTTGAGGTTGAAAGTGCCGGAGCATGTCGTGGCTTGAAAAGCGCTTCGGCTTTGCAGCTTCAGGACTTCAAGTGATCGCAAAGTTCCTTCCAAGCAGGCACAGATTAGCGTTTGCACCAGAGACTTCTTTTCTTCCACAGATCATTAAATACGGGCTGTAAATCGAAGCTTCTGATCAGTAGACGGACGCTGATAAAGGTCTAAGCAAGCAACAAACGCAAAGACAGCTTTCTGAGTTCAAAGTCAGACGAATGATGACAGACAAAGATTTTTACACAGGATCCAACTGATAATCACCATTTTGCACGCCCCGGTTCACATGTACGACATGCAGCTAACTTTAGTTTTTATTTGTAAATGGTTGACAGCCTCGTGCCTGGCAGGCATGTTGCAAAACACATTTAGGCCTTTTTTAAAACTTTTATGATAAGTTTGCAGACGTCGTCGACACGCTTAATGGAAACACAGCAACCCTGTCCTGACCTGAGAGGGCTGCATTTACCCCTAGCCTCCCAGCAGAAACACAAACATCACTGACCTTCCAGTAAAAATCTGAGGTCTATTTTAGTCCAAAAGAGGCGAGAACTGCTGCTGAAAGGCAGCGCTGGCTGCAGGTCGAACGAAGCTGAACTTTAGAAATCAAGGCAGCTAGCTGATGGCCGACATACAGTACCGGACTTATACGTATTTTCATTTAACAGAATATAACAATTGCTTTACTTGAACACATATTTAACAACTCTTAGAAGAACTCATACACTTAAAAATAATTTAAAAAAAAGCTAAATCCTGGACTTTAGTGAGCTTATTAATGCAGCTCAGGCATGATTAATTTTTATTAAAGTGGTCAATATCATCTGACTCAAACGTTTCATTATTATTATTATTAACAGTTTTATTTTATAGAACTTTGAACAAGTAGGATTATATATTATTTGTTAGAAGAAAAAGAAGAAACATAATAATGCATATAAATGTTTTGTGAGGATGTATTTTAACAAACTGTGTGACTCAAAACATCTCAGATGATTTATTTCATCATTTATTGTAACTAATAGCTGAAATAACTTACTAGAAATTATTATGGCACTTCATGTTTCTTCTTTGAAATACAAATCCCAGCAGATGCCTCCCTCTAAAAAAGAAATATTGTCTTTTTTTCACCTTTCAGAAGCTCAGCTGTACAAACACTGAAAGATGAGGTCCCTTTTTGTTGTTGTTTTGCAGCGCCCTCTCCTGGACAGAGCCTGCACGTGTTGTTGTTGTTTAGTTTAGTTTTTTTTTTCTGAAATAGAAACTTTTATGTTTGGAAAGCGAAATGGAAACTCACTTACTTAGTAAATAAACACAGTCAGTGACATGTGGGCCCTGGAATTCTGTGAGGAAGTAAAAAGATTGAAGGACAAAAAAAAAGAAGAGATTTTTTATCTATTTGGAAATCCCAGAATGATGAAGTGTTTTGTTGTTTGTTTTTGTTTTGTTTTGTTTTGTTTTGTTTTGTTTTGTTTTGTTTTGTTTTGTTTTGTTTTGTTTTGTTTTGTTTTGTTTTGTTTTGTTTTGTTTTGTTTTGTTTTGTTTTGTTTTGTTTTGTTTTGTTTTGTTTTGTTTTGTTTTGTTTTGTTTTGTTTTGTATGGGTACGTGGTGGAGGGGGGGGGTGTTATCTCGTGGAGAAAATTTTAATTTAGAAGTAATCAGTCGCTGTATGACCTATTAACATGTATTTATTGAGTTTATTTAATGTCATGATGGTTCTGGACTTTTTGATTTTTTTCCTCTGAGATCAGCCTCAGTGTCTGACTACTAACCTCATATTAGGAAAAATAAAGCTTCACATGTTGCTCCTTCTCACTCTCAGTAAACAGGTGAGACGTACCTGGCTGCCTCGGGTTGGTGACGGTGCGTCAGGTGCGTCTGACTCGATGACTCCGTTTCGTTTCTCGGAGACGGAAAGCAAAAACAAAGTTAGGTTTCTGTTTCCTGGCTGTCAGCTGCTTCTGTTCAGACTATAAAGCTGGAGTGGGTCTGCGGAGCTGCGTTTTGCGATCCGAACAGTTTCGTCTCGACGTTTCTTCCACCTTCAGGAGCGTGAAGCAGCATGAGCAGACCCACAGGTAAACCCCACATCCTTTTAAATGTTGTTTTATCATTCAGGCCGAGTCTGAAATCCAAGTGAGAGGAGGTGGCGGGGACTAGTTATCCATCAGGATATTTTAGGTTCATTTTCTACATCCATTATTTGTATCCTAAACGATTTTAATTAAAGTTAGGAGCTTTTAGATGAAGGAAAGGACAGTTTACTTAAAATAAACTTATAACTAAAACAGTTAGGTAGACTCGGGTAATAAAAATATCTATGATACTACTAATATTGACAGCTTTTCTGATTATTCAACCTAGCAGGTTAATAGTTAATGTAACTTTTATGTTGTTTTGTTTTTTGTTGTTTTTTTTTTTTCAAATGTAAAAACAGTTTATAAATGTTTATCAGTCAGGTTTTGGTTTATTCTTTTGTTTTCTGAACAAAGTGCAATAATATAGTTCAGCCTTCAAACATAGATTAATATATATAAGTACGTTATCAGTGAAATTAATTGATATTAAATGGAGTTTGTTATAAACTGTTGGTTTAAACAGTAATAAACAGTGTTTATTACTGTGAGGACAGAACATTCAGTTGAGTATTTTAGTTCATTTATTGAGTTTCAGATGTTGTTTATTTAATATCATGATGGCACTGGACTTTTTGAGTTTTCCCAAAACAGTATTTATCTTTTTTTTAATTACTTAGCACATCTGTTTGTGTTTGCAAGGCAGAACTTTGTGTAAATTGCACCACCGTGTGGTCAGAGGATGATATATAACTATTTCTATAATTTTATTGCTTGGTTGGCAAAGAATCTTGCTCTTTAAAATAGAATTTATATCGTTTTTAACAATGACTCAATAGTAAAACAGCATGTGAATTTATGTTAACATCACATAGGTTTAATGATAAATTTGATCTATTTTTCATCATTGAATTAGCATTTTTCAAGACAGCAAATACTATTTAAATGCAATATTAGACTTAGTTGTTGTAGATGAGGTTTTACCATCACATGTCGTGAAAACATTTAAGAAGCATCTTGAGGTTAACTTTTCGGGGTTGGAAAACAAGTTTTTTTAGCGTTAACATTTATAAACACACCTCTGGGTGTGTGTTTTTAGTGTGAACCTGTGTGTTGGTGTCATCCCTGCAGAGTCCATATAAACTTATAAACTTTTTTACTGTTTTTGTTAGCTGTCAAACTGCATTTCCTTTGTTCTCCTCTTAAAGACTGGATTCCATCCTTGTGGTTGGACACATTTGATGAGCTTCTGTATGACGACAATGAGCTGGATTACGGAGACGAATGGACACTCAACTTTAACTACAGACAGACAGACACAGTCACACATGACGAGAGGAAGAGAGGCTGGAAAGTCTACTCCCACTGTGCTTATGGAAAGTATGTACGGATTTGTCAAGTAACTAACATCAACATAAACCCATTTTCTTATTGTGCCAACAACAGACAGACAGACATAATATTTCTCTATGGTTGTATTGATCTCAGGCTATATTGCAAGATGTCACACTCAGAGTACGTGTTGTCAATGAATCTCAGCTGCTACCACCTCATGTTTTATTTTAAAAACGAGAAAAAACTAGTTCGAAGTATAGCTAGTCGTCTGAAAATGTGTCTGATGTTGGCTTCTCTGATCTCGTCTCCCCTCACAGCTTTCAGTGTGCAACTTGCCGTAAGACCTGGCCTTCGGCTCGGGTGGTGGTGTTGTTCCGGTACCGGCTGCGGAAAGGCCGTGGGACAGTCCTTATGCGGCCCTTTGGTCAGACCTGCCGTCGCTGCCAGGAGGATGAGTTTGACCTCCCCGGCTTCACCAAGAAAGAAGTGGAACACGCTTTGCTCCGGCTGTTTTCCAAAATCAAGAAGAATTGCTACCATGAGGAGGAGGAGGACCACTCGTCCACATGCTCTACCAAAGTGAGGACCAAACCCCACGAGAAAACGCTGTGTGAGGCCTGTGTCCTGGGGATTTGCTGTACAGATGATGAGTGACAAGGTGTGTGTGTGTGTGTGTGTGTGTGTGTGTGTGTGTGTGTGAGAGAGAGAGAGAGAGAGAGAGAGAGAGAGAGAGATTTCTTCTGTACGCAGCCTTTTTCTCAGTATTTTGAGGACCATCGTGTCTTTATGTTTTCCAGATAAATGTAATAAATTGTATTATATAATTGAAAACAAGAGTCAAATGTCACAATATAAATATATATTTGAATTGTATTTTTCTGGTATTAGTACACTTTAAAGATGTAGCTAAGGATTGTTTTTTTTGTAATAATTATGGATTGATTGAGTGTGATTCACAGCTCATGGAATGGGCACTTATGCATTTATTGTACCTGTAAATATTTATCTGAATTTTAAAATGCTCTTTACTTTTTATTAAACTGTACACAATAAGTTGTACAAACATGTATGCACTTTTTTTTTCCTTTTTCCTTGCTATTTGTTCATTGAACTTGAAGAATATTGTGGGAACAATGCCACTTGCTACAATCTCTTAATACAAAAGTGGTTATAAAACCATCTGCTGTTCTCTTGTTCTTAAATTTATTTTCATAAATAAACATTGCATTCCTTATCCTGCTAAAACAGCAAAAAGAAAGTGCTTCCTTAAAAATATGCGTCTGTATGGAGGTGCAATATCGGATAAATAAAACCAATGTTAACTTAGTTTTTTGTTTTACCCTAAATTTTTCCCACAATTCTTTTTTACAATCAAAAAACAAAATGTTTCTATTTTTTTATTCCTAAACTTGAAGAAGAAAATCAACACCTACAAAAGACTTCAGAAAAGGTCAGGTATCAAAAATTACTTGGGTTACTTTATAGACAGACTCTTGTCCATCTCATAGTGTGATTTATGTTGATTAAATGAAGGCATCTACCCTGTCATTGATGAGAAGTGAAATTTGTGATTTAATTTTTTTAATTTTAAGCTCACAAGGTAAAAAACAAAGTCTAATTTTCCACCTCTTTGCTAGTTTTTTAACAAAATTAGAAATCTGTGCACATTGTTTCCTAAACTGAGGGATGGATGTCCCATATCATTACTTTTGTATTTTTGTAACCTTTTTGACATTTTCTTAAATGATTTGTTTTGTTTATTTTCTAAGAGAAAACTCATTGAGGTTAAAAATTTCATTTACAAGCGTGTCCTGGCAACAAAACACAAAGTTTCATAAAACAAAATTTAACAGCAATAACTGTAAAACATAACAATATAAAACATAAAATTTCTTCCCTCAAAAAGGATGCATCTTTACCTGACCAAAGAATATCTATTCATGTCAGATAAAACACTTAATAACAAGTAACCATTAAATAACCAAACATCTTCATTAAAACAGGAATACTCAATACATGACCATGAATATATCTATTCATATCAGATAAAACACGACCTGATTACTTATGTACTTAGATATGGAAGTGCTTACGTAATTAAGTACATATTTCATAATGTAATGATAGATAGATAGATAGATAGATAGATAGATAGATAGATAGATAGATAGATAGATAGATAGATAGATAGATAGATAGATAGATAGATAGATAGAAAACGTAGAACACTGTAACATTTGATAATAAATAATAAGAAAAATTGGTAAAACTAATGAAGGTGACAGATAAAGTTCCTTCATTGTTCTTTGTGAAAGGTTCCGAAGTTTGGTAAAGTTTTTAGGTATCTGTTTTTGTGTAAGAAGAACTTTCCGAAGATAATAAATTTATTGATCGCTAGTGTTTTGATTTTGGGTGACAGCTTCTTCCGGGTTTCCGTCCAGTCCAGGCAGCCGACCAATCAGAAAGGAGCCCTGTGTCGCGCATGCTCCGTAGGGTCCTCTTCGTGGCAGCGTTCGGTCTGGTGAAGTGAAGTGAAACAGCCTGTTTAGGCTCTCTGCCGTCAGCAGCAGCATCATCGCACTCCGCCGGGTCTGGTGGCAGCTAGAGGATGGTCCACCGGGGCGTCAGCCGCGGAACCGAATGACAGTCGTGAGACGATGGCCGTCGACGTGCGCAAGTTTCCGAACGCGTAAGTGAACCTTTCGGTGGGGTTTGATGCTGCCCCGCTGCGCTGTCGGCAGTTGAAGCTAACGCGGCGCGCGCTAACGCTCACCGTGCAGCTTCGGTGATAACAGAAAGGTGGTTTGGGTGTTAACGCTTCCCAACGGCTCCACCACATCCTGTCTGGGAATCATAACAACAACAACAATAAAAGGAGAGGGTTTTACAGCGTTTAGGACAACCTATGCTTTCACAGCCGCGTCGCTGTTTAATAAAAAAAAGAAAAGAAAAAGAAAAACCTGCCCTGTGTGTTGAAACAAAGGAGCTTTAAAACCGAGGGGCCGCATGGACAAACACATGCAGGGAGAAGTCGCTGGCTGTTTGTGTTTTTGTGCTCCATTTCACGCTGACACACTTTGGACGATAACCACCCGAGGTCTGACCTGGATATTTAGCCGAAACACGGCGACCTAGCTAATTTTGGTCAAAGTCACACCGTATATTTCTCACACAGCTGCTGCCTTTTTAGACCCCAGCAAGTTTTTTATGTCTCTTTTGGCCAAAAAAGAGACTTGTGTCCCGCAGCAGCCTGGTGGTTCATATTCAGACCGAGCTGATGTGTTTCACCTCACGGCAACTTTTCACTCTCAGAGCGTTTGTTTGTTTAGGACCGGTTTGAAGTGAAAACAAGAGTGGTTTTTTTTTAGTTGAATGTAATGGTGGACATGCTGGAAGGCCGTGTTCCTGTTTGGATTCCTGTTTGTCAGTGAAGTCTTCAGTGAATCATGACTCTTATCTCAGATGGACTTTTGAAACTTTTCAATGATCTAAAGCAGGTTTTATCATCATAATATTGTCTTGACAGGACAGATTGAAAACCTCCTAGAGCTGGAAGTCCTGAAATGACTTCCAGCTATCCACACAGATATTTCATTTGCAGTTTTTGTTAAAACTTTCTTTTAAAAAAAAAAACTACAAGGCTTTATAAAAGTACAGCATTTGTCAAATTGACATTACTGCAAAGGCAAACTTTGTGGATTTTGAACTGCTCACATTCTTTTAACTTACTGTATTTCAGTTTGACTTTTTTATTTCTTATTTTTAGGCCGTATCTTACACTAAATGTGTATCTAATGATGACGGTTTATCTGACTAAACCTCGTTAAATCAAAAGCCCAACATTCCTTGAAGGAATGAGAATCGCCCGTTGCCTTTTTAGAGTTTTAAACTAACGTTAAACCTTGAAAATGACATTATTTAGTACTGTGATATCTCTCATGATCTGTTCGCCCTTGTGGTATGTTCAGTGAATGACTGTACACTACTACCACACCAAATTAACGCCTAATATCTGTAAAAACCACTGAGATGTAGCCTTTTATGTAAAGGTCCGAGGTTGCTTAACCGTGGCAGCCATCTGGAGTTGGGTTGACTTCAAAAGCGAATCAGCTCTGAAAGTTTCATTCAAACTTGCTCAGTGGTTCGGGAGATATTTCGCTAACAGACAGACTCCAATAAATAAACAAACGCAGATCTTGCACGGTAAGTTAGCACTCAGAGTGAAAGTTTGGGAGCGGTCTTGGCTACGACCACACCGAACCTCATCAGTCATAGCCGTGTTTGTGTTTGCAAGGATGGTTTTGCTGTGTCGGCCATCTTAAACAGATCGATTCCAAAGGTCAATCAGCTGCAGATGAACATCCATTCATTACTTTATTAAGATCATTTTAAAACGATCAAAACTGTCAATGCCTTTCTTTAAATCAAAGAAGATAAGCGGTCATTGTCAAATTATTTTCCAGTTTATTTAATAATTTTGACTTGGACATGCAGAGCTGTTGCTGTTAGCAGGAACTCATGTGTTTGGGGTTTTTCAGGAATCATGAAATTATCGTGTGCCTAAAAGAGGGAGAGCATTTGTACGGGCAGATGTCTAAGCTGAGGTTAAATTTGGAAGAAAAGTGAAAGTTCTGGAGACGTCTGAAACTAGTCGTGGGCGTCGATTACACGGGGCTAACCAGACACGCTGTTTTTGTGAGAAAAGGTATCATAATGAGAACACCACCACAACATTAGACTGTTTACAGTCAGTCTGTTGTACAGTGAATCACTGTGGCTGAAAACTGAAGGCAATAAAGCTGCCCACATCTGTGTCCATTTGTCTGCATTGTTAGCAAAATATCTCATGAACTGAGGCACGGATTTTAAGCAAACTCTCATAAAGTAATCACTGGATGTGCATCTATAACTCCATAAGTTTTGGAATCAACCCCATTCAAAATGGCCACCGCAGCTAATCGACCTTAGCCATCTCAGAAACTTTACAGATATTGAGCTTGGTGTGGTAGAAGCTGAGAATCCTCCTAAACTCCTTCTCTGAGCGCTAAATGATTGGGTGAGGTCCGTTTCGACCAGTTTGTCGATAACAAAATATCTCATGAACCTCTGAATGGGTTTTTTAAAACTCTCTCGTGGAAGGTGGCGGGCGACGTGCATTCCTTTCAAGGACTGCGAGGCCTTTTGATTAGCAGGATTAACGGTAATGACAGCGTGGCCAGACAGGAGAGAGCTGAGGAAACAAACGCTCACCATCTCTGGTCACATGTTGTGCATAATCACTGTCTTTATCAATGTGCTCTGCTTCATTTCCTCCTTCATCCTCCCCTCCTCTCCCTCTTACTCACAAACTCTGCCCGTCCCGTCTTAACCGCGCACACAGACACGCACACACACACCATTACATCCACTAATGAGCGGAGTGTGTGAGCAGTGCGTGTGCCTGTGTGCGTATGAGGCCGTTGAGGGTATCATTACAGTCTTCATTCTATGGCCATCTGTCTGGCCTTCACAAAGAGCCCCTTTTTAGGCCAGTTACAGTTGGCCACTGGCTGGTCGGGCTCTGGAACATTTGAATAACGCGGATGGCCGCCCCCCTTGCCTTTTTCTTTTTTTTTTATACTCGCTGACAGGCGGGGAAAATGCACCCTGACAGATGAGAGGTAAGGGGCCGCACAGAAGCTGTTTCCACAGGAGGATTGTAATACCAAATGTTTTAAAAGTTCTGCTCCCGATTCAGCGTGTTTTATTTGTTTGTTTGTTGGGGGGGGGGTTGTTACAGCAGATAATGGGTCAGTCTGTCTGCTTGGCTCTGTTTTGACTGAAATAGTTTCTTTCCAGTTCACTTCACCTCTGCAGATATCCGCAGTCTCCCTGCATCTTATACTAAATAAGGACGGAAAAGTCCGAAGACAGAGAGAGAGAGGGAGAGGGAGAGAACTTCGGAATCCCAGGAATTACAAGTCCTGAACTTGGCAGCGATTGCGCAATTATCTGCTCGTGCCAAATCCCGAGCGTGCGTGCGTCGCTTGGCGGTCAGGTGGGGCTGAAAAGCACAGATTCACTTCTCGGAAGTGAGACACTCGGTGTGTCCAGTTGTAAACCCAGTCCGGACCGAAGGTAGGACTTGTTTCTGTAAATCCACCGACCCGATGAGCAACGGACGCGATTGTAATGTCGAGTTTAGCCGTGGGCCTCGTTTAATCCTCAATATTTTCAGCTAAATTTAGATCGCATTTAGCCCAAGTAGTTTGCTCGTCATAACTTCAAGTGCCTGGGAACACAAACCTGACTAAACATGGCTGATTTACAGCCTGAACTTCTCGTGACCCATTCGAAAGCTGAAACGGGACACATTGGTGGTTTTTAATGACATGAAACAAGACATTACTTAACCTTAAATCCATTTATTAAAGGCTGTGCAACATCTCTGAGACATAATGAATCCATAGAAGAATTAAACAAATGCGAATCATACCAGAGTTTAAGTTTATCTTATGATGAGAAATAAAAATGTTGAGAGTTATGTGCGATCTCATCTGATATTGCAAGGTGTTGTGAATGACTCTCAGCTACTACCATGTCAGATTTTAGCTCAATATCTGTAAAACTGCGTTATAACCATTTTTATGTCGGCTCATGTTGATTAGCTGTGCTGTCCACCTTGAGTTGGGTTGACTCCAAAAAGTTAGTGAGTTGTAGCCGCTCATCTAGAGATTACTTTCTGGAAATTTTAATAAAATCTGACGAGTGGTTCATGAGATATGTTGATAACACGACAAACGAACACGCTCACACAGCCGCAAGCGAAAAATGGTTATCGCCCTTTCGCCTTAGGCAGCAGGCGATAATTAAACAAGGTTTTTCAGATAAAGTACAGGGGGAAAAAAAAACAAGAAACCAGGAGGTGTATAAGCTGTTGCTGGGGGAGCAGGCACAGTTGTGATTCTTCGGTTTAGCTCCTGAGAGGTAAAATAAAACTGCTCCGGCTCGGTGTATTAGTGCTGCTTGGTTTAACACACTCTCAAACCCTCAGTGGCAGGAAAGCATTAAAAGTGTGGAAAACATGCAGAAAACTTCAGAAGAACCACTTCTCCGGGGGTCACGGTGGCCAGCTGTTGGAGTATTGACCGTGCTCTTTATCATCTGACTAACAAATCAATGGCTTGGATATCATTGACCCACTCTTCCAGCTTGGCCTCTTTATAATTATCTCTCTGCCTTTCTAGCGTCTTTCCTCTCTCCATCTTTTTTTTCTTTCATGTCCGGTAAGATAACGTCCTTTCTGCAGCACATCAGATGATCGGTCGATGCATTGATTGATCGCGCCTCTCTCACCCTCATCTTACTTCCTAACTCTCATTTTGTTTTGTTCTCCTTTTCCGTGACTTTTTTCAGTCGTTCTCTTACACTTACTCTGATAAAATCTCCTTTTATTGTATCAGTTTCTTCCAGTAAATCCTCTGTCTTTCTCTCGTTTGTGTACAGGGAGGAAAAGCACAGAGCCATGTTGCTTTAAATTGTGACCTGTGGTGAACGGGGGAGGCAGAAGAAGAAGAGGAGGAGGAGGAGGTGGAAGAGTGAGGCGTAGGCAGGCAAAGAGTGATCTGCCACAGCTCCCAGTAGGTGGCCCCTTTGCGAGCGGGAAGCGATGGGCAACGCGGCCACCAAGTTCCGCAAGGCGCTTGTCAGCGGCGACGAGGCTCTGTCCTGGCAGCTGTACGAGGGCAACCCTCAGTTCAGGGACGGCCTGGACCCAAACGCCTCGTACGGAGAGCAGTACCAGCACAACACACCTCTGCACTATGTATGCCGCCACGCCATGACACGACTGCTCAGGTAAAACACACCTTTTTCTGAGTTTAGTTTTTGCGTTTTGGGGCAGTTATCAAACACAGCACAACACAAGATGGAGTCCAAAACAAATTCCTATTTGTGGACAATAAAGTGTAATGTATCATACAAAGATACTGAGTCAAAATGATTCATAATAACTCAAAATATAATTAGCAGTATATCAAATGTAAGTAAGACATCTTAGGGCAGGGCTCACTTTGGTCCGTCTGCAGTGGCTCTTTGTGGGAAAAAATTATTGATCACAGTTCCAGCACGTTTTGTGGCTTTGGACATTTTATTTAGTGAGCCAAGAGGCAGAAATGGCTCTTTGGATTGTAAAGGCTGCAGACCTCTGTCTAAGGAGGATGCAGTCACATACTAACCAAGGGCATGAAAAAGTTCACCGGTTTAAGTCTGTTGTTAGCTCCTCAGCTGAATTTATTTTTGTCTGATATAAAAATCCAAACTCCGACCTCAGAAACGATCACGGGCTTCCAGTTTTCCAACTACAGCTGTTTCGGTGCTGCTCCAAAGCTGATTTTTAATCGGCCTCTTCCTGGAATATCTTTTTCTCTGTATGGATTTTAGTCCACGCTTTAAAATCTGATCTTGTGTTCGTACCTCTCTGCTTAATGAAAGTGCAGTGCTGAATCCCCACAGTACATCTGTAAATGTATTTTTAGATTTTAATCCACTGCACGGTGCAGTTGGGAGTCTCGCCGCCTTTACATTTGTTCAAAGCAGGTCAACACAACATCACAGCAGCCGCTGGACTGTCAGCAATTTCTGATGAGTAAAACCAGAAAGGAGAGCTGCTATTTCCAGTTTAACCCAAACTAAAGGGGTCAAACGTGAGAACACATGAGGAACAAGACACCAATGTGTCCTTTTTTTTCCCCCTGCATCTCCTGCTGAGATCATTAATCTGCAGGCCATGACCAAGAACAGCTGATTCTGTGACTCAGGATCCTTTATCTCCTCCTCCATTCTTCTCCTCCAGCTCATGCGCTATTTTTCCCATGATTACAAGGATAAAGGGGGGAGGGGGGGATGTCAGAGGAAGCTGCTTGAAAAGGCCAGTCAATTATCCGTGCATGTGCATGCACGCACATGAGCATTTGTGGTTTTATTTATTTATCTTTTTGGTGGGGAGAAACTGTCACTCCACAACTGCTTAATGTCTCAGAGTCTGAGAATATTGCTCAGTGAATCAATCGGAGGTGCTATTTGTGTTCCTTCCTACTGACCTATAATGGGCCGGAGAGGCGTGCTGAATGTGGCGCTCCGCTCCAGATAAGTATCAGAGGAAATGCTTTCTTTGTTCCAGCAGTTCAGTTGGACGGAGACGAAGGGGGAAGAGAAAAAAAAACAACAATCTCAGACAAAATAAAGAAACTATAAGCGGACGCACGTAGGCTGCTCAACGGCGACTCTGTGTTTTTACAAATTATTTTTAAAGCCTGGCTGCTCCGTGCTCGTCTCGTCGTCCCCGTGGGTTGGTTTGGCATGTAATCCCAGGGGATGTGAGAAACCGGAAGCAACAGATGCACCTATTACTGGAAAAATGGGTGTAGTTCAGGAAGCGTAATCCTTCCTCCGTAACAAGTGAGTTGGAGGTCTCAGAAATGTGTAAATAAGCACTCTGACTCACCGGGAGCCATTTATTACTGTTGTTTTAAGAAGCAACACGTAAAGGACATTTCTGTGTCAAGCTCAGCTCTGGTTTATTTGCACGAAATTTAACAGCAATTTGTGCAATTTTTAACACGCTGAAGAGTTTCTGCTGCTCATCCTGCGACATGAAAGGTGACCTCCCGTTCAGCGTTGACTTCTGTGTCTTTATGTGTGAAGAGGCTGGGGGGTGGAGGGGGTATTGGTTTGGAGCTGAGAGAGAATAATTACTGATTATTGCTGTGTGCTGTGATTAGAGCAAAGCTGCAGGGGCTTGTGGCTGACAGGATAAGAGGGTCGAAATGGGGAAATACGTGGGGCTGCAGCTTCTTTTACAGCATCCAAAAATACCACTTTTTTTTTTTTTCAATCAGTCACATCCTGTTATTTTCTTCTTTCACTGAACGTACACTAGAAGTCACTTCATACGCAGCACTGTTCACACTGTGGTGCTGATCTAAAGGAATCAGGTTTTTCTGAGTTGGTTCTGTGGAGCCAGATAACAAACTGATCAGTTTAATGGAGGTCTTGATAGGTAAACAGAATAAAAAATATTTGATAAACAGAACTGCAGCCACATCCTGGCTCCAAGTGCAGCAGGCATATTCATCTGTGTGTGTGTGTGTGTGTGTGTGTGTGTCAGCCAGCATGTCCATTAGATCAGTGATGTTAAGCAGAATGAGTCAATATTCTGCCATATTGCATCTCCTCCCTCCTTCTCCTCTTCCTCCCATCCACCAGTGTTCACTCCCATGTTTAATCATTCTGACATCTCTGCTCTTTTTCTCATCTGCTTCGCTTTTCTACTTTAATATTCATCCGTTTTGTTTCTGTTTTTCTCCTCCCTCCTCTTGTTTCCGTTTCATTTGTTGTCTCCTTTCTTCATCAAATAGGTCCTTCCTGTTCAGCAAAGAGGGAAACCCTAACAAGCGAAACGTTCACAACGAGACGTGCCTCCATGTGCTCTGCCAAGGCCCGCAGATCCTGCTGCTGCCAGAGGGGGCGCTGTCGCCGCGGCTGGCCCGACCGCAGAGGGACGAGCAGCGCCGCGCGGACTGCCTTCAGGTACAAACAGCACGGGCGTCTGCGAAGTGCGGCGCGCACGTTGGAACGTGACAAGTCACCAGCGATCTGTGTGTTCAGATGATCCTGAGCTGGACCGGCGCCAGGCTGGAGGGAGGGCAGTACGAGAAGGCCAACGTCAACGCCACCGATAACCATCACAGCACCTGTCTGCACTACGCTGCTGCTGCAGGCATGAAGAGCTGCGTGGAGGTGAGGCGCAGAGTCAAAGTCACACTCGCATCAAAATAAGTTTCCCTCTGTAACTGATCGGTTTTATCAAAAAACTTCTTGCAGCAGATATATTTGTTTTGTTCCATCGTCACCTACTTTCTTTTCTTTCTTTCTTTGCTTTTAAGACTTATCACAGCTTTGGAATTCGAGGGAACATTTACTTTCTGAACTGAGATCGTTCACTTTTCTTGTTTTATTGACCATAAAACAAGAAAAGTGAACGATCTCTCCCACTTCCAAAAACTCTGTGTTCACACCTTTTTGTGTCAACTTGCTTATCTACCCATTTAGAAACTGCTTGTGTGAATGCTGAGTCAGCATTATCAAAGTGTGCTGTGTTATGACTTTTGCTTTTCAGAGTATTTACCTTTATTTAAAATAAAACCACTCTTAGAAACACATTCAAATTACTTCAGCTCTTTCCAAATATTTGCACTTTTTGAAATTAACTTCACCAAACTTGCTTTATTTTTTATGCTACTTTTAACTTCTGTCTACTATTTTACTAATTTAAGCTACTGGTTTTCTACCTTTAGCTACAGTTTTCTAATGTTTGCTTTAGCATCTGTTTAGCTAATGTTGGCCTTTAAATGTTGTTCTGCTGCTTTTAGTTTTCAGCCCGTGTTCTGCTTATGTTAACCAACAATTCAGTTTTAGCTTCTTCATCTAGTTTTAGCAAAGTCATTCGGACTGCATCTTTCAGAAAATGCAGTGCGAATGATTAAATTGATAGTCCTGTTAAATTCACGGACCTGTTTCTCTTCTGCCCCTCTCTAGCTGCTGATCCAGAGCGAAGCGGACCTTTTCGTGGAGGACGAGGACAAGCTGACGCCGTGCGACCACGCTGAGCGGCACCACCACACCGAGCTGGCTCTCAGCTTGGAGTCTCAGATGGTTTTCTCCTCCGCCTCGCCTCAGCAGTCAAACGGAGACACGCACGGTGAAACCGGCCTGCTGCAGTGCAAGGAGGTGAGGCCGCTGTTAGATCCGAGGTCTCCTGCTGACTGCAGTAGTTTTAAAACTACTATATGTGTCCCAAATGTGCAGAAAGTGGGTGTAAATTGTAAAGTTTTGAAGTTAAGAGCAACAAAGGTCTAAAGTTCAGACTTTTCTCCAGTCATCCTCGTGTTTCAGTGAACTCAGATAAAGTTGCACTAACATCGTTGGCTTCTGCTTTCACTTTTGCGCAATAAAGAACCATGTGAAGGTAAAAAGATGCAAGATGGCGCTTCCTCATACATGTTCATGTACTCGTTCTGTGTTTATAAAGATTCTGGTCTAATTCAAGATCCTAACAGCAGCCATTTTGGAGAATGTTCTGCTCTGTTTGCCTCTCAGTGATTGCATTAGTTTTGGCTCCCCTGCTCATGTCTCTGATTAACACCCTGTTTAAACTGGAGATCATCTGAGTATATTCTTTCATCAAAGGTCACAACTCGGTGGTTTCTACAAGTATAAGTGTGTTCACATGCACACACCGCTCCTCCTTTTCTCCTTGTCTTGTTGAGGGAGCCAGCACAGTTGGAGACCAGCAGCTGCTGCCAACTGATAGCAGTTTGATATTTCTTCCTGCAGCCAAATCTGTGCTAATGCATAATCTCTCTTTTCCACCACCGCAACCACCCCTAACCTGACTGTTCCACTGTTTTCTTTTTTAGTTCTTACATTTTTTTTCTCCCCTGTATCTCTTTTCCCTTTCAGCCTTACGAGGGGCTGAAGCTGCAGGATCTGCGCAGGCTGAAGGACATGCTGATCGTAGAGACGGCAGACATGCTGCAAGCCCCCCTTTTCACTGCTGAGGCCTTGCTTCGAGCACACGGTGTGTGTTTTTTACAGAAATATGACCTTTTTATGTGGTTGTGAAATTAAAATACATGCTCTGCATAAAGTATTTCTTGGTCTTTTCCTTGTCCTACTTTCAGACTGGGACAGAGAAAAGCTTCTCGAAGCCTGGATGTCCGATGCTGAGGGCTGCTGCCAGCGCTCTGGCGTCTCCTTGCCGACCCCGCCACCCAGCGGCTACAACGCCTGGGACACGCTGCCATCTCCCCGCACCCCGAGGACCCCGCGATCCCCCCTGACTCTCACCCTCACTTCCCCCACCGACAGCTGCCTCACACCTGGAGAGGAGGGCCTGGCCACGGTGAGCAGAGGAAGGACTCTGAACTATCACTGCAGGAAAATTAGGTTGAAGTAGGACTGTGCAAGGAGATGAATTGGTGGGTTCGATTTTGATCTGCTCATTTAGGAGGAAAGACAAGAAGAGAGCACCCCCCTAAAGTGGAGAATGACAATATAACTGAAGAGTTAAATGTTGTTAGTCTTGTGTCTGGAAGGTGTTATTCAATATAAGTAACTTCTTTTGGGTTCTTTTCCCCTTCCCTGCAGTGTGGCATCTGTCTCTGCTCCATCTCAGTCTTCGAGGACCCGATTGACATGTCCTGCGGCCACGAGTTCTGCAGATCCTGCTGGGAGGGGTAGGGTCCAGATACCCGTCCGTGTCAGTGTTTGTGTGTGCCGAAGCAGATCCGTTTCACTTCTCCCGTGTCTCTCAGGTTTCTCAACGTAAAGATTCAGGAGGGTGATGCTCACAATATCTTCTGCCCGGCGTACGAGTGCTACCAGTTGGTGCCCGTGCACGTGATCGAGAGTCTGGTGTCCAGAGAAATGGACCAGCGATATCTACAGTTTGATATCAAGGTAGAAACAGAACAAGCAGGTTAATATGTATGAGGTGAAGCTGAAAATCAGCCAATTCTGGTTAGCAGCACAGTTTATTCCTTTTAATGTTTTGGTCATGTTTCTGCTTCTGTTGCACATTTTCTGATGCTCTGCCCGTCTGTTTTCTAACTCTTATTTGTGTCCTTGCCTTGTCTTCTATCCGTCTCACCTCTCTTTGTTCTGCAGGCCTTTGTGGAGAACAATCCATCCATCCGCTGGTGCCCTGTGGCTCGCTGTGAGCGGGCCGTGAGGCTCACCAGACCGGGCCCCGGGGACAATGACCCTCACAGCATCCCACTGCTGCCCTCCCCTGCTGTTGACTGTGGCAAGGGTCACCTGTTCTGCTGGTAAATGTCGTGATTTATGATTTTATAGCCATGGAGATGTTCTTCTGAAGCCCTTTAGATTTTTACAGGTACGTTTCTTTTTTTTTTATTGACAGTAAATGTGTGGGGCAGGTTAATGCTTAAGCTCGCCGTCTTCACTTTCTTCTATCATTTGGATTAGTTAGTTGCTTTTATCTGTGTACCCAGTTCTGTTTATCTCCCTCTGCGTCTGCAGGGAATGCCTTGGCGAGGCCCACGAACCATGTGATTGTCAGATGTGGAGAAACTGGCTCCAGAAAGTCACAGAGATGAAGCCTGAGGAGTGTAAGCATGTCCCTATTTTCTTAGTGTTTCCAGGAAACTTCAGAGTTACTCAGGATCATTTTTAGCGGCACCTCAGTACTTTGGCACAAACAGACTTCCTACCAGGAAGTCTCCAATCTATCTTTTTAACAGCCTGGCAGGTGTTTGCTTAGTAACATTTGCTGATTGTGTGACTGTGAGGCAGGTGTTGGAGCGTGGATATGTTGTTAATGTGTGTTGTCCTCAGTGGCAGGAGTGAGCGAGGCCTACGAGGATGCTGCTAACTGCCTGTGGCTGCTGACCAACTCCAAACCGTGTGCCAACTGCAAGTCGCCCATTCAGAAGAACGAGGGCTGCAACCACATGCAGTGTGCCAAGGTAAACACAGAAAGCTCTGTCCATTCTCTCCCATCAAACACGTTGGAATATAATATATATATATTTACCTTTTAAAAACGATTAAATAAACCCTGCTGTCTTTCTGTCCTTGCAGTGTAAATACGACTTTTGTTGGATCTGTCTTGAGGAGTGGAAGAAGCACAGCTCGTCTACAGGCGGCTACTATCGCTGTACTCGCTACGAGGTCATTCAACAGCTTGAAGAGCAGTCTAAAGAGATGACTGTGGAGGTATAAACACTCACACTCTCACATAATACACACTAATCTCTCTGCACATGCTCAGATAATCACATAAAAGCTATGAATGGTATAGAATGTCTGTATTGTCTTCTCAAAGTACACCTCCTCACGTTTATCCCTGCGAGAGGAACATAATACTCAGTTTAAGCTCATGTTCTGATGCCCCACAGCATTAAATGTACTCACAGACACCAGGAATTTTAAATGAAAGTGGGTCTCCTCTGTTTTATTTCATGTTTTTTTTACAGGCAGAAAAGAAGCACAAAAGTTTCCAGGAACTAGATCGCTTCATGCACTACTACACTCGCTTCAAGAACCATGAACACAGTTACAAGGTATAAAAACATAAAACTTGATGAGGACTCTAAAAGGCTTTTTGAGAAAGACGTTTTGATAATCGATGCGCGTGTGTTCTGTCCGTTAGTTGGAGCAAAAGCTGCTAAAAACCGCTAAAGAGAAGATGGAGCAGCTGAGCCGAGCCTTCATTTGCCGTGAGTCCGAAAGCGTTGCCTCCTCACTCATGAAACACAAGGATCCCGTCTGTGTTACAACACCGGGTTCATCCGTATGTGCGCATCTTTTCTGTTGCAGGTGAGGGCACCCCTCCAGACACGCGTTTCATCGAGGACGGCGTGACCGAGCTGCTGAAGACCAGGCGCATTCTGAAGTGCTCTTACCCGTACGGCTTTTTCCTGCAGCAGGGCAGCACGCAGAAAGAGATATTTGAGCTCATGCAGGTAAACGAACAGCTCTCAACTTTTATCCACAACCTGCTTTGTTCAAGAAATGTGTTGAAACTGCGCTGAACAAATAAATGGACATAAGTAATTTGTTTGGGTTGTCTTTAGCGGAGCAGATCTTTGATTTTCTCCACTGATTTGTTACCCGAAGTTTCTGTTAGTCTGCGAGCAGATGGAAGTCACAGTCTTGTCCTTCTGTGTTCCCAGACCGACCTGGAGATGGTGGTGGAGGATTTGGCCCAGAAGGTCAACCGGCCGTACCTGAGGACGCCGCGCCACAAGATAATCACTGCAGCGCGTCTGGTGCAGCAGAAGAGGCAGGAGTTCCTGGCCTCAGTGGCTCGTGGCGTCGCTCCCAACGACTCTCCTGAGCCGCCACGCAGGAAGTAAACAAAAACTCACTTAGAAGTGATCTTGCTCTTGTTGCTTTTTGTAAGAAATTCAGGATTAACGAACACTGACAGGGACATGAACTAATTATTTGACAGGGTATGGGTATAAATTATAAATATGTAAATCTGTTTCAGTTACCCCGGAGGATCATGGGACTGGGAGTACCTTGGCTTCGCCTCTCCTGAGGTAAAACAAACCCCCTTTTTGTCAAACTACACAGTGAAACACTAACACGTACGTTCTGCTAACCTTTTAGTTGATGCTTTCTAAACCTCAGCCACTTGCTTGTGTGTGAGGTTTTATTAATGCATGACTGCTGCATCTGCTGACGTAGTTTGCTTATGTGTGTTAAGATGGGAAGCCATCACTCTGTGCTGGGAGCCGACGATCACAGAGACAGACAGTCGCAGGTAATGCCCAGTAGCTTCCCGGCGTGTTGTGCAAACGCATGGCGTGAATCCCGTTTCCTGCGCCGAAGTCTGTAAAACTGCTCGTCATAAACTGCCTCACAAGGCAGCTGCAAGCGTAGGTTTTTGTAATAACCCAACTCTAATGCCTCTTTGCAGGATTATGCTGACATCCAGTACCGTCGCAGACACAGACCGCGGCGCAGAGGAGACATGCTGAGTCTGCACAGCCTCAGAAGCAGCAGCAACACGCCGGAGACCAGCAGGAGGAGCGATAACACAGGTCCGGCAGCAGTTTTAACACGCTCCTCCAGTTCTTTTCTAACCAAAAGGCCAAAATGCTTGTGCAGTTTTCATTTATAGATTTTATTAATAGGCCATGAAAAAGATGTCTAATCCTGAAAAAGATGTCTAATCCAGTTTTCTTTTGTGCCTCTATTAATAACTCTGACTTGGCGCTGCATCAGACAGCCAGCAAATGGGATTTTACTTTATTGCTCCATCAATTTGGTCCGATCAAAGCTCACGGACACTTTGATCACTTGGATCAATTTATAATCAAGCCACTCAAAGGGAGCCAGGTTTTATTGTGATATTTTCTGTTTCAGAGGGCACCGAGAGGAGCGAGGGTCGCAGGAGAGCGCTGGGCTCCCTCGACGAAGATGACCCCAACATCCTGCTCGCCATCCAGCTGTCGCTCCAGGAGTCCCGCAGAGAGCGGAGCCTGGAGGGGGGGCTGGAGTTGGACCGAGGGGAGGAGAGGAGGCCCGATCCTGGAGGAGATCTGGCCGAGGTGGCTTTGCACTCGCTCAATGCCGAGGATCCTCCAGGAGCCAGGGGCTTCCCCAATTCTCTCCTGGATCCTCCTCTCCCCCCAAACCGGACAGATTCCACCTCGCAGCCATCCATATCCAGCTCCCTCCCCCTCCCGCCCCCTCCTCCCTCCCTCAGCACAGAGCTGCTGGAGCTGGGAGACAGCCTTATGAAACTGGGGAACATATCGACCTCATACGACCTGGACACACGCCACACGTACAGCCATAGTGCACTGACCGCTCCTTACACCACTGAACCTGCCTACAGCGACTGCAGCCATAGACCCGACCAGAACGCACGAACTTCTCCATATGTTCTCGAACACATCACGGATCCTCGTTATGATGGCAAAGAGCAGAGCTACTGCCACTCCTCTGCTTATTCAGCCGAGTCCGACCGCACTGCCTCCTGCCCACTTGAACGCACCCAGAACATCGCACCTCCCGGCTCGTATAACCGGGAACACACACCCGTGTACGACAGCACCCCCAAACCAGACTGCTCTTACCACCCCTGCCCTGAGCGCAGCAGCTCTTACACCGCAGAGCGCCCTGCCACCTATGCTCTACAGCACCCACCGAGGTCCGAATCCAAACCGCCTGTCCAGTTGTGCCTCCCGTCACCAGAACTCGAGCCGGAGCTGCTGCTTTCCCCGGTCATTCCACCGGGAGGCCCTTTCACCCCCAGCGACCCTCAGAGTCTGGAGACTTTGGATCCCACGGCTAGCGCTCAGCTGCTGGACAACATCATGGCCTGGTTTAACAACAACATCAACCCCCAGAACAACCCCCAGAACCTGTCTCTCATCCCCTCGCCGCCTACCACAGAAACGGACTCCTCCCCCGACACACACACTGAGGCCGAGGCTGGGAGCCACACCTCCAGGGATCTGATCCCCGTCCCCATCTGGCAGCCCCAGGAGGGCGAGCCAGAAGAAGACCGGGGGGCGGTTACTACCCTGGCAGGTGCTGCAGGTGCCGAGGGCCTGGAGAGCTCTCTGAAGGCGGGGAGCAGAGACACTGGCGAGGACGGTGTGGACGCAGGGTGTGTGCCTGAGCTGTCGCTGGACGAAGTTCACACACACCCGGGTCCCGCAGAGACAGACTTAGACGCCGTCCTTCAGTTAGAGGACGGGTCGCCTGAGGAGTGGGAGGAGCAGGAACACTTGGTGTGACGCCGACGGAACGACGGCTGAACAAAGTGCAGGAAAGATGAAAACTAAAGTTAAAGACAGGGCTGAGTGTTTACTGTATGTATCATTCTGTATCTAAAGCCGACAGAGAAATCTGCACACTCTGTCCAGTAAACATGATGTCACATAGTTTGATTATTTTAAGTGCTTTTTGTCTGCTTTAGAAACAGACGAGTTCTTTAAAACTGAGTGTTTAAAACTGGTTCCATCAACAGAAAGTTATTGATATCATAACTTGAGATGCCTCATGGTTGATTTAATTTATTCTCCTCACTCGTGTATTTATCTTCTCAGCTTGTTAGGGTTGAAAGTTTTGGTGCTGATATCCAAACTTGCCTCGTACCAGAACACTTGATTGGCACATTGACCCAAACGCGAGGCCGATCAGAGCTCCAGGACCCAAGAAGAAGAAGAAGAAAACGAGACGATCGCTGTAACCTCGGAGCCTGTTGAGCGTGCTGTACAATCAGAGGGCCTCATTCTGGACACTGTGCCTGTTTCGTTAGTGCCAACACTACTGATCACTAAAACTTAAAGGTTTACAGCGTGCTGAAATGATTCATCTAAGAGTGGAAAGTGTGTGTTTCCTTTGTTTGTTTTTGCTCAGACATTTCAGTAGAGTCAGGGCTTGTTTAATTGGTGGTTTTTGCTGCTGCTTCTTTCTAAATGCTCAGAGGTGACCATCTGTAGAGCAGCATTTACCTCTCTTTAGCTTTTAATTGTGCAAAACTCTTAACACAGTTTGTGAAGGAGAAAATAACAAACAGACACGTGGAGGAAAAACATTATCGCCTCTCACCTTTAGCGGCGGGCGATCGTCTTTTCCACAAATTTAAAGATTATTCCTCAGAAAAATGCAGCTTAAGCCTAAAACTGTACTCAGAACTCTATTCAGTCATAATAAAACAGTAACTTTTATTTATCGAGCACTTTTAACAGGACGAGTTTCAGGTAAATCAAATAAAAAAATAAAAACGTTTTAATCACAAGTTTCATCATCAGCACGTTGAGGCATTAAATCAGTTTTCACACTACTGTTACGGTCGATACATAGCTCTATTTTCTGAAAAACTAAATGTATAGAATACTCGCAGATGGATTTGTTTATTTGTATATTAAGTTATAAAAGGTTAGGCCTCAGAATATACAACGGCAGTCTGTTCGGCTGCTCGGGTTAACAGTTTTGCACATTAAATCGAAGACAAAGATTTAGATAAAATACTCTAAATCGTACCAGATTTGGGGTTTGGTTTAACACGGTGGATCGTATCCGGTTCATTGTGGTGTTATTGACGGGATGTTAGCTGGGAATTCACTGTAGTTTATATTCTTTTATCCCTCACTGTAGAGACGATCTCCCTTCAAGTTGAGACCAGAGGTTTGTGGTCTGTGTGCCTTTTTGTTTTTGTTTTTCTTTTCTTTTCCTATTTGTTAATATTTATTAAAGTTTTTTTTTTAACACGTCAAAGTCTGAAAGATGATTGAGAACGTAGTTTTATTACCGCTTCTGAAGGAAGTTTCACTCAGTAATGAACAACCAGCTCATCTGAACGTTCAGATTTTAGTCAACCTTTGATTTTTATGAGGATCTCAGTGTGTTATTCCTCGGGTTGGCGCTCACTCAGGCTCAAATTTCAAATCTTTATGCCCCGCTATAACATTTACAGGAGAATAAAACACTGCCTGCTGTGGTGAGAAATCATTTGGTGCTTTTGGACACTGATGTGTTTAGGTGTTTTAATTAAACTTATGGCTCAGAGCTCGGATACAGGTGAAATGTCTCCCTCTAGTGGAGAACTGTTGCTTTTACCATTAATAGTTTGCGCTTTAAGAGAGATTTGAAGTGATTTACCCTAAAATGTACACTTTTTCCTCTTTATTTAAAAAAGTTAATTTGTTGTTGTTGTTTTTTTTACATAGAGCAGCAACAGAAGCACTGGGTTTGGAGTCTTTCTTTTGCACCAGCATATCGTTAATGAGCTGCTCTGATGAAGTGCTGACCGGGCAACACATGGAGGATTTATTTTTTCACTTATTTACAATCAGGAGTGGTCTGATCATGTTGATTTATTGTCCTGTGCCATTTCGGGGCTCCATAGATTTTTTTTTTTTAATGATTCACTGCTCTCATCCAATTAAAACAAAAAAAAAACTCTCATTGGTTATACTTGATACATTCCCAGCTGGTTTCAAGAAAAGGTTTGATGTGGGGACAAATCTATGGAAAATGAAAGCATCAGTGCAGAGTTTACTCAATAAAAAACTGAAAACTTATTGCTTTGTGTTGATTTTTTTCTATTAAAACCTCTAACTGGTCACCATATCGAAGAAGATTATGTTAGTTTGTGCAGCATTCTGTAAACAATGCTGACATTTTACCATAAATGTTAATCTAATAAGATACTTTGCAAAAGTCTTAAGTCATTCTTTATTTTATTTATTTATTTCCTACAAAAAGAGTGAATTTTGTAGCTTTCTAAAGTGCTCTTGAGCAGTATGCCTCCAGTCTTTGTGAGGTTATTTTTTAAAGTTTATCTTTGGACATACGCTGCCTCTTTCCATTTGTTTTCAGTCCTCGTTCTTTATAATTTTTACAATTATCAGAGGAATGTTTTGTTAAATCTCTTAATGCTACCAACCTATAAATCATTCAGGCATAAAACGAGGATGAACCAGGAACTCCATTATGTTGCAAATATGAAAAGTGCCAAAATAAACAGTTTACCTGGTGTGAGAAACTACTTCTGGGGAGGCCATAGCAAAGTAATTCCAAGAGCTTTTAAACGTAATCAGAAATGGTGTTAATTTAAAAGGGACTGGCAAAAAGTAACTCTTAAGAAAAGAAAACGGATAAAGATATAACAATAACTGGAAGTCAATCAGTAGCAAGAAATGATGGATCTAAATTAGATCTTTGTTTTTCTGAATAGAGGTAAAGTGATGTGATCTTAATAAATATTGACCCCCAAGCCTGCCAGTGACGTACAAACATGTTATCATTATTAATGTTGCCTATAAACTGTATTTCAGTTGTATTTTGCATGCATCATTACATTTATGTACCAATTTTCTAATTTTCCTGCAACAAAATTAATACATAACTTAATTACTACAATTATAATAGATGTATCCTAGCAGGTTTGTGTTGGGGCTTTTGTAAATTCATCGCTCCGCCAGTAGGCGGCGGTAGAGACATTTTTTTCGTTGTCGCGTTTTACTGACGTAACGACCCGAACGTTTCTGAATCAACAGCGGCCTAGTGTTTTCCACTTAACCGCTGCAATTTTTTTTCTCATCAGTGGAGGATTTCTCTCTGCTGTTTGTCGCCACCATGAAACTAGTCAGGTAAGAGGCAGCGAGAGGCCGCCGTTTATCCGGCCAGGGAACTTGAGATGATAAAATCGAAGCGACGCGGACAGATGGATTGAGATTACGTGAGACGGCGATGAGGCGGGAAGCGAAATGAATGGAAACCGAGCGATCATGGCGACTCGTTTGGTCGTTTTGTTTCATTTGTTCAGTTCTAATTTCCATAGCCACAAGTACAAGTGCAAATTAATCTTATAATACGCTTGAAGCTAACTCAGCCCGCTCTAACATTACCTTTGCTCTCTTAACTTTAAATTGTCCCGGTGATAGGGTTAGCTTAGCAGGGGTTAGCATAACATGTTAAATATTTGCTTCTTTTCATTCGTTTACATGTAATGATTAAACCGAGCAAATTCAGAGTATTGTTGGTTTTACGGTAAGGAGGGGTAACATCCAGCAGCCAACAATGGCTAACTTGCTAATGCTAAGTGAGTTTCTGCTACAACAATCCTAAACTAATGAAGTGTGTCCGATGATGCCCGCAGGTTTTTGATGAAGCTCAGCCATGAGACTGTCACCATCGAACTGAAGAATGGCACCCAGGTTCATGGCACCATCACAGGTAAGAACCAGGTAGTTTTAAGGAGCTCCTGTTGTTTGGGAGGGGGGACAGCATCACACCAAACCAGAGCAGTAGACCTTTAAAGTCAGTATAAAGTCAATGTTTTTGTTTGCATGAGCAGAAAACACAAATATCTCCTCTTAAATATTAGCCCAGGATTTAACCAGTGCTTAAAAAACATTATAGAGCAAAGCACATCTTTGTTTCCACCTCTGTCCTGGAATGTTACTCTCATATTATCCTGTAACTCTGAAGCTGCCACATCTAAAAGCAGACATTGCAGTAAACATCATCACGTTAAGTGATGTTCTCTGCAGCAGTATGAACTGAAATAATTTGATTTGTGGCCTTTAAATGTTCAAATACCAAGCTAACTAAAATACTAAAGCTTACCTGCCAGAAAGAGTAAAACAGAAAGATTCATGATTAAATAGAAACACGTGGAGGGGGGAAATCAGTTGTTGTTCAGCTTTCTGCAGCAAAGCATCGTCTGCTGGGTGGGACTCTTGTTCATTTTCATCCCTCTTGTCTTCGCAGGTGTCGACGTGAGCATGAACACCCACCTGAAGGCAGTGAAAATGACCCTGAAGAACAGGGAGCCCACTCAGCTGGAGTCTCTGAGTATCCGTGGCAACAACATCCGCTACTTCATCCTGCCAGACAGCCTCCCTCTGGACACACTGCTGGTCGACATCGAGCCGAAGATCAAGTCCAAGAAGAGAGAAGCAGGTGAGAAATGCTGATAAATCTGCATCCTGTTATCGAAGATTTAGATTCAAGTTTTAACTGCCTGACATTTAACAGACCCGTGTATCCATGGTAACCATCTTTTTCCCATTTCGCTCATTTTGTGAGTGTTGATGCTGACTTGGTCTAAATATAAAGTATTTTTTTCTTCAGAAGACACTCTTACATCTGTGCTGTCAGGGCTAAAAGCAGAAATTCTGATCACATCTGAAAGTTTGTGGATAAATTAGTTTGTTTAGGCGCGTGTTTGTGGGCTTGTCATGATTATGTAATTCTGCAGGTCCTTAATTTTTGGTTCCACAGCAGCACTTTATTATTTTAGAGGAAATAAGGGATTCAGAAGCAACTGGGTTTGTTTCCTCTGTTCTCAGTGGCCGGACGGGGACGAGGCAGAGGAAGAGGACGCGGGAGAGGACGGGGACGAGGACGAGGTGGACCACGAAGATGATCACCAGACTCTTCGGTTTCTTTTCAACACCCAGCTGTTTGTACAGGATTTCTTTTTTTTTTTAACCTTCTAAGAGGAAACGATTTGTGAATTTCTGTGTGCTTTTTAGTTAATTGATTCCCCCCCCCTTTTTTTTGTACATTAAACGCCTTGGTGAAAGGACACACTTGACTCGGTGCGTTATTGAGTCCCACTCTGTTTTTCCAGTATAATGTTAAATAAAAAGTCTGCACAAAAACTAGCATTACTTCATTTATTTAAAGTCAAATTTATTTATACAGCACTTTTCAGCAACAAGGCAATACAAAGTGCTTTACAACATAAAAACAAAAATACAGTCATTTTGAAAACACAACATCTAAAATATGAGCTAAGATAATCTAGATGAAATCATGAATCTAAACATTTACAACCTGAGACTAAATAAGACAAAAGTACAGTAAAATTGATCTAAAACAAGTTGTACTAAAGATAAACTGAGGAAAACCTCAAACCCTAACAAGGTGAAAAGTAGGACAGGTTAAAATGGTCAAAAAAAAAAGCTCAGTTCATATGTAATGCATTTAGTGAGCTGTAGTTTATTTACTCATTTAAAGCTAAAACAAGTCTAAAAACCAAACCTATAGACAGGGTTCTAATGTTGCCTGTACCGTCGCAATATTTAGAAACAATAGTTATTAAACAAATCCTTTGGCTGTTGAATTTGATTAAAGCTATAATTATTTTTTTAAAACAATTTCAAATGTAATTAACCAGCAGCAGAGTAAATTAAACTGAGGGTGATCTTCCGCCACCTGCCGCCAGGTGTCGCAGTTGGGAGAAGGCTCTTAAACTCAGCGCTGTTAAAGGACACCCGGCTTTTTCCCTGAACACAAATCGTTAGCTCTTGGCAAACATTAAATATTTTTTATGAAGCTAATTTGTATTAATTACACCTAATTTAAAGTCAAAATGACTGCTGAAGGCGGTGGTCGCTTCATGTATTTCGCCTTCGGGAGCAACTTGTTAAAGGAGCGGCTGCAGCTGGCGAATCCGTCGGCGACGTTCTTCTCTACGGGTCGGCTAAAGGTTTGTGTTAAAACCATACACGTCTTTATGATGTCTGTGGTTAAATCCGCCCCGTTTTATGGCGTCCGCATCCAGCAGCCTCGTTGAATTAATCCCCGGTGTAAATTAGGAGCAGCTGCGGGTTTCTGGCTGCTGATATTCGGGATGAGGGCAGGTGTTGCGCCGGAAAATGTAGCCCTGGATGTCGCGGAAGCTAAGGGGGGCAAATGAAGTCCTGGTTTTCAGAGCGGTTCGGGACAAATACCTGAAATTATTTTAGTTGTGATACTCATGTGGCCGGCAGAAACTTCAATCTGTCACCTTTTGAATTTCGCTGGTTTAAAATAATATTTAGCTTTAAATGGCAGGTGTCACCTTTTTCGGCACAACACCTTCCAGGATGGCACAAAAGGACCCCGTCAGCCTTTTAAAGTTAAAGGAGTCTAAACTACAGAGTGATTATTAGAGACAACACTGTCTATTAGCAAAGTATCTCATGAACTGGTGAAACCTCCAACTAGTTAACTTTTTGGTGTCAGCTCCATCCAAGATGGCCACCATAGCTAACTGATCTTAGCCAACACAAACATGGCTAAAACTTAGTCAAATTTACAGATGCAGAGGTAAAATTTGATGTGGTAGCAGCTGAGAATCATCCTCAACACATACTCTGATCTGTGCTAACTCATCTTGAAATATTGCATGAAACTGCACATTTACAGGAGTTTACCAAAATGGTTTTAATTCTGTTCCTTCTTATAAGATGATCTTAGTTTTATCAATGGGCTAAAGGTGGCGGGCAATATGCATTTCAGCCTTTAACTTGTAATAAGATTGATTTTCCATGTGTGCAGCAACAGTAGTATCCATTATGTCCTTTAAATCTGAAAAAACCTTGGCTTCGTCACTATTTGAGCTAGTTTTCTATAACATCCCTCTGGCTTATGAGGATGTTTTGTCGCCCCGCTTGATGAGCCAGCTGTAACAACACGGCCACCCCTGTGGTCTGATCATGTTGGGACCGAACGTAAACGCTCAGGGGTTCTTGTTGAAATCACAAACAGACCGCCGTCCCCTTCATCCCATCAGAGAACCGGCTCCTTCAGCTTACCCCGTCTCTAGTGTTTTCCTTGTTTGCAGGACTACAGGCTGAAGTTTGGCCTGTGGGGCGAAAACGTGGAATGCCAGTGGCACGGAGGAGTGGCCACCATTGAATTCTGTCCGGACTCTGAGGTGTGGGGCGTGATCTGGACTTTGAGCAACGACGACTTTGAGAACCTAGACAAGTGAGACGCTCACAGACGCACACGTGTTACGTTTATCAATAAAACGAGCGCAACTTTAACCCTGTTCGTTGTCTCCAAGCCAAGAAGGTGTGAACACCGGTCAATACTCTCCGCTGGAGGTCTCCGTGGAGATGGAGAGAGGCACGATGCTCTGCAGGACTTATCACATGAACAACTTCCACACCTGCCTTCCTTCTCCTCAGTACAAACAGGTGTCAGCTCGTCAGCCGCTCTCCACCTGACCTGCAGCACAACCCCAGGTCTGACAAAGTTGGAACGTTGTGGAAAATGAAAATATAAACCGAATGCAATGATTTGTAAATCTCATAAAACCCATGTTGTATTCACAATGGAACACAGGAATCATAACAGATGTTTAAACTAAGAAATTGTACCTTTTTAAGAAAAGAATGAGGTAAGTTCGAATTTGATGGCCAAAACACATCTTTAAAAAAGTTGGGACAGAGGAAAGAAAAGGCTGTTAAAGTGAGTGGTACAAATAAGAAACAGCTGGAGCAACTAATTAGGTTAATTAGCCACAAGTCAGTAAAAGGACCGGGTATAAAAAGAGCATTTTAGAGAGGCTGAATCTGTTATAAGTATAGATGGGCAGAGGTTCATAATCAGTGCAGAACAGTATATACAGGTTTTAGAACAACATACTCATTCAGATAACTTTTTCTTTCAGGGAAGGTTTTGTGTATTTCAGGACAATGTTAAACCTCATGCAGCAGCAGCAGCATGGCTCACTGTAGAACAATCCAGGAGCTGAACTGACCTGCCTGCAGTCCAGAGCTCTCAGCAGCTGAAAACATTTGACCCATCACGAAACAAAACAAAATCCAGCAAAGACCCGGGACTGTAGAACAGCTAGAATCCTCCATCAGAGAAGAATGGGACAATAATCCCTCCAAAACCTCCAGCAGCTGCTCTCCTCGGGTCCTGTTTGTTCACAGACTGGTGTTAAAAGAGGAAGCGATGCTTCACAGAGGGAAACATGGAGCTGTTTTAATGCCATCAAATTAAAAATTACCTTTTTTATTCCTTAAAATGGTACAATTATTTAGTTTAAACATTTCATTTGTTTACCACATTCCATTATGAATAAAATATGATCTTATATTTGCAAATCATTCATTGTTTTTTACATTTCACACAACCCAACTTTGTCAGAATTGGGGTTGTATGAATCACTGATTACCTTTTTAACTAAGCCAGTATTTTGTGACAGTATTCACTTGCGTGGCTGTCTTTGTGTTTTTCAAAATAAAGGTGATCTGCATGGGTGCCAAGCAGAACGAGCTCCCGAAGGAGTACCTGATGAAGCTGGAGGCCATTCAGACCAACAACTACAGCGGGCCGTCGATCCTTGATCAAATCAGACTGCCATGAAGGAGCGCGAACGGCTGAACAAATCAGATATCAACAAATACGGACCGGACGTTTTGAGCAAACAAAAACAAGGACGTGTGTTTGCTGGTTTTACAAAGACGGCTGATCAAAATACTTGAACGGGACTGTTTCAGGAATTTTAAAAATGCTTTTTTAAAAATGAAATAAATTAATAAAAATTAATAATTTATGTAAAAGGAAACCATTTTATTTTTTTACAGCACAGTGGCATTGGACAGAGTGATGTATTATTTTATTTTTTTTACCTAAGCCAACAAACTCTCATACTTTTAGGAATTATAGAAAATACTAGTACAAAAAAAGGTGAGGAAAACAAGCAAATGCACAGAATGCCTAAGAACATGTTAAGTTGTGATGTCTATAGGTATTTCCACAAATCTATGCAAATATGTAGATTTCACAATGGCACAAATAACTCGTTCTGAACAACAACAACAAAAAAAAAAACAACGACAATATCGTAAAAAATAAACGGTTCATCTGTGGGAGTTTAGCGACAAACATTCGGAAAAAAAAAAATTGGTCTTGAAGGTTGTGAGAACGAAAAAAAGAAAAAACTTGTAACGTCTCAAAGGAAAATCGATGCGATCCGTCTCAAACGTCAAATAAAGGACGAAGGAGGAGGGAGCAGACGTGTGCATGATGGAAATGAGCTCATAAGGCAAAGCTTAATATAAAGACACAATTCTATGTCAAGAGTGAAAATAAAGTTAATTGGTAAATAATTTGAACACATTGGCTTAAAAAAAAAAAAAAGCTGAGTGGCAATTTAGTACTGTTGAAACCCACAGCCACTGTTGAATGACATTGAGTCCAGCTAAACAGGTATCAACAACATGGCGTGTGGAAATTAGAATAAGGACTACTGAAGACATACAGAGGTCTGCCAAGGTGCCAACAACGAGGCTACGTCAACAACCTGCCCGCACTTTCAGGATTACTTGTGTATTAGGAACTCCACCATCATCTGTAAACTTTCTGACTGTCAGCACAAAAAGCCGTCATTCATCTGGGTTTTCTTTGTTTTGAACTCAAACATTTGTGTGATTTGTTGTTTTCAGGTCCTCTTTTTTTTATTTTTATTTTTAAACATTGGATCAGCTCATTCCATCGGCTGCGCCTGCTCTTCCTCTGGAACTTTCTCAGCTTCGCCTACATCCATTGGTTCTGGTTGGTTCTCAGTGCTTCCAGTCTGCTCTGCTGCATCAGCAGGCGGTGGAGGTGGAGGTGGAGGTGGCGGCGCCTCCGCTGCGTCCTCGTCCTCCTGCAACTCTGCTGAGTCGGCCGGCGGCTGCTGCTCTGGGATCAGGAGGTTGTGCTTCACTTTGCTCAGCTCGGTCATGTTAAAGCCAAGGAGGATGGCAGCCGTGTTCTTCTTCAGACTCTTCATGCACTTGCTGCGCTTCTTGCTGAAATGTCCCGCCACCTCTCCTTTGGTTATGGACAACCTCCTGGACAGCTCTTCAGTCTCCGCTTTGTTTGCGTACGGATTTCTGTTGAAATACTTGGATATGAAATCTTTACGGTCCTCGCTGCAGCGTCGCTCTGCCGAGGTTGGTTCTATTGCGAGTTTCACATTCGGGTCACTTTGCATCGCTGTCTGCATCTGGAGGAGCTTCTCCTGCTGCTTCTCCTGCAGCTGCTTCTCCTTCACCAGTTGCTTCTCCTGCTCTCGCTTCTTGCGCATGGCGGCCCTTTGCTCTCGCTCTCGCCTGTTGGCCTCCATGGCCTCCTTCAACGCAGCTTCCAGCCTCTTCTTGCACATCAGCTCTGCCTCGGATTCTGGAGGCTGTGCAGGGCGCGGAGCTGTAATCACTCGAGCTGGAGCTAAAGCCCGGGTCATCGTCAGACCTTGTGGAACCTGGAGAAAGTAGAGTCCAGAAGCCTGACTGAGCTGCGGAGCTGGTTTTGGTGGCAGCGGCACCTGGAGCACCGATGTGGGTTTAGGCGGCTGTGGTGGTGGTGGTGGTGGCGGTGGCGGTGGTGGCTTTGGTGAACAACGGCACCTCTGAATGTGGAGCATCACAGCCTGCTGGGTGACCTTTCCGGTGTACACACCGTTGCAGTATATGCACTTGAAAGCCTCCGTCTTGAGGATGGCATGAATGGTGGGCGCCACAAAGTGCTTCTGCTTCAGGTGCTGGAGGTGATCGGGTTGATTGTGAAACTTCTCACTACAGAAGGGACAGTAGGCGCTGCTGACTTTAACAGGAGCGGGGCAGATGTCTTGCTGGTTGGTGGGCTGCAGCTTTAAGTAGATCAGTTCAAGAGTATTTGTGACCAGGGCGAGATTGACCTCTTTGTCTCCTATGACCTCTTTTGGTGCCGTGGTGGTCACGTCAATGTAAGGAAACAAAATCTCTCCGTTACCTTTAGAGTACACCCTGTACTTCTGCCTTAGTAAGTCACAGTACGCCCTGCTTGCGGGATTGTGCTGCTGTACGTGCTCTATAAGCTGTTTGACTGAGAAGAACAAAGCTGCGCAGTACAAACAGTTGAGCCCGTGCAGCAGATGTTGGAAGAGAGTCTTTTCTGACAGCAGAATTTTGCATGTTAGACATTTGACAGTTTTGTCAGGCATTTTCTTGAGGGAAGCTGATCTGGCAGCCACGCTTTCTATTCTGATTGAGGTTTTTGTCGGATGTGCAGCCTCCATGTGCATGTCAAAGACGTTGGAAGGGAAAAGCTCATTGCAGAGCGGGCACGTGATCCATTTCTTGGTCTGTGGTGCAGAGTTACCTTGATCGACAGGTTGAAGGGGAGTGGTCATCCTCTGAGAGACGGGCATTGCTGCCTGCAGTGGAGCGAAAGTGTACGTGGGCATGCCATTCACCCTGTTGCCAGTCGGGATCAGATGATTCAGCAGGGACTGTGAAGTCAACATGGTACCCTGGAGGGCGGTGTGTTTTATTGGCTTGGGCCCGGTCCCTGTTCCAGCTGCCACCTTGGACTGCAGTCCTGAAGGAAGAACAAGCTGCTGTGCTTGCTGCGTCTGTTGGGCCTGAGTTGTAGCAGCAGATAAGGTTACCGGTGCCTGTTTCAGAGACATATTAGACACCGTGGGAAGCTGAACCACGGATGATCCTTGGGGCAGAGCACTTCGGAGAGCAATTGTGGCACCAGGCTGGAGCAAACCTTTAGCTTCAGCACTTGCGAGCTGCACCAGCGCAGATGCTTGGGGGGGCAGAAAAGCTTGATTGGTTCCAGGGGCACAAATCAGAGTCGTATTGTTTGTAGTTCCCTGAAGTGGCTGTACAGCCACTACAGTCCCAGCAGGCTGGCCATTACTTGGTAAAACCAAGGAGCTCTTGGTGAATATTTGAGGTGCCTGTGGTTTTGGAGCGATGCTTGGAAATGTGACAAACAGCCCGTTCCCATTAGCAGTCGGTTTAGTGATAAAGTTCTTGTTCTCAACAATCATACTCTGCACTTGTGAGCTGACAGAATAATGTGCTGGTTCAACTAGCATGTGGTGCAACATTTGGTCTAGAGTTCCAGTGTTCACCTTGCACTCCTTGCAGCAGTAGATCCTAACTGAAGCATTCACTTGTTGGTGTAATCTGTAACCGATGTACTGCTCCGCTAAATGCTCCAGGTGTTTGAGAATGATGTGCTTCTTCATTGCAAAGATAAAGGAGCACGGATATCCACACCTTCCGCACTGATACCTCTGATTTCCATGATGGACGCTTACGGAACTCGTCTTCTGTGCCTGCGGCGGGGGGGCTGCCACTGATACGGGCAGTTTGCCATGGAAGAAGAGCATGTGCTTCTTGACGACCTTGGGGTGTCCGATAAAGAGGCACTGAGAGCAGGGTGCCAGCGCACAGACCGACTGACCATACAGATGGCAGCGAGCGACGTGGACCCTGAAGTTGTAGATGTTTTGTGAAGAGTACTTGCACATGCTGCAGCACAGGGATCGAGACCGATAAGGCCACTAGAAAGAAAGAAAGAAAGAAAGAAAGAAAGAAAAAAGTTGGTCTAATATCAGGCAGCAAACTTTTCTCTTATAAGTCATGTTTTGAATCAAGTTTTGCATGACAGACAGATGAATTAAGTTTGTGTTAAGTAATAAAAGAAAAGAAAATTTTATTATCTTCAACACACTATGAATGGGTTCCAAAAATGGTTAGTTAATTCACTTAAGAGACACTGGATTTGGATCCACAACAGATAAGCAACATCAGAAACCATTTACAACCAATACATCTGATTCATTGCAAAACGTGAATTTAGACTCGTTTTAATTTTCACCTTCTTTCGCCGCCGGCTGCCATATCCATCTGTGACATCGATCCAGTTCGTCTCCTGAAAGGCTCCCTCTCCTTCTGAGCTCGGAGATTTTTCATTGAGATCCTGTACAAAAATAAAAACAAATTCAACATATTAAAAAAAAAACATCCATGTAACATTTTAGAGTAAGTAAATAAGAAAACTATTTAAATGTGAAGTTTGGCACAACAATATAGGAAAAAAACTATTTAGTGACACCAAACTAAACCCAACACAGTCTGAGCTTCTTCTACATCCAGGTTAAATCACAACCAAGCAGATGAGTTAATATGAATTAAATCATTGAACTGAGCATGCTGTGTTTCACACATTAAGGTAAGCTGCTGCAAAACTCCTGAAACTGAAATAAAACAACAAATATGGTGTTTAGATGGTGAACAACCAATCAGTTTGTGGCTGATCATGAAGCAAAGAGTTATTCTGATGTTTAAAACAGGCAGCAAACAGAAACGGTGCAAATCACTGCGCTGCATTTGTAAAACTCTGGTTTTAGCCACATATGGTGAGAATTTGATAGAAAAGAGCAAGCAGCGAGTCTGACTGCACAAAGACGTGAATGCAAATAACACGTTTTATCGTTTGGTTTTATAAAACTGTTCTTACCACAACATACAAGATGTAAAAGAAACTAAACTATTTTACAAGACATGAAAACTAGCAGCAGAGTTTCATTAACTTGCAGGGTGTTCGCTGGAAAAGTATAAATTGAGGTTATTTCTTCAAATCTTTAAATAATGACTAACATTCAGATTAAAAGCACCCAAACATAGTTGTAGCTTCAAAGCCTGTAAAGGTTAAGACCAGGTAATACTTTCACTGTCGTGAAGACTCAGAATTAAAACCATTTCTCCAAACGGAGGTTATTCACAAAGCTATCTGCAACAGGTAAGACATTAATTGATCATAACCTTTCCACAGAACCCCATTTCAGACGCTCTGAACTATCGCTCAGACAAAGTTCAATCACTGCCAGTGAAAACAAACCTAAAACATCTTCCATAACACATCTAAAGTACCTAAAGTAAACAGAGAGCTGTCCCAACACACATTTTATAGTCTTTATGTATTTAACAGAAGTTTGTCCACATGGAAAAAGAAACAAAATGATGTTAGCAGGCAATCAGTTATGAGCTATTAGCAAAAACCACAATCGGCTGAAGCCACTAAAGCCAAAATTCAATTCCAAAGTGCATAACAGCAAAAATGCTTTTCATTAAAAGTACGTCCAGGTTCTCCCAAAAAAACAGCACCAAAAATCCTCAAGAATGTCCCTACCTTTGTCCATTTTCCCCCCATTTTTCATGCATACCACACTTTAAAGTGTTAAGTTTAGCCATTTTGTCACTCCTAATCTTACAAAAAAATAAAAAAGCCTACCCAGAAAGCAGTTTGCTCTCCGTATGAGTGCACGCGCAGGACAAATGACTCACTGCAGCCATTTTGCTTTGTGCATAGCTTTCTTATTGCAAGTTACATATGCAAAAAGCACATCCTCATTTTGTGAATTGAACAGGCTATTAGATGCATCAGTCCTCGACAAACTCCCTCAGAGCCGTCTCAGTGTGTATGCAGCAGAACTGGGGAATGTGGTTTTTTTTTTTTTTTTTGCAGCACAAACTCAGCTTAGAGCAGCTTGTGGACAAAACATAACAGCTTCAATAGTGATGTCAATCAGAAGCTATGGAGATAAACTGCCATTTAATAAATGCTTACATGCAAAACAAGACTTTTAAAAGCAGAATATGTGACAGAATAGGCATTGCTGTTAGCTAAATTAAAACGATATCAGCAGTCTATGACCTGTGTTGGCAAAATGAGTCACAGTGAGGAATATTTCACTACAGAGTTAATATTTTTCAAATTTACCAAATCAAAAAGCTTCCGAATGACACGCGGTTTGTTGAAATTTGGCGATTTATCACCTGGCCTTTTAATAAGTTAGTTTTCTTCACAAGAGCACCGGTTTTTATCAGTCTGGAGGGATGTCATGGGGAATTCCAGCCTTATATTTAAAATGGCTTCATAACTAGGCCAAACATTATACGGAGGGATTTCCATGCTCTACAGCAGCCGGCAGAAATAAAATGTTTATTTCAAAAGAAAGTATAAGGGTTATAAAATAAAAAGATTATTTCCGAAAACGTAGCTGTTAGGAAAGGTTGATTTAAAGGTAGATTAGGAAGATTATTTGCTATTTTAGTAGCCTAGAGTTTTAGACTAAGATCATTTTATGTTCAACATCACACTCAAAGTATGTTTTCTGAATGACTCTCAGCTACTCCTGCATCAAATTTTAGCTTAAAATCTGTAAATTTCACCGACTTATAGCCACTGTTTTATCTAAAGGTTGATTAGCTGCGGCAGCCATCTTGAACTGGACTGACTTTATGTTAATCAGGTGAAGATTTAGATCCACTGATTATGTTAAAATTCCTCCAGCGGTTCATAAAATATTTTAGCTGCAGACAAACAGCAAAATTTGAAACTAATATTTTGTGAAATCTGTTGGCGCTCAGGATACCTGCTGGGGATCAGTCTCAGCTACTACCACACCCGATTTTAGATCAATATTTATAAAGTCATTTTTGTTGGCTGTGGAGGCCATTTTGAATTGTGTCGACTCCAACTGTTAATCAATTGTAGATGAACATCCAGTGAATACCTCTCTGCAAGTTTCTGTGACGTTCATCCAGAGGTTCAGAAAATATTTAAACACAAAAAACCCATAATCGCTCACCAATTTCAAACAAATAATACAGGAGGACCAAAATACATCAGCTGAGATAATTATCCAAAATAAAAGCGTACCTTCAGCAGATTCTGACAGTCTTCTAGGCCGATTTCACTTAAGATGTTTTTGACCGCTTTACGTGCTTTTCGAATCTTCTCAATATTTCCGACAGGAAGCTGATACATGATTCCCACAAATCCTTGAAGAAGAAAAACAAAACAAATCAAATGGTCTTTCATCACAGATTTCATTTTTACAACTACAAAAAAAGTGAAATAATTGATGATACTGTAAGTTTAAAGTAGCAGTGTCACAATATTTCCCATTTAATGCTAAATATAGGGCAGAGTGTAATGTTTTTTTTATTGTTTAAATAGTTTTAAATGTAAGGTGTTGCAGCATAAAAGAAATGGGGGCACAGTGGGATTGATGGCAAATGTTAAAGAAAGAAAAATAACATTTAATAGAATCAGAGTGCTTAAGAATGTGGCTGAACTACAGCATAATGATGAAAAAACCCTTTTAAAATGTGTTTTTTCACGTGTGCAAAAGCCTTGTGTCATTACAAACAAACGCCAGCCTTCAGGTGCCTTATTTCCGGTAATAAAAGTGTGAGGTTTTTGGATCACTAACTAAAAAAATGTTCTCATTGTTACTTTATCGCCATCCAGGCTAACGGAGCAGACCGTCTGCCTGGAGCACCGGAGTCACCAACGAGCCCCCGACGACAACATGCCGGGTCCCTGAGCCAGTCACAGCGCATCTTCCTGTCTGAGGACACCCTCAGCCTCCTCACGCATGTTTACCTCGTCGGTTCCTCGGCGCAGATTAACGTTAGTCGTCGCTGTGCCACCTCCGGCGGGGCTAACGTCCGCCGCTCGTTCCACCCGCCCCGCGACGACTGCGTGTCGGGCGAGCTGCGTGTGCTTCCCTCTCTCCCCCTCCCTCCTCCTCCTCCTCCTCCTCCTCCTCCTCCTCCCCGAAGCTGCGCTGCTCCAGCGACACTCACCGGAGCGGCATCCCCCGGCTACGCGCGCCGCAGCTCGGAGGCCGGAGTCAAACACGAACCGCGAGGACGGTGAAGGGACTCCGAAGTAAGTTATTTAATTGGTCCAGCTTTTGTCCCTTTCTTCCCCCGTTGAGGAAAAAATGGCGCTCAAGTTCAGGATCTGACGTAGCTGCCTCATTTGCATACTGAACAAACTGACCAATGGGAGGCTTCGCCTCTCAAAAACTGTATAACTTTATATTCCTTACCTCACATCGCCAGCATTGTTCAAGTTTGGCCACCTGGTGTGTTTCATTGTGTAGTTTCTGAATTTAATGTAATATTTGAATTCCTAAGTGGACTGTTTCCATACTACAAGAAATAGCTAGTTAGGGGGCGTGGCTACCTCGACCCCACTGGCAGTCACGTGGTACAGGACCAAGCTTAACCAATAGGCTGTCGAGAAAACGAGCTAAATGGGCGGTTCCTGTCTGGTGACGTCATATCATGCAACTTTTTTTAGCCAATGTCAGCAGACCCTCATTTTTTTCAAGATACTAATAGGTTAGATGTCCTTTTGCTAGCATGGCACAAAGTACAGAACTTTTTGAAAATTTTTGTTATGGACGCGTAGCAATTTAAAATAACTGCAATACGATTTTTGAGTATCTTTATCCCGGTTAATAATGGTCGATTTTAAATATTTTTGCAGAAACGCCTTTACGCTCCTTCCTCAAGATGCTAATTCTCGCTCAATCTGATTTAGCTACCTAGGTTGACCTTTATAAACAAAGGTCATTTTGTTTTGGAGACAAAAGCTAACGTGGAGTTGCCCGATCTTCCATGGGGTGGGAGTGTTGAACCATAGTTTCTTGTGTTACCCATCAACGTCACTATTTTTGTTATCGTTTTGTTAGCTGGCCTTGACATTCTCGCCTCGCAGAAGCAAGGCCAATTCCCTTTTGCACATCTGTTGGTGCTGGAACTGCAAAACTCTGAAGTGATAATTACATTACCCTTTTTTTTCTACCTTACCCAGATCATCGTGGCTAAAAGCACTTTAGTATTTGCATCATACCAACACGATTTCGTTGATATGACCAGAACTGTCACATTTACCAGCCTCGAGTCAGTAAATGGAAACCAGGATAATTTGTAAGGAGTAAAACATGGATGTGCGGACGTGAGCTGTTGAAGACATGGAGACAAGCTTTTAAACTTCCAACCAATTCAATAAGAGGTGTACCATTTACAGTGAACAACTCAGTCTCTTCCTTCATAGTGAACAAAATATGACACACCAGCATTCCTGAGATAATTAACTTAATATTATTTAGCCTTTTTGCTTATGTACTGCTTTGCAGTTTCAGCGTCTGCTCTTTTTCTGTCCACAAAGACAATTTGATTCATATTCAATACAAAGCAGAGCTCAGCGTGATCGCGCTTTAATTATCCTTTCTGTCTTTACAACACAATCAACACATGGTTATAAACTCTACAAATTCTTGAGAGACATGAAACTGTTTATATGAGATGCAATAAGCAAACACTTCCCTGAGATGTTGTCATTTTTTAAACCGTGTGTCTTATTTCATTAAGAAGCAAATTTCTCCAAAGGAAACCAAATCCTTTAGTGTTCATATGTACTTCCATAACATCTGAAACATGCTGATGCTCATTAATGGGCCAACGGCAGCAGCCTTTCCCAACTATTATGAGTAAATCCCAGACAGGCTGCCAGTGTATCACAGGGTCAACATAGAGACAGAAAACCACTCTCATGCTGCAACGATGAATTAAAATTTTCTAATTAACTCGACTTTATGTTTGTGGAATGTCAGAGGAAGTTAAAATCCTCCCGTCAAGAGAAAACCCATGAAGACAAAGGGAGAACATGAAAATAAACATGTTTGAATCCAGTACCTTAATGGTTTGGTGAGTTCTTAACACTGCAGTCGGGTGCCACATCGAATCTTGTGAGAATATATATTGCTATAAATGAAGTGTGTAAACTTTACAAACAAATGAGATTATCCTTTCTGAAGGTTGTAGGAACAACTTTGACCAAATGTCCTGGTGTTTACTTGGATCCTAAAAAGTTAAAAACCTTTTATAATGTGTTTTTTTATGCTCTCAGTTATGGGCCTTAGAATAACTTTGTACAATTTAAAACCACCCATTTATTTTAAAAAGCAAGCTAATGTGTGACATGTTTTACATAATCAAATTAAAGTGACATAAAAACAGGCTTTTGTTTCTTTCCCAGCAAGTGAAACAGATTAACCCTTTTTTATGTGTTCAATTTTATTTCTTGCCATCAAATGATAAAGACAGATGTTTTTGCTTGTGTGTGTGTGTATATAACTGATTGTTGTTATCTTTTTAGGACTTTTTTTGGAATAATCATCAGGACTGATAGTCCTTACAGGAACCAAAGCTCGGTCCTAATAACGTAACGTGGAACCGCATGTCTGGGTTAGGTTTAGGTTTAAGGTATGATTAGAGTTTAGACATGTACTGGTTGGTAGTGGTTAGGTTTAGACATCAATATAATGTCGCAATGCGGGTATAAATACAAATGTGTGTGTGTGTTTATGTCTGTCCACTTCCAAAATATTTCATGAACCACCAGGCCAGATTTTAATGAAACTGAAACTGATTAACTTCTGGAATCAAATCGATTCAAGATGACCTCCACAGCTGACTGATCTTAAAAGAAAAACAGAAAATTGGCTAAAACTCTCAATTTCACAGATATTGAGCTAAATTCTGATGTGGTAGTAGGTGAGAGTCATTCACAACACAGTCTGAGCACGACATCTTAAATCGCATTTTATTTTCCAGGTTTGAACTAAACGACTACAACTCCGTCTATAACTCAAAGGCTGCAGGTGATATGATTCCTTCAAGGAGCACTAGGCCTTTAATTTGACTGACTGGCCCAGAAACAGAACATTATTAGTCCAATCTGATTAAGAAACCTCTGAAGGACAGTATAAATTATTCACTACACAGTGTGGACTATCATGAAGCTGATTACCTTTGGATGCGTTCTGCATGAACATGAATAGCTGACGTAAATTTTCCATTTACAGGAGAATACGGCTGCTGAAAGGGTCCAAGCAGCCAAAAAAATTTAATTTCCAAACCAAATCCACACATGATTAAGAGTTCTGTTAACCTACAGGGAAAACTTTATCTGGAATATGTAGAAAATTGATCCACCCAGCACCCCAAAGAAGACACGCACAAACAAGATGAATATTTCACTCAGAAATGTATTAAATTATTCACTTTCATTACTTTAACAAGCACAATTTACAGTCAAAAACAGGCTATGGTCCATTAGTGCCTTAGACAAGTAATTAATACATTAGTCACTTGTAAAACACAAGGGCAGGATTCTTTGAAAACTGCTTTTTAAGTCACGTTAACTCTTATATTATCAAACACGAAGCTGTACAAGATGCTGTGCTTAACGCCCCTCATATCTCTGGAGAGGCATGAGGAAAGCATGTTACCTACCCGCACTTCCTGTAGGAAGCCTGTGTACAACCAGCTATGTCTTTCATTTTAAATATACAGAAATGTACTTTTGATATCTCATTTGAGCTCTCTGCAGGACAAGAACCTTAGCTCGCTTTAAAGATCCTTTATGAATAAGGACCTTTAACAAACAAGACACTAATAAGAAACTCTGTAAGCTAAGGGCTGCTGCATTAAATATCTGTTGTTGTTTTTTCTCAAACCTACAGGAGATTTAGTGCATTTTAAACTAGATTGCCCCCCTCTTTGTTAGAGGCAGGAAGTGTTTTATTACGCAGCTTCTCTGAATTAGCACGGAGCTCATCTCCAACAGCAGTTCTGCCATCGAATGAAGGGAAACCACTGAGGTCACAGGGGGCAATAACAGCACATCTAATCCTGTAGTTTTAAGGAAAAAACAAACCAACAAACAAACACATAAATATCTTAGCGGAAAAAAAAACACTGATAGGTGGGCCACAGTGTAACAACTGGGCAAAACACATTTAAAGATGGAGCTTTACATATGCCACAGTAATATCTGAATCCAATAAATACAAACACATTAAGGTGGACTGCAATAAAGCAACAGGTTAGATTCAAACTATGCAAAGTAAGGACAGAAAGCACAAAAAGTACTGAAGTTTTGAAAAACAAACAAAAATCACATACAGACAAAAATGGACTGGAGTTTACACAACTGACAACAGGTAATTGATAGAGACCATTTGATTTAACAGATTAAATTACACATTTTGTAAACTGACTTTGATTTAAAGAAATAAAACCTTCCCAAACATGTTGGGGGTCCCATCTCCAAAGAGTCATCCATTTTGTTGCATAATATCATCTGAGTTCGACCTATCAGTGAGGAGCAAAACTCAAATTATTTTCCAGGTGAATTTTAGATGAATGAGGCATAACACAATCAACTCTGTTTTTCATGTTAACGGAAAAAAAAAAATCCAAATCTGGAAGGGGTAAATAAGGACAATGCATGTTCCAAGGTGGCTGGAATGTTGACCACATTATATCCCAAACACCACGCTGACCTCTCTTCTCACACGGTGAAAGTAGAGGTAAGAAGGATCTGTGCAATATGAAACAGGACGGAGGGGCCGAGGGGAGTTACGCACTGTACTGGAGCAGGGAGAAGTTCTTCACGGCACTGTCCAGTGCCACACCTGCCTCCTGCATCTCATACCTGAGAACAACAACAAATATGACAATCAGTTGTGGCTAAACGCTTTCTCCTTTTTCTTCTTCTTGATTGTTCGACTGGATCCACACTCACCAGTCAGAGGTGGAGATGGTGTAGTAGACTGGCAGCTGGCTGGAGCTGGACAGACAGCTGAACTCCTCCAGGCCGCACGTCCCCATGTTGGAGAAGAGAAGCCAGTCTCCCACACTGAGCTCTGGCAGCAGGCAGCGCTCCACCACCTGGTCCAGCTGGTCCAGCGATGGGCCCCACAGGCTGCTGGGATACACGGCCTCGCCAACACACAGCGCATGCTGCGAAAACACAAACATACAAAAACATTAATATGTACAACTATACTCCACATAACGCATGCAAAACAGAAAATCTGAGCCAGGGATTATAGATAAGATACAGCACAGAACAATCACAATTATTCTTTATTGGCTTATCTATGTGTTGTTAAAAGCTGAAACGAATCCCAATCTCATGTTTACACCTGCACTGACTGTTAGCTTATTGCCACCAGAGGTCAGGATAGATGACGTGGCACAAACCCTTACACCATGACCTGTGTTTGTAAGGGTTTTTAATTATACTGTTAGTCAGTCTCTTGATAAAGCGCCACTAAGTAGTAAATGCCTCACAGAAGCGAAGAAAGCATTTCACAACACCACGAGGTGCCTCATTAGTAGATTTATTCACAATCCTGGATGTGACTTTCTTTCCACTGCTTTAACTCTTATTTTTAAATTTCTTTAGAATCAACAGAGCGCTACGGAGCTGAAGATACTTTAGATCAACAAACATGTATTTAATAGACAATCTGTGTGCAAAAACCTGTTTAGTAAATTGTAAACTGGACGTTGAGCACTTATAAAAGAAGGGAGTGTGTCAGTGTGTGCTCTGCTGTGACATGTTTAAACCCACAGAAGCTGATTGTCTCATCACCAATCTGCTATATTTACACACATCATTGTATTGTACCAACTTATTTGAGGTTGTAAACAAAAAGATCAGGTTCTGTCTACAGTATGAACTAAGGGCAAACTCCGTAAAGGTCTTATAACAATACTGGATCTCAGTTCTGTCATGTACGTGTCAAGCTATTTTGAGTTTCGAAGGACACAAGGCAAAGCCACACACTAAAAATGGACATTAGCTCAAAGGAAAATAATCCTATGAGCTACCACGCAAAGGTTTAACCCCACCCTTTGTTACAGTTAGCAGGTGTGAGCAATCCCAATGACTGGTTATTTACATGGAAAATAATTAACACAGAAGTTTGTCTGAGGACACCGACACCTGCTTTATCATTTTGTCCTTCAAAATCCCAGTGGTTCTACATAAAAACTTGACATTTGCCACAGCTGTGAACAATATACCAAGAATGTACATATTTTTGTGTTTACATTTTCCATAACATTTTGTTGGATAATGTGAGTGTCCTTTTTGATTCAAGCAACAAACAACAATTTCATTTTGAGCAGAACAGTGTTGTTCTCTTGAGTGTAGACCTACTAACCTTGTGCATTGAGGGGGCAGTGATGGTGTTTCCCAGCAGCTTGTGGTTGAATGAGCCATAAACACCTTCATTCATGTAGTACAGGAACTCAGCATCTTCATTCTTTTCACCTGTGTTTAAACATTTTGTAATGAATAAATATAAATCACATAGTTTGAACTGCAGACTAAGAACTCAAAAAATGAAGTCTCACCTTGGGACAAGTCCTCCCAGTGACAGGACACCATTTTCTTGCCAATGACACTGACAGCCAGGGTAAAAGCTGAGGCCACGTAGAAGTCGCCGGGCTGGGCCAGGACTTGCACACCAGACCGCTGGGGGAAGTAAGCATCCAGGAGTGGCCTGACTGCAGACTCAACCTGAACAGAGTAAATGTATTCTGATCAAAGTCTCAGAAAACGCAAACTAATACAGGAGTGTCAGATTTAACCATTAACTTCTCGTAGATATTAATTTTCTGACTTACAATGTAAAGCTTAAAGAATTGATTGAACATCTTCTAGTTTCACTGCCAATAAAAGTCAATCTTCAATAATCTGTAACATTTCAACTTATTAAAAACACATTTCTTATTATACTTTGAGTCAAGACTTTACAGAACATGTACATTTTTTTTGACTTTCATTGCTGCTGTTAACTCCTTACCTGTTTGAGCTGAAACTCTGAGCCAGTAAATCCACCACCGATGTCAAGGATATGCATGTTAAATCCCAGATCCACCTGAACAGAGACGCCAAGCTATCAGTTGCTACAACATCAAGATAACATTTATCTATTAAACTTTTGACATTGCCAGTATTCTTTTTTTTTTTTTTTTAATCAAATGATGGTTACAAGACGAAACTAACCCCCATGTCGAACACGCAGCGGGCATCCGACAGTGCACGAGTGTAGGCCTGTTGCAGGTCTTGGCAGGAGCTCGGGATGTTAAAGGTTGCGCCCACCACCTGGACACCCAGCTCCCTGGCCGTTTCCAGCAGATGTCGGCAGCTCTTCAGAGAAAAGCCGAAGGGCATGCTGGTCTCAGCTGCGTGAGCCTCAGTAGTCAACTGCAACAGCAACCTGAAAGAGATAAAAATGAAGCACCATCTCAGCAACAAATGACTAGAAGATTTTGGACTTAAAAGTCAACTCAAAATTGATGTATAATTACTGATTATAATTTTATGAAACATTATAGTGTAAAGCTTAAAAGTAGCTACAGAGTATTTCCCAACTTACTTTGCATTAGGGTGCAAGCGAGCGATCTTAGTCAACTCTGCCTCATTTTCGCACACAAGATGCTGGATGTTGTTCTTGGCAGCGTGCTTGATGTGTGCCAGCTGCTTGAAAACGCCCGACAGAATGATGTTGTCTGGCGGCACACCATGCTCCAGAGCCAGGGTCACCTCCGCCTGAAGGGAGGCAGACATAAAATTAAAGAGCAATTCACAGAACTCAATCCAAAATCCCCATCAACAATGCTCAAAAAGCAGCAAGCTTGAAAAATATTTATCCGCTGACTAGTAATCAATTGAGAGCTTGTGATGTAATCGTCCTAAAAATAAAAAATCAAGTGCTTTCATAAAAGGATGAAGCACTATGCCACATAAACAAACAAATCTAAGCTGCTTGCACTTGTTTCTGCTCAAACTGAAAGCTCACCTTGTTTGCACAAACAAAGCCCAGGCCCAAGGCTGCCAGGACCTCGACAACTGCAGGGCTGCTGTTGCACCTGACTGGGTAGTAGGGCTGCAGCTGCGGCACCACGCTCTGCCAGCACACATGCTGGCGCATCAGGGCACCGAGGTCACCCGCCACAAACGCACTCTTCTCCACCTGCAAAAGGGTGAAAGGCACAAATTAAGATAAAACACACTCTTAATTGTTTTAAGAATCTCACTGTAGTCTAAGAGGGTTTAAACTCCGAACACACCTGAGCCTGTTCACAAATGTGCCCATCAATGACATCTTCCAGGGTAACTCCTCCCTCCAGGAGTTCAATGATGTAGTTGGGTTTGTCAGGGAGTCCTTTCATTTTAACCGTATTCCAGTAAGCCGATGATCATAAAGAACAGATAAACAAGTCAAGGGGGTCACGACTGAGCCAATGGGGTCCTGCCGGTATGCAACAAACTGCGAAAAGAGGAAAAAAGAAATACCTGATTATCAATTTCATCCTGTTAAGCTCCTCTATATCACACATACCACTACAATGGGACCTAAAATGTCCACATTCACCTATTTTTATATAATAAAATTCCACAAACTAAATCATTCAGACTCAAAACAAACAGGCCTAAAATGGATAATCAAGACTTTAATTCAGTTGAACGTGCAAGTGAGCTTTCTTCAATGTGTTTAGAGCAGATGAAAGACACTAACATGGACAAGTCAGGAGATGGACCTGTCCCGCTATCAGCTAGGATCCCAAGGTGGCTCAGCGTTGAAGTCAAAGTGCTCCCGGTAAAGGGCCGCCCCTAGGCCCTCTGGGTAGCGCTCATACACCTGTGCAGAGACAGGGGAGCCCTGGGACGAAGAAAGAAAGAAATATATATTAGATAGAAACATAAACAAGATGCATGTCATTTACTTATAAAACCACAAAAGGTCCATGTTCTGAGGGTTCACTAAAACGTTTTGGTTGCTTTATTTAACAATACTATTCTTCTGTTGGCGACAAATAAAAGAAGGAAGTTTAAACAAAACTGATATCAGGTAATGTTTATGCTCGTTTACATTGAAATAAGCAATTAAGATGAACCAAAAATATCCTCACTGCCGGCTTTTTATCAGCGCATGCGACTAAACCACGCGCATGCGCAGTGAGTAAAAACAATGAGCGACAACTTGACAAATTGCATTTAAATGCACCACGAAAGCAGAACAGCCAAACCCCTGGATTTCACCGCAGTGAGATTATTCCACGTAAATGCGAAGCTGTATATGTGTAACGTTACTGGTAAAAATAAAAACACTGATGAAAGGAAAGACTCCCGCTGGCAGAGAAGCCGCTAACGCTGAGCTGTGAGGCGACTGCCCTTCGAACGGAGACGGCTGTGCTAGCACTATATTTTCACGAAAAAACCCACAAACAAACCCTAACACAAACACACTACATGAATGAACACTAGTCTGACGTCGCTTTACAGATCACCAACAGCTCCCAATTCCTAGAAATGACAAGTGGAAAACAGACTTCGGTAAATCGGTCTGTCATGTGGAGCAAGACGACAGAAAGAGCAGCCCGCCATGTTACGTCCGCCTGCTCGATGGATCCCAGGAATCGAGCCTGAGCGTTTCGCAGCACTTACGTGAGATAACGGCCAACAGGTTTTGGAAAATCGTCTTCTCTTTTTCGGCGGAATTTTTAAAGAGTAGTGGGCCCAACGACGAAAGAAAGAGAGAGGGCTGTTTTTGCCATATGTTTTAAATGAGAACCCCGCGTCGGCTGAGTGGCGTCCTCTCTGTCGGCTGGTGGGTGGAGAAATACTGAAGGAGAGCAGGGGAAGTGCAAAAGGTAATCAACGGCCCATGGGCGTGGCCTGTCTTTCGGTTTAACCAATCAGCGCTCTGCACTTCTGAGACTATACCAAATATGTATTTCCGAATATCGTACAGTACGCAGTGTTTCGGTGGCGTTTATTTAGGTTACATAATCGTAAAGTTTCCACAGAAGGCCGCTCAGTTGAACAGTCCAAGACTGCTGCAGTTCTGTTTTTGACTAGAAGACAGTTCACACAGCAGTAAGCAACATTTTAACAAACCCATTGGAGAACTGACATTACAGTTACAAAAGCGTAAGGTTTTAACACAAAAATAGTCAAAGATTGATTTAATTCCAGTTCCTCAGCAAGTCTAAAATCAATTTTGTGTGCACTTGCATATACATTTGATTGAAATTTAAAATAGTTTTCAAACAATAACTTTGAGGGTAAAAATTTGCACCTTTTCAGCACTTTTATGGGGTTTTTTTTACTTCTTGTTTAACCTGCTCATGTTTAGTTCACATGAAAATGCAGTTCGACAACTGTGATTTGACTCGTTATGTATACTTTCTAGTTTTCATACGAATAAGTGTACAGAGAGTATCGTTGGTGACAGGTTGATAATGTTATGCAAAAATGCATGAGAACAAGCCCCAAAGCTCAAACTTGCTCAGACGGTTTTGAAACACCTTATGGTTGGAGACTGAAAAAGGAGGCCTTTTTTTCCATTTGCATGCTGTCAGTGACTTGCAAACTGATAATAATACCCTACACATACCTTAATGTAAATATGAGTTATTTTCATGAGACTGAGCCCAGATTTTAATTGTTAATTTTTAGCATTCAAAAGGTACATTGTGGGGAAGGGGATCAGCTGGTTACAGCTGATTATGAGATTTTAAAACCTCATGGACAGCAGGTGCAAGTATTTTTGGTTAGTTTGAAAGAAGACACAAAAATACAATCAGCACCACTGTTCTTTTTTATGGTAAAGTGTGTCTGCTTTGCGTCTCCTGGAATGGGGAGGATTAAAGTTTGAAAGCTTACTGGGTTTTTCATTGGTAACCCTTTAAAGTGTCCTTATTTCATTCCTCTGGTTGTATATTTAGCTTTGTGACCTTTTAGTGTTTTGTACAATCCAGCTGGAAGAAAAAAATAATTCAACAAGATTTATTTCATAATATTCTGTGGAACACACAGTGATGAGCAAAAAACCTCAGCCTCCAGCCGCTTTAGTCATACGACTTGTTGTTTTCCCCTTCCTTTCAGTTATGTCTAACGGTTTGTGGCAGCCATTAAGCTCTTATCTTTGTTTTATGGCACTGCAATATATGGTGCACGCTCAAAACACTGTCCTAAGATTCTTAACAACAATGGAGGTCATCAAACACAAATATTTTGAAGACTCTCATCTGACCCGACAAGATGTTTTGATTAATGCTGTGCAGCTTTATGAGTCCCTTCAGCGTCAGAAACATCCAATTAAAATTGAAAATATCCTTCTTAATTGTGAAAAATGTGGAATTTCAGTACATATTTTTAACTGGTTTAAAGCCTCTTGGGGGCAACTTGGACATGAAAAGAATGTGCTTTGACATTCACATGAGGGTTCACAAGGAAAAGGGAGAAAAATTAGATTTTGTACTTTAGTTCCACTGAGCTTAATGAAATGCTTTCACTGTCCTCTAAAAGGAAATGCAGTTTCCAGCCAGAAGTACAGATATAAACAAACAGCTGTGTAATCAATTTCACATATGTTCCCAATGGATTCAAAATAATAACACAGTCAGAACAATGAAAAGCAGTGACACAAGAAAGTGAAAGCTCCTTCCTGTATCAGCTCATAAAATACACTTCACTGTGATACAATACATACTGGAGAGAATTTAAATGACAATAAAATAACATATTTTCTATGACAAGCATTTGTAACAGCAACATGTCCTCTTTTGCTAATAAAAAGCCAATTTTAAAGCAGGCAAGCAACAGACCCTGATGTCCAGCCTGAAAATCGTCAGTCTCCAAGTTTCTTATTTCAGTTCAAGATTGAACTTTAGCATTGACTTTTGAACACTGAGTTACGTAAAAAAAAAACAGAACAAGGTTTAACCATGGGAGCTCTTTTAGTCAGAAGCAGCTAATTCTTTTACCATTTAGAAACACATAAAGTTTAGGGGGTAAAATCTATTTGTGTACAATGATGGTCAGAGTAATACAGGATTTATTAATGAATTACAAACAGATAAACATTGAAAAACGTTGTTACTGATTTTTACTCTCTCACTGCCATCTGAAGTCAGCAACTAACTAACATGTAGTAGTGAGATCTTACTGCCAAAAGTATTCACTCACTCATCCAAATCGATGAATTCAGGTGTCCCAGTCTCTTCCACGGCCACAGATGTATAAAATCAAGCACCTAGGCGCGCAGACTGCTTCTACAACCATCTGTGAAAGAATGGGTCACTCTCAGGAGCTCACCGAATTCCTGCGTGGTACCATGATAAGATGCCAACTGTGCAAAAAGTTCAGTCATGAAATTTCCTCACTACTAAATAATCCACAGTCAGCTCTTAGTAGTAGGCCACACAAAATCCCAGCACTGGCTGAGCAGCTGCTGAGGAGAATGGAGCACAGAGGTCACCAACGTTCTGCAGAGTCAGTAGCTACAGACCTCCAGACTTCTTGTGGCCTTCAGATTAGATCAAGAACAGTGAATAGAGAGCTTGATGGAATGGGTTTCCATGGCTGAGCAGCTGCAACCAAGCCATCCATTACTAAGTGCAAAACATCAAATGAAGTGGTGTTCCCAACTCCAGTCCTGGAGGAACACTATCCTGCATGTTTTAGTTGTTTCTCTGCTCTTCAGCAGGTCTTCATGTTCTGCAGAAGCCTGTTAATCACTCACTCACTCACTCACATCAGGTGTATCAAAGCAGAGACACAACTAAAACATGCAGGACAGTGTTCCTCGAGGACTAGAGTTCTGTACCACTGGTGTAAAGCATGGCGCGACTGGACTCCAGAGCAGTGGAGCCATGTTCTCCGGAGGGACGAATCACGCTTCTCTGTCTGGCAATCCGATGGACGAGTCTGGGTTTGGCTGCTGCCAGGAGAACGGCTCTTGTCTGACTGCATTGAGCCAAGTGTAAGGTTTGGTGGAGGGAGGATTATGATGTGGGGTTGCTTTCAGGAGTTGGACATGGCGGCTTAGTTCCAAAGAAAGGAACCCTTAATGCTTCATCATAACAAGACATTTTGGACGTTTTCATGCTCCCAACTTTGTGGGAAAAGTTTGGGGATGGCCCCTTCCTGTTCCAACATGACTGCACACCAGTTCACTTTTTATATTAGGTTTATCTGTGCTGACCCTTAATCTGTTAAAAAACATATATTAAAGAAGGTTCAAAATGTTGTTTGAAATGCAAATAAAAAATAATTAAATCTGTTACATATCTATTCTCTTTTGTACTTTATAATATCCCGTCTTTTAATTAAATAACATGCCTGGATCATAAAAATGATTTTCCAAAAAATTCCTTTGGAGCCATTCTGTTGTGTTTCATGCATTCTTTTAGGGCTTGCAGAAACAAGCAAAACTTTGTGTGAAAAAATTTAGCTTTCCATACACATCAATCCACCTAAATATTATCACAGATGTTGGCTTATAAAGTGCTGGATTTATTAGACTGTTTGTTGTACTCTTTGAAATCTAATTGTTTAAAATTTTATATTTAAACCAGGGGCACATAAAAATGTAGTTTTGATTACATTTTGTCTGATCTTTGCTTTAGAAAAGACTACAATCATAGCACAATTAACTGATTTGTTGCCATAAATATTCCACTAGATTTTCATTTCCTGGAATTGCACGTTTTTGACAGTATTCATTATGCTTTTAACTGTATCCTTTGTAATAGTTATTGGCTCATTTAAATGAGCTAATAAAAATAACAATAAAATGAACAATGAAACAACTAATTTGTTTGCAGAATTCTAGTTTGATTAAGAATATTTACAATATCAAAAACTATGCATGATCATGACGTCTTTAGAAACAAAATAATCGTTTTAAATCCATTTAGCAAACTGCACAGCTAGCTTGTTAGCTGTCCTGATCACGTGACAGCAGAAGTGCGCAGTGAGCTTCTGCGCAAACGCAGAGCTGCTTCCCTGGTCAGCTGACTGTGAGCGAGATGTTCAGGTAAAGGACCTCCGAACAGAAAACCTGTTATTTTCGGCCTCATTTATGGGAAGCTGCTGGTGTTTTTCTGAAGTGCACCTTGTGGACCAAAGGCTGAAGCCGTCAAACACATCGGTAAGAGCAAATAATGTTCCCAGTGTCGGTGTCGTGACAGCATCGTGAGGCTGCAATGATAAACAAGCTCAGTGTCAGCAGCAAGCTAGCTGTTCACGAAGCTGGTTTGTTTAGCTGCTTGTCATTGATTCCTCCCCCCCCAACTATTTGTAATTATCCAATAAATAAAAGCAGCAGTTCTTAGTCATGTGGTGTTCATGCTGTTTAATTGGGTTAAGGATCTTTATTTGGTAACCTTTTACAGCTTGTAGCTGATCATATGACCACCAGTCACCAGTCCGTCTCTTGTTGCAGACAGTGGGCAATTCTGTGAGGAAGTTCATGCTTTATAAGAAAAACCAAGGTCGAAAGGGGAAGAAAGGATTTCATAATTTGCCTCATTATTACAGATATCATTCAGAATTCACAAGAGGTTTATGTTAAAACCAGTTATTTCATTTAAAAGAGCTTCAAGGTATAAAATATCATGTATCTGGGTTAAAAAGTAGGAAGGTTAGAGCGTTTTAAAATACAAAACTTTGGGATAAATGATGTCCTGAATTTGTCTTGAACAATGTGAGATGTTATCCGTCAGAAAAATAGGCATAATTTCATTTTCAATTTCTTTTAGAAATTGCCATGAAATTTTCAGCCAATGTTTTTTTGATGAATGTTCAAAATGTGTTATCTTTTACAGTGGTTAGAGTAATACTAATCAGTTATTTTTTAATGAATAACTAGTAATAAACCTTTATTCACCCCAAAAATCATGAAAGTGAAAACAAGTTTTCTTAAAAAATCAGGTGCAGTGAAAGATGAGAGTCTAATCTCAGCTCTTAAATGTAAACAATTAATGTACTTAATACTGAAGATGTGCACTTCATACATATGTTCACAGTTTAATTTGATTTAATTTGCCAAACATGTAAATTCATTACTAGAAATGAATGAAACAGAAAGCTGTCTCTGAAAAGAACAAAGTGTTTAGTTAATAAATACAATAAAACATTTATGCTAAATCTTTTCTTATTGATTCTTTTATGACCTCCCTATACTCTGCCCTCAGTGACTTCCTTACATCAGCTGTTGGGTGGGCGTACCGTATCTTCTGCCAGCAGCCATGACGGAGTTCTGGTTGATCTCTGCTCCGGGGGAGAAGACATGCCAGCAGACCTGGGACAAGCTGATGGTGGCCACCACCCGCACCAACAACCTGTCCACCAACACCAAGTTCAACATCCCCGACCTCAAGGTGACACACGGACAGCTGCTGGACCGCCGCTGTCGTACGCATGAAAGGAGTGTTTCTGTTTCGTTTTGTGGGTATCTCACAAGTTGCCTCCCGACAGGTTGGAACGTTGGACGTGCTGGTGGGTCTGTCAGACGAGCTCGCTAAACTGTCCACCTTTGTGGAAAGGCAAGATCAGCCGTTAAGAGTTTGAGCATTCGTCCAGGTTCTATTTCAGCCTAACTCTGTTTCTGTTTTTAACCCGCACTTCTTGTCACGTTCAGTGTGGTGAGGAAGATTGCTCAGTACATGGCGGATGTTCTGGAGGACAGCAGGGACAAAGTGCAGGAGAATCTTTTGGCCAATGGAGGTAATCGCCATCATCAACACAAATAAACTGAGTTATAAACACACTCAGTTGATGTCCTTACAGTTATTACAGCACACAAAACCCATAGAAATGAAAGTATTTAATGCTGATGGCTTTTATCTGGTTTCAGTTGACCTGGTCACCTATATCACCAGATTTCAGTGGGACATGGCTAAATATCCAATCAAACAGTCACTGAAAAACATCGCTGAGATCATCTCCAAGGTAACGAGTCAAATCATCTCACCTTTATGCAAATCTTTGGTTACTGACAGCTCTATTGCTTCTATTAATTCAACACAATTGATGCCAATTTGCTTCTTAGTAACAGGCAATAATTTTTTTGCCCGTGTCTGTAACCTATTTTATGAACCATCTGACTCATTTCAAACTATGAATTCAAACATAAAATAAGTTATTTTGGACTCCAGTAGTTTTCCAGCTATACTGACGTGCAGTTCTGAAACGCAGGTCCACACTTAATGTAAACAAAGCAGTTTCATCTGCTTTTTCGATCTTTCGATTTACTTTTCGATCCCAAATCTTCCATGGACACTGACCATCTATATGACAAAAATGTGCAGATTTTGTTTTATACTTTTTGAATTTTTGGGGACCGCTCTTAATGATGTTATAATTATTTGATGTAAATGTTTAACTTTTGGAGCAAACCCAGCTCAAGATGGCCGTCACAGCCAACTAACCTCAGAAAACACAAAAAAACAGCTTTAATTCAGACAACCTTGCAGATATTGAGCTAAAATCTGGTGTGTTTGTAGCTGAGAGTCATCCATCAACACATCATTAAAGTTCTGCTCGTTGTGTGAGATCTTTGCCATTAACTGCTGGGAGTCAAACCTGTTTGTTTTTAAAACCACTGTGAAAATCACGGTTTTCCTCCTCGATTTGTAGCAAGTGAGTCAGATAGACAACGACCTGAAGGCCAGAGCTTCAGCCTATAACAATCTGAAGGGAAACCTGCAGAATCTGGAGAGGAAGAACGCGTGAGTTACAGTGAAAACAGGATTTTAATTGTGTTTCAGTTAATGTTTGTTTGTTTGTTTGTTTTCTTAATGCTCATGTTAGGGCGATGGTTAATAGTTCTGTCTTACAAGACGACCTCCATTAAGAGCCCTTGTTTAAATTTGGATTTTCTGAATGATCTAAATAAACAGATACCCGTCAGACTTCAGTTTTCTTCTCATTGATGGCCGAGTCAGTCTGGTTTGTTTCTGATGAACAATCATTACTCTCTTCATTAAAGCCACTTATAATGTAGCTCATACCAATATCTTATGATAAATCCTAGTTTATTTACTCTAAACTAGTTTTCCTTGTTTTATGTTAAAGAAATTTTAACAACTTGCTTCAAATTTGCTTGATATTTACAGGCAAACAATACAATTATCCCCTCACTCCTGAGAGCAGATGCTCAAGAAGAGAAATGTCATAAAGTTTTATTTTGTGGACAAATAAGTGCCTTACATAGAACCGTAATTAAAGTTTGATGGTTTCCACTGCTAGATGAGTTAACATCTCCGATTGAAAACATAATTTAGCTTCTTCCAGGTTTTGTGGTCTTTTCTGCCCAGTAATTTATGATGTTAATGGAAACATTTCTGTCTTTTTTTTTCAGGGGGAGTTTGTTGACTAGGAGTCTGGCTGACATCGTGAAGAAAGAGGACTTTGTTCTGGACTCAGAGTACCTGATTACCATGCTGGTGGTCGTCCCAAAGTACGAAAACCTGCAACATTTTCTGTTATCTTCAATATGCAGTCCGGAGAAATTATAAATTAGTTTGAGGAAGTCTGGATTTCAGCCTTCACACTTCATTTATCACAGAATACATTTTGATCTAAAATGTGTTCAAAATAAGTCATTTTAGATTAAGAATGTTAGTTTTGATGTTTCTGTTGTCTTCTGTAAGAGAACATTGTTTCGTCTCTCCTCACCAGGACGAACTACGCCGACTGGCAGAAGACGTACGAAACGCTTGCAGAGATGGTTGTGCCACGCTCCTCTAAGTAAGTCTCCTTTAGCCAAATATTAAATCAATCTAAAATTACTTCTTTGTAACACATTTGACACATTAAATGCCACATAAAATTGACTTTAAAACAGAAAAATGTTCTTGTCGGTGAAGTACAAACACTTTTGCTTTTTGTTGACTTTTCATTTCCTTGTCCTTTATGTTCCCTTCGGCTGGCTCAGCTCAGCGTTTGACTCTTTCAATATTTCATTGTTCACCTGTGAAGAGCCCGTATTAGAACAGAGAACATTAATAGGCTGACCTGTAGAAAGCAATTGACCTTTTGTCACCGTGGCAAAGTACTTTTAGAGGCTGGTTTTTGAGCAGACAGGGCTGACTGTGGTGTATTTCCAGATAATTGCCTGATAATGTTGATTTTTAAAAAGGAAGCCGTTGCAGATTGGGCAGGAAGATGTTTTCCAAATGGTTATAAGCCTTGCCATTTGTTTTCTGTTTGTGTAATTTCACTTATTTTCTGTAGAAACGTAACTATCAACTGCTGTTGTTACATGTCCCAATGAAGCTGAACGTTTAATTCACAGATTTTTGTTTGTGTTTGTTTTGTGTACACTTATTCAGGTGTTGCAATTTATTTGAAGTGCACTACAGACACCTTAATTGATGTAATTAAGCAAACAAATCATACCCTGTCTTAATATTCACCCAGTGAGTGATTGTTTTAAAACACATAGTTGTCGAAAGAAGTAAGTAGCTCTACGTTATACATTTGACTCTTTTTTTTCTATCACCTGCTGCCATGAAAGGCAGGAAATCATGTAACTGCCTGTGTTTGTCTGTTAGCAAAATATCTCATGAACCACTGGACACATCTCCAACTGATCACCTTTTAAAGTGTCCAATTCAAGATGGTTGCCTTATCTAGTTGACCTTAGCAAACACAAAAAAGGCTTAAGTCAGTCACTTTAGCAGATATTGAGCTGTAGTTTGTTGTGGTGGTAGTAGAGAGTCAGCCCAACACGTACTCTGAGCACTCTAAGAAGTTTGCTTAAAGCTTTGCCGTGCAAGCTTGCAGGTTGTATTTTCCTCTGCAGTGGAAAGCCCATCAATCAGGCAGCTGCGGGTAACATCACTCACTGGTAAAACAGACACATTGGCTCTAAAATGGCTTTTGACAAGCCAAGGAACCCGAGACCGCGTCATCGTCTTAGTGTGTATGAAGATGAATGAGATTCCTGCGGGAGGATTAGACGTGGCGCCCCGCTCATGCACAACGAGCCGTGTTTTCATCGAGCAGGGAGGAAGAGAGGTGTAAAGTTTAAAGCTATTATTTATTTATTAGCTGCCGAGACACTCCCGACACACCCACGGCGTGTGTCGAGGGCTCACACCCTCCCTCTTTATGTCTCCTCCTCTGCAGGCAGCTGTTTGAAGACAACGACAGTGGTCTGTTCAGTGTCACGCTTTTCAGGAAGGCCGTGGATGATTTCAAACACAAGGCCAGAGAAAACAAGTAAACACCGTGAATTCAATAAATGGACTTGTTTAAATAAATTAAGGCCTATTTGCCGCACTTGAGCTGAAGGTTTTGACATTTGACACAATGCCTTTGCTCTGAATTGCTTTGTTTGTGCAGCGAATGATATTGATGTGTCCCTCATGAATCCATCCACAATAGACAAACAAACAGCAGTAATGACAGCTGAAGTAGGTTCCTACTTTTGTCTGCAGTCCACTCCACTCAGCACAGCAGAGGGCTCTCTCTGCGTTGCATTTATGGGTTTTTATCATCAGTGTAATGGGGTAGCGCACTCCTATGCATCTCTTTGCATAATTTGCCGTCTCTCCGCGGTGTGTTCCGGCTCAGGTTTACGGTGCGTGACTTCCAGTACAACGAGGAAGAGATGAAGGCGGACAAAGAAGAGATGACGCGTTTATCCACGGACAAGAAGAAACAGTTTGTAAGAGCGCCGCTCCACGCACAAACAGTGTTCATCCTCACCGTAGTCTGAATGAAATGAGCTCTGACTCGTGTTCAAACTTAATTTAGTAGAAGTTAAACCACAAATGATATTTAAATGTTTATTTTGGGTATATCGCTGGTCTAAAACAGTGTGCAAATGATTATTTATTTCAGTAAACCTGCTGCTATTATTGATAAACAAACTAACTAAAATGTGCTATTTTTCCTCTATCCTTTCATGAAAAAAAAGATTTCTATGTATGCATTTTTACAGTTTAATTTTTTTCTTATTAATAAACTACTTTTGCTGTGACCGTAGGGTCCTTTGGTCCGGTGGCTGAAGGTGAATTTCAGTGAGGCCTTCATCGCGTGGATTCACATAAAAGCCCTGCGTGTGTTCGTTGAGTCGGTGTTAAGGTGAGCGCTGATTAAGATGTGGCCGCGTACCTTAAAAGAATAGTAAGGATCTGTGGAAAAAGTTTGGAACAATTAGCATCTTACCTGTTATAGATAGCTCTTTGACTGACCTCAGTTTGGAGAAATGAAGTTTGAATCTGACCGAACTGATGAGCCTTTGGCTAGTCTGAGCGGGAAATAGGTGCTGTGAAATTTCTAAGATGAGTTGCTTTAGAAAGGGCAGAAATCCATTACTTCATCAGCCCGGTTCGAACTAAACTTTATTTCTCCAAAATGAGGTCCTTTTTAAAGAGCTATCTACAACAGGTAAGATATTACCTGTTCAGAAGCTTCCCACAGAACCCTCTTTCCAAAACCTGAACCGCCTCGTTAACGTCAGATAGGCTGATTTAGGACCTTTTCCTTTGACAGATACGGGCTGCCAGTCAACTTCCAGACCATGTTGCTTCAGCCCAACAAGAAGAACATGAAGAAACTGAGAGAGGTGCTGTACGACCTGTACAAACATCTGGACAGCAGTGCTGCAATCATCGACGTGAGTCTCATCAACAGCTTTGTTGTATTTGATGGATAACACTAAGTCAGAGTAGCTGTAAAAACCACATAATTTAGTCCAGTCCTTACTCACTGTAACCTCAGTGCTGTAACGTATCATTATTTAATCAACACTTCTATAGTTATATTAATTGGACTCCACTTACAGGGCTTTTTACAGAGCCCTAAACACTTTAACCATTAAGAGCTACATCCACACACTCATTCATTCTCCCCTGTTTCCAGGCTGATACACTGAGCCCATTTCTTTTTCATAAACACACATTAGACACCGATAAGCGCTCTTAGAGCATCTTTGAGGTTTAGTCTCTCACCCAAGTGCACTTTAAACTGTTCACAGAAGAAAACAGGCAACGATCCGCGGTCTAGAAGAAACAAAACTTAAATGGTAATCAAAACAGGGCTTTAAAATATCCTGTTTTATTTCATCCTTAGACTGGTTTTACGCCAAGCGCACAAGATTTATGTATTCAGTTGGCCTGCTCCAAATCAGGCTACAATCCGGGTTTAATCAATCCTGAAATAAGAAATGTTTTATTTTTTAAATTTTGTATGATTATCTACAACACTTGAGCCATGTTTTTATCCAGTGATGGCTATTGCCGTTCTGTAAAGATGTCGCTCATATTGATGTTAGACGTGTAATTGGTTTTACTTTAAGACATTTTTGACTTGGATTTGCTCCTCCTCAGCCTGGCTTGATGTTTGTGAAACCAAGATTTGGTTAGGCTTAGCTTTCTTAACTTATTCTGTTTTGCTGAAATGTGAAAAAAGCCCTCAGCTTCAGATCCTAAGCCTTAAAACAGATCAATGGACCGCATCAGGCAGTAAAGAAAAGTGGATTTAATCTGATGGTACGTTCACATTAGGAGGTTCTGTTTGACTGCAGTCGTCTCAGTTCAAAGGCTGAAAACAAAAAGTTCATATTTTGTGCTAAACCATCGTTTTATTGACTCAAACTAGGGATGTTTCAGGCCGATAACAAGTATCAAATTGGAGTACCGGTCATGGCATTGATCGGTGTTGGTGTAGCTGGCACTCTCTGCTCCTGATCCAGTTATGTTTTCGGTTTGAGTTGCCTCAACCTCGCTGTCGTACAGGAGGACAACAAACTTTATTTATTTATCTGAGCAGAAGACGGATTTTAAATGGGATTAGTTACACTTTTACATAAAATAGTGATTAAAATAGTGATGAGAATAATGTTATTTTTTTATTCTTCTACTTCCAGGCTTCCATGGACATCCCAGGGCTGAACTTGAGCCAGCAGGAGTACTACCCGTACGTTTACTACAAGATCGACCTAAATTTGCTGGATTTTAAAGTCTAAAACACTTTGCCATCATCATCATCATCATCATCATGTGCTGTAGTGGTCTAATGTGAGAGGTTCACATTCACAAGCTTTAATTTATTTCCAATTCTGTCCTGTTTTTTTTTGTGTGTGTGCGCGTTTGTGGTTTTATGTTTGATTTTTTTTCTTTCTTAATCATTTTCTTGTACGTTTTACACCAGATATTTTTTTTTTAGAAGAATGCTGATTGGCAGCTCTTTGTAGAATCACAACAGTCTTTCATAAAAACTCTCCAATTAGTTCTGACAGAACAGACTTGAATATTGTTGATTTAGTTTTGTTATTTTCAGTTTATTCCACATCAGAAATTGTGACATTCCTTCATGTCATTTACAGACATGTAAACTACTTTCTTTTTACTGTCACCCCTCCTATTCTACTTTAAATAAATTCATATTATAGGTACGTATATGAGAGAAATAGGGGGAAAAGAACTATGTATAATAAATACTGTATTTATTTAATGCTTTAAAAATCTGTGTACATGTTTCTGTTCAGGTTTTAAAAGTGGCGTGTTTGTTTTTAGTTCCACGTAAGAAGCCCCTGTTTACAAGTAAATGTCTTTTCTTCTCATGATGTGATCTTGTGAAACTGGAACTGGTCAAATTATATATAAAAAAACAACAACCTAAAAACAAAAAAAGGAGCGATGTTTGCTGACTATAAGCTCCTACGATTTCTGGATATTTAGCACGTCGAGGAACAACATCATTGTAATCTGTGCTAATACTGTATTGTACTGTATGTATAAAACCTCAACCAACTATTTAAAATAAATGTGAAATTAAATGCTGTCTGTGAAATATGTTGAGAGTTTTCTTCATTTCGTGGTACAATATTTTTGTTTTGTGGAAATATGACAGGAGAGTTGAGAAGCCGGCGGGAAGAAACTCGTTTTAACGCTGCAGGAGGAGGGAGGAGCTTCCTGGGAGTTCTGACCCGAGTGTCTCGTTGACGATGAAAGGTGCATGCGAAAACGAACGTCTCGCAGCCACGTGACCGCGACCCGACTTCTTGACGTCTCATGGAAAATGCTGGAGCCTTTAGGATTGCACGGTCTGACCTTGGGGTGAATTTGCTGGGACGTTCACTCCTGGAAAGATTGTCAGCTTTCTTAAACGTCTACTTGTGAATAGTCTCTCTCTCTCTGCAGAATGATAGACTTCAAATTATTTGGAAGTGGAGTCACAACTTCCCCCAGATTGACGGTCTAAGGATCATTGCTGATGTCTTTCCACCTTGACATTGTGATAACACACCTCTACGATGCAGACCAGCAAGCTGCCCAAACCCCTGCTGCTCACATTTAATGACTCGGGTTTCCTCAGTAATATTCATCATAATAAATAAAAAAAACAAAACATAAATATTTTGGATCGCCACTGCTCCTGGTTCGCATGACGATGACGACGATGGTCGTAGTGATGATGCGGGGGGAAAGTTTGAGCCGACGTCCCTCTCAGCCAATCAGCGCTCGGAGTGCGCGCGGCGTGGACTCCCTCCTCCGTGCACAACGCGCACGTCTCCGTGTGGCGTGTTGCTGCTGGCCAGCAGCTGACAGCCTGTCGGGGAGCTGCAGCGGCCGCCGCTGCTGCTGCTGCTGCTGCTGCTGCTGATGATGGTGGTGGTGGTGGTGGTGATGGAGGGAACACAAGCACTGTGAAGGATGCTGCGCTGGTTCTGAGACAAACCGAGCCGGTTCTTTAGCGTCACCTGCCCTGGATGCGTTTCTCGATGGGTTGCGGTGGGAGTCGGGCGGACGCGATAATCGAGCCGAGGTACCACGAAAGCTGGACTAGAGAGACCGAATCGACATGGCTCACGAACACGGACGTAGAGACCCCCGTGTCGGTTTCAAACAGTAAGTTTATCTCCATTTTCTTCCCGTGGCGAGCGGGAGGCGGCTCGCTGGAGGCCAGATTACGCGTCCTGGCAAGGAATAAAGGGAGGCAGCTGATGATGCAGCAGCTTTTCATCACTGTTTGTCGGGTTTTATGTCGTTCACTTAACCCTTCAAGGTAAAGCTGTGGAGGCCGGTCTGAGGGAGAAGAGGATGGTGACCACAGGCACCCAGTGTGGGAAGCAGGCCCTCTCCACCAATGGCTCCAACCACCAGAGGAGACCCAGGCGCTCTTTAAGTGAAGTAGGTGCCACTGCTGGCAGGTTCATCATAAGCTGTGTTGTCCAACAAGCCCTCGGCTCTCATGTTTATCCAGAGTTAGGGCCATTTTCAGAAGAAAATCGGGTGAAGAATTAAAATGTTAACCTCTAATCTTTATTCAGTTCAGTCTATTTATATGAGGCCAAGCCACAAGAAAAGTCAGCTCAGGGCAACATGCAGATGAAAAAAAACAAGACCAAATCATAAATTCAGCTGAGCTTCAGATTCAAATCCAGTTACAGTCAACTAATTCCAGCATTCACAGTATATTATGAAAACGTTATCTAAGGAAGCCAGCAGATTGGAAAGACTCATTTCAACAGGAACAAACGTCCAGCAGAACCAGAACCAGGCTCAGGATGGCTGGCTACGGGTTGAGAGGACAGGAAAGAAGGATTGGTCCAGGTGTAGTTCCTATGGCGTGGAAAACTAAGAGAAACACAGGTTAATGGCAATAACTGCATTTATAAACATGGACCAGAGAGAGAGTAAAGACAGTAAAGTGAGGGAATGTGGTCAGTTTGTCCCTTAGCATAACGAGACAGCTCAGGAAACCAAAGCCAACCCTAACTCTTGGATTTATCAAAAAAGAAAAGCCTGGTCTTAAACGCAGACGGGGTGTCAGCCTCAGACAGAAACTGGAAGTTGGTTCAACAAGAGAGGAGCCTGAGAACTGAAAGCTCTGCTTCCCATTTTAGCAATTCTAGGAACCACAAGTAAACCTGCAGTCTGAGAGCAAAGTGCTCTGTTAGGAAAATATGGAACAATAAGATCTTTGGTCTAAGATGGAGTTTGGTTGTTGAGAGCTTTAATTGTTAAAAGTAAGATTTTAATTTCTGTTCTGAATTTTATTTAGCCAGGTAGGTTTTACTTAAGGTGGAAACCTGCGCTGGAAGAAAAACCAGACCAAAAGCACAAAATGTTTCTAATTAAAAAAAAAAAGAAAGGAATGCAACAAATAAAATGACCCTAAAAAAATCAAACAAGAAAAAGAAGGCGGACAAGCCTGCATGAGTTGTTTACATTTGATTATATTAGATAAAAACACTGAAAAACTTGATGATAATGGATGACTGATTTGATGCTTCAGTATGTTCTCAAACAGATCTTACCTGTTCCTTTGAGAGAATTTACTGTTTTTGCTTTTAACACGTCAGATGTATTTCTGTATATTACTGTAATATTTTTATGTTGCAATAGAATAATAATGCAATAAGATATTACTGCTTTTTGTTTAGTTTTCTACGATGTAAAAAGATCATCGATAATATAATTCATCCCTTCCAAAATAATTGTGTTTTACAAAAAAGAAAAAAAAAAGCATAAACAAGATAAAAGCCTGCAAAACACAGGTTTACATATTTCTCTTTGTGAAACTCACACCAGCCTATCCATTTGAGCTCATAAACGTGTGTTCCCAGCAGAGTTCCCGTGACTCCAAAAGGAGGGCGTCGAAGGAGGCCAGCTCTTTGTCGAAGGACAGCCGGTCCGTCAGCATCAGCAGCAGCGGGGATGCCGAACCACAAAACATGTGTGACGAGAGATGAAGGCGGGGCAGAAGCGCCGCGGGGATGCAGACGATAAGACGACGGCCTGACAACGAGCAGATCCTGCAGATGATGTTTGCGAGCGACTTTTACAGGGGCCCCGGCTCTCGGCGGCAGCGGTTTGTAACGCGAGCGCCCGCTTACGTCTCCATCCAAAGACCTCTGGATGCTGCATTGATGTTGCATGTGTGAGGGAGAGAGTGGCTCACGAACAGGGTTCACGCTCGCCGCCATGCTTTTCTCCCGCCATGCTCCTAGCACCAGTCAGGGAATGTGTCACTGTGTTACCACAACTTTATGAAATCCATTTAAAAAGAAGAGATTGCCCCTTATATGCACATGATAATCACAATCTGCACATCAAATGTGTTCTGTGTCGGGGCTTCCTTAAGTATTTGCTTTAGTTCTTTGTGCAGTTAATCTCTCTTTTGTTGTCAGTATGAAAAACACTAAGTATGCTGTTTAACCTCAGTCATCGCAGCGAGTAATCTTTATTTAGAAGAACCTAAAGTGCTGTTTAGGAGCTGAGATTTGGATATCTGAAGCTAGGAGGCTAAGAACTATCTTCTCCAGCCCTTTGCAAGATAAAAAAAAGACAAAACAAAAACAAATACACCTGCATGTGCCTACAGTTTCTTTTAATTTCAACTAAACTGTTGATTGATTTATTCTTTGTACTTGCTGTGTATGATGTGTTTGACAGTTCTCCTTTATGTTGTTATTTTTTTTGTGTTTTCTGGTATAAAATTTGTTACAGAAAAACTGTAATGTATTACTTTTGAGGCTGACGATGACTTGCATGTAAAACTCAGTCTCACATTGACTTGGTTCGTCTCTGCCCCATAATGATCAACAGCAAGCCATGTAAAAACAAGTTTTTGGGTTTTTGCCTGTTCAGAACACATGAAATAAACTCAGGAGGTGATACAGGATGGGATAATCCAGTCTGTGACCAGCAGATTGTGTTATTGACTGCTCGAAGACGGAAACTTTAAGAAAAACATGAACAATACACTGGTCGTGTCTTCAGTCTGACTGTATGCTTGTAACAACTGCATCTTGTCAAGCGTTTTCAATGATTCATTGAGAATAAAATGTTGAAATGTGTTGGAGTCATACTGTACATGCGATGTAAAACAAATGTTTGAGTTTAATGCACAGGATCTAAACTCGTTAAATTTGGAAAATAATTATGTTTATGCAATCATAGGCAACAGAATTTTTCAAAAAACCCAAAACAGCAGAATTTTTTTTAAAAAGCTTCCAAAATAATAGTTAAATGCATCTAATAAAACAGCTTTTTAACTTTCAGGCCTAATTGGATCTTTTCCATATTTTTGTTATCACTATTACTACATTTTTTATTAAAATTACAAAGAGAGAGAGAGAAGAATATTACTTGTTAGGTAATTAATGCCACAACAGTTACTGAGGAATGCTGATGAAAAAAATCAAAGTTTAGAATTAATAATATGATTCATTCATTCATATAATTCATTACAGAATTACAAAGAGAGATTATTTCCCCCGTTCTTTAGATCAACTGATGCAACTTTAATAGGCTATCTATCTATCTATCTATCTATCTATCTATCTATCTATCTATCTATCTATCTATCTATCTATCTATCTATCTATCTATCTATCTATCTATCTATCTGGTAATAATAAACCTATGGTGTCTAAAATGTTTCCACCTCATTATTTGTTTAATATGATGAGACACTATTTAATAATTCACAATTGGAATGTAGACTCCCTATTCCTGGCACCAAAAGTAAACCCAGTATGTGTGTGAATGTTTTTTTTTTTGTGGGAAATATTTAACTAACTTTTATTTTGAAGTTTTGATTTCTAACCGGAAGTTTTGTTGGTACTTCCGTTCAGGAACCATTAGCGCTTCCGACTGCTGGATGCTAAAAAACAAAAAACTTTTTGAGGTCTAAAGAAAAACTTCAACTATTTCTTCTAGAAAATAGCAACCGGACCAAATATGTACCCTAAAGATGCTACCAGGCTTTGGTAAAAAAAAAAAAAAAAAAAAAAATATATATATATATATAAATAATATATGGTTAGATATTATTGCTAACGTTAACGGTTAAACTAATATATACATAAATAAAAAAAGCTGGAATCATTAAAAATTGATATCGGTCGTGGTCAACTTTAAGGGACTTCATGAAAAGACTTTGTCATATAAATCAGGAATTGTATATGTTGAGTTTGAGGGAAAAAAAGAGTAAAAACATTGCTAATCAATGATAATTTCTGTTGTGCTAAGTTGTTAACCGTCCAGCAGAGGGAGGCAAAGTAAAGGTAAACGAGTTAGTGTCAAACAGATTTGTTAGCACACGGTATTGTTATTTTCCTCTAGCTTTGTCAATTTACATTAACATTTACCAAAATGTTACGAAAAAAACCCCCAATTTTGCCAGTTATCTTGAGTGTGATTCAGCGTATTAACACCGTAACCGGCGGACGTGACTCTTAATGGTTTTAAATCAGCCGTTAGAAACGCTCAACGTCTCCTAACGGTTAAATGCAGGAGACAGCTTACCCTGATAAAGTACACCAGTCACGATACTTTTGTGTTTTCTGATTTATTCTCTAGAGAACAAGGAGAAAAGCTGAGTTCTGACAGCAGAGGAGGTTCCTGCCTCCTAAAATCATTATGATGGACACACAAAATACCAAAGCAAACAAGCATGGATCACATGTAAGTTGATGTTTTTTTCTCTCTTATATGTTGGTTTGTTGATTTAAATTTTTCCTATTAAACCTACAGTTCTTGCTACTATAAATAAATAACATTACTACCTTCATCTCCCCCTTGTCTCTTTCAGGTCAACTATAAGATAGCAAGAGAAGAGAGGAAGAAGCTGTTTACCTCTGCACATAAGTACATGTTTGACACCCTGGGCCTCAGACTGTCTTTGGAACCAGCAGCAGTGGAAGAATTTATTTTAGATTCTCCATCAGTAAGTTTCCTCACTGTGGTGTGTCTCAAAGCACACGTGTGACACAAGGAGAGCTGTTTGTAGACAATGTGTGGTAAAGAGCTGTTACCACAGAAGAGTTTCAGACTTTAGACCATTTAATTACTCAGCTCCAGAGTAATTGTCAGTGCCTGTCTCCCCGAAAGGCAGGCTGGTGTCTATCTCCAGCCGTCACTGTGCGAGAGGCGGGGGGACACCCTGGACAGGTTGCAAGTCCATCACAAGGACATATAGAGACAAACTAGTCAAACTATTCACACTCTGACTCACACCTAGGGACAATTTTAGAATTGCCAGTTCACCTGACATGCATGTTTTTGGTTTGTGGGAGGAAACTGGACCAAAACCTTCACAGGGAGAACATGTCAACTCCACGCAGAAAGGCCCCAGGCAGGAGGCCATCCTGCAGCCGCTGCTGCCCCCAGTGTTTGGGTTTTAATTAAAAAAAGGCATCACTACATAAAGAGTGTTAAAAAATGTTCATGTGTTTGCTCTTCCGTTTTCTCCCTTGCTGAATAGCTGGCTGCTTTTGATCATTTCCTCGCTGTTGGAGGTTGTAAAACCATTTCCTTCGTGTACCAGGAGTCTGAAGTCCCAGGAATCGGTAAGAATACGTCAGGAAAGACTCTCACACTGGTGTTTATATCCTGTTTCTTCATTAAAATTTTTATGACTGTGCATCAACTAACCCTTAATAAAAACAGATTAGAAAAAGACTGTTTTGATTTCTAAAAATAAATAAATAAATTAAAAAAGCGGTTCATGTTTGTCACTTGCATGTTTCTGGAGAACATCTCTACCAGGACTACTAAACACAAACCGTCTTTCTATATTAGTAAAAATCCCAAACAGCATCCGCAGCTCCGTGTGCTGCACATTCCCGGTTTTATCTCATGCAAGCCTTTTGTGTTTAATTTCAGAGTGTGGGCGCACGTATCCTGGGCCAACCAAAGATGGAAAAATACTGCGGTTGTTTCTAGCTAATTTAGCCGAGATAGACCTCACAGGCATTTGCTGCGTCTTCACACGAACAAAAGTGGACGTTCCTCTGAATCTAGAAAAGATACACGAGGTCAGACAAATCGGGTGGTTTGTGTCTGTAAATGTCATTTATTGATTTTTGAGTGATGGTCACATTTCTTATTGATTTATTTTGATGGTATTACTTGGATTAAAATAAACTGAACTAAATGTAGTGACTGCATCCCTTTGAAAATACTGCTTAACATATACTGGGTGTTAAAGTGTAAGGGTACAAAAACGTATATTTTATTATTTGGTGTGGTAGTAGCTAAGAGTCATTATCAACACAGTTTCCTGTCCTTTTTGTTCAGTTACCAACCCTTGTGATCAAGTAATAGCTTTTTTGTTAGTGTTAATTTAAAATGTAGTGAAAGAGTTAAAAGAAAATGGCGGACAAAACTTTGATATAAACAATGTTTAAATCAGTCTAAATGAAGTCTCTCCCTAACAAAGTTACTTTTTTTTTTTTTTTTGCCTTTTAGGAAATATTTTTTTCAGCGATCGATGCCAGAGATGGCCTCCTGAAAGGAATAAGAAACGCCTACAACTTTCTGCTCCCCGCTCTCGAAGCACAGGAAAACTGGGGCGCCTTAGACAAGTCCAAGCACGGCGCAAAAATGAAAAAGAACTTCCTGCGTGAAATGAAACAGTGTCTAAACTCTTTAGATGGTAGGTTTTTTATTTTCCAACCCTTCTGAGTGTGAATCTTTAGACGGAATATGCTGTTTGCTTAAACATTAAATAATAAACACGCCACTGTAGCCAAACTGCAGATTTTAACCCATTTTTTATTTTCTTCTTTGTCTTCATCAGACCTCCAGACGAGAAGTGAGAGCGTCGTCCACCTGACTACAGTCACAGATATCGACTTTTCTAAGCTGGTTTGTCTCGATGACATGAAAGCTGCGGCTGCTAACCCTGAGATGGTCAAACGACTGGAGGAAATTCTGAGTCAGTGGTGCAAGGACATCGAGCAGGTTTGTAGACTTAAGCTTTAACATTTTACTCTGATTTAAGTCTGTGCTGTTAGCTGGTAACGAGCAGCCTCCAATGACCATTAGGCTAAACAAAAATGAGCAGAAAGATAATTAGTATATAAAAATGAAAATTAAAGTAAAAGATGAGTATGTTTAGTCTGAGAAGAAGGAGATGCTGGCATAGACAAAAATGAAATTAAAAAAGGAAATAAACCAAATTAAAATATACAGGAAGTAAGGGATAAGTTCTTATTTACTAGTTCAACACCAAGTTTTTTATTAGGACAGAACTTCTACGTTAATTGTCCCAAAACTTAAATGCAAGCTACAAATAACAAAGACGAGGAAGCATTTTTTTTTTACATTTTAAAGCAAATAGTTTAATTATTCTTTCTGTCAGTTTTGAATCGTCAGGTTGAATTTCTAAAACCTCATGTATGCCTTACTATCAGGTCCTGATTGAGAGCGATCAGCTGAGGAAACAAGACAACATGGGACCCCTGAGTGAGTTGGAATACTGGAAAAGGATGTCTTTAAGGTTCAACTCCATCATCAGCCACATAAAAAGCCCCGAGTGTAAGACAGTGGTAATGGTGCTCCATATCCGCCGTTCCAAAATGATGAAGGTACTTCAGAAAAAATGACTTATTCAAACAGTTTTAATGTATTTATCAGTATTATTTGGGAAAGTATGTAAAAAGAAATAAGACATCTCAGTGCAAATGTTAATATTAACATGTGAACTGTAAAGGTTACAGAATCAGTGCTCACTGCATTAATCTTTAAAGGTGGTTCAAATCTTTACTGAAAAGACTTGACTGTGTACAGGTAGTTACTGTCAGAGAGAAGGTTAGAGGTATTCCCAAAAGGTCTGAATTGCGTAAGAACATATCAGTGATCAATGGGATTATTCTAACTTATTTAAGGATATTTTCTCAAGGTAATATTATCTCACATTTATGTTTCTGTGTGTTTTTCTTACTGGCATCGTCTGTTCATTACATGTTAGTCTGGACTCTGGTATGGTAACTTGAGAAGGATAAGACAGAACAGATTTATTAAACAAAAAGGTTTAATATCAGTTAGAGCCCCTCTCACATAAATAATGAATACAACGATATGACCGCGCAGGTGTGGCAGGATCTGGATAACAGGATTACAGATCGAGTCAGTGAGGCAAAGGACAATGTGAAATTCCTGGGCACACTGGAGAAAGTCGTGCAACCACTGTACAACAGTAACCCGGTATGTTTATCGCAGTCTAAAATACTTTGTTATGTCTTTATTACATTATTTTGTACAGCCCAGAGGATCATCATGTAGACACATGATTTATATTGTATTTCTACAGGCCCTGGATGCACAAAAAGTATTAAGAAAATGCAAACATGTAGTTTTCTTAAGCTTCCAGACTGTGAAAACAACTCATTAGTCCATATGTTTTTGTGTACTTTAATTACAATGAAAATAGTTATACTTTACATAGATCAGCTTAACAGACGCTGCTCTGTGGTCAAAAATAAAACTTCCTCTACATCTGTACATCCAAATCAAGATACGTTGGAATACAGAAAACAGCTGTTTGTTCGTCAGAAACATGAGTTTTCCAGCTACAAGATGGGAAATCCAGTGGGTTATGAATTGTTATGAATCGTTTCTGTTTTCAGGTTTTCATGACAAAGAATGTGCAGAATGTCGTCAGTGCCATTCATATGATTTACCGTGTTTCGCTGTACTACAACACGATAGAAAAGATATCTGTGCTCTTCATTAAGGCAAGTGAAGCGTGTTGCATTTGGAAAAAGGATACGATCATGAGAAGACACAGCGTAGTGATCCAAGTTCTCTCTGTAAACTGTTACAATGGTTCCAGGTCACAAACCAAATGGTCACAGCATGCAGAGCTTATATTACCGACAATGGCAGAAGTTTCATATGGGACCAAGATGCCGATGACCTCGTCAAAAAGATGGAGGTGACTGTGACGCCGACATCCCTGACTGACTTTGCTAAAGCCTGAAAATAACTCACTTTGATATTAACAAACGGACACGATTGTCATCTGCTTGTCTCTTGTTCAGGACTGCCTTTGTTTGTACCAGGAGTATCAATCCTGCGTCCACAAAACAAGGTTTCAAACGAAGGAGAAGAGTGGGGAAAAGCCCTGCGATGTTTCAGGCATACAGTTTGATTTACGCTTCAAAGGGTTCTGCGAGACACTTAAAAAGGTCAATCCATTGTAATAAATTGGACATTTTTTATGATAAGACTCTGCCAAGAAACAACATACATTATTTTATTTTTTATTTTTTATAGATCAAACAAATAATTACAGTGTTCAAGACATTTGAACCTCTTGAAAAGTCAAAGATCGAAGGCATTGAGACAATAGCCAGACAGTTCTACACGGCATCCATCAGTTTGAAGAGGAAGCGGTATGACATACTGGCACCAAAGGCGACCGAGTTTGAAGCTGATTTTGTGAAGTTCAAGGCTGAGATCAGCCAGATCGAGGTACGTGTGGTCGACAGCAGCGCGCCCGGCTGGCCTCTACTTTAATTCAGGATCAATTTAAAGATTTAAAAACCTTTATTGTTCCCCGCAGAACAAACTCCAGATGTTTATGAGTTCGTGTTTCTCAAAGATCATCTCATCTCAACAAGCTCTTTCCCTGATTCAGCGGTGAGTAGAACTTGTTGTCGTTTTATGTCAAGTTTCTACAATAATGATGAAAAATGTGCTCAAGTCTAAAAAAAAAAGAAAGTATTTAAATATTTTTGTGTTTTAGTTTTCAGAAGCTGAACATTCCTTGTCTTGACGCCCAAATTTCCACCGTTTTGGGTCTCATTCTTCAGCGTTACGCCTCAGAAGTCGAGTTTGTGAAAAGGGTATCCATTTTGCTTGAAGTTGTGCATCCGGGCAGACTCTGGGAATAAAATAGCTGTGAGTGAAACGTGAACTTTGTTTTGCCAACTTTGTTTGCAGCTTTTTGACAAAGAGAAGGAGGATCCTCCATTAAGCAGAGACATGCCTCCAGTGGCTGGCAGGATTGCTTGGGTCAGGCATCTCTACAGAAAGATAGACCAACCCATATGTTACATAAAAGTGAGTCAAAAAGCCTGTTGTTTTAAAGCTAATTCATAAACATGATCTGTTTTCGAGCTGACAGAACCTGTCTTCCTGTGCAGACAAACTCAGACGTTCTCTCCAGTCCTGAGGGAAAAGAGGTGGTCAGAGCATACAATAAAACGGCAGAAATGCTGCTGGAGTTTGAGATTCTTCAACACCAAACGTGGGTGGAGGAGGTTTCCAGGCTAGAATACGGTCGGTTCTGTGATTCTCACATACGTTGATACTCGTCCAGGTGGTGCACAGCTGCTGTTAAACTCTCATGGAGTCGATATTTGCTTGAAATGCTCTTTGTGTTTTATATACCAGTACTGAACCACACACTGCTGGTTCGGCATCCAAGGACGGGAAAGTTAATCGACAACTTTGATCCAAAAGTTTATGAAGTCATTCAGGAGGCAAAGTGTTTGACAGCGATGGATCTTCAGGTTCCGAAGCAGGCTTTAGTTCTTGTCAAGATGGAAAGCAAATTAAGAGGCTATCACTTGCGACTAAAGGTAAAGCTTAAAGCATTTTATGATGCATTTTACATATAAGTCACCTATACATAAGTAATTTTAATGCTTTTTAATAGACTATTTTGGAAGATTATGAATCCACCTGTGAAAGGATTCCTGCAGACTTCAGCAACTTGATGGCTTCAGAAATAAAAAATGTAAGCATTTTATAATAAAAGCAGATGATGGCGTTTGTGACAAAACGTCTAACCATTCACGATTCTGTAGATATTTGATTTTATTTTCTAATATCTACAGGTTGCTTTTTTTTAACCCCAATTCATTACATTCTTTCTAAATGTCAAGGTTGAAACTGCGCTTCGCCAAGGTTCAGCACTGCTGACCTGGTCATCCTTCCTCCTGGACAAGTTCTTGCAAAATGCTGAGACTGCTTTGTTTGAGCTCAAACATCTTACAAATAGGGTATGCTACTAAATGAGCAAACTGTTATTTGTCTGACATTTGTTGGTATATGAATAGTAACAAAATAATATATCTACAAATATTTAGAGTCAGAGCAGGTAAAGAACTAAAACATGCAGGATAGTGTTCCTCGAGGGCCTTATTGATTTAGAATATACTTAAATCCTTGCCTTGTGGGAAAACCTGTTTCACGTTTAATATCAACTTACACTTGTTTCAATGTGTCACTTTTTTTAGGTGCAGGATATTAGTAAGATGCACATCGATGATGTGATTGAAGAGATGTCGGAGACGATGCTGATTAACCTCCCAGAAAACGCGGCTTCACTGCAGGACCTGGTTGACTTGAACCAGGCACGGCCATCTTATTTTCATTTTCCTAATTAAAACATAAATAGAAGCTAATTCCTTTAATTAATTATTCACAATTGTTGCTTTGGTAAAAGTAATTTTAGCCTAAACATTTTGCCGTATAACCGTGTGTTCACTCATGCTTTTATGTGGTCATTTTTTTCTTTCCTTTAGAATCAATGTAAGGAGTGGACAAAGACATTAGATTACAAATGTAGTCTCCTTAAAGGGGCGATCAGTGAGCTGGGTTTTGTCTTCAGCGCCATTTATGACCCCAAAGTCCCAAAGACTGTGGAGGAACCTGTACCAGGTGTGCAACACATAAGTAACTGTGTGAACAAATCTTTAAATTCCTATTTAATTCTTACTTAAAAAGTATACACTATATTTTAGGAATGACCAGGGCAACCCCAAGAGAGAGCCAGAAGAGAGGTGCTGAAAAGGAGGGAGGGATTTTAGAAAATTCAGTCAAAGAGAAACCAAACAGGTTTGAAAAGGTATGTTTGCTCACGAGTCATATTCAGGTTCAGACAACTTTATCGAGCCAAATGCAAATCATTGGTAAACTTCTACCTCACCTTCACATTCAGCACACATCATCAACAAAGAAAATACAGGAGAGCTACATAATAAATGGTTCTCATCCTGGACATTTTGTTCTGTCAGCCTGTAGCAAATGTTTCCTGTACTGTTTTGGCTGCTCTTTTCCCTCACAGACAGACCGTCAAACCATTGAAAGGCTTTCAATAAAACATTTTTTTAAAAATTACATTCAAATGCATCACAGATGTAAAAAGTCCCAGTGACAATCATGTTTATGTTAATGTCAAACTTTGACTGAAATATTTGTAGAGGTCCACAATTTCAGCCCTATTATTATGAATGATGCTGGCCGTTAGTTTGTCCTGAGTCTAAACTAAAATCAGTGATTAACTCTTTCGTTTTTGATATATTAAGATCCAAAAGGTTATCATTGCATCATTTGTGAAACGCAGGTCTTGTGTTATTATGGTCTGAGTCCTAAAGATGATACAGGAGAGCTGCATCATCAGAAGACTTCATTTTATTGCCTCCCAGAGACTTTATTCAGCCTTAAAGAATTTCTGTTATCATCCTGTACGGTGGCATACTAAAACATGTGAGAATGTATCTTTTTCAGGAGTTTAGGAAGCTTTATGAGCTCTACAGTACGAAGGTGTTTGAAGCACTTGTCAAAAGCACAAAAGTCTCCCTGGAAGCCCTTAGAAAGAGAATTTGTAGTGCCGTGTAAGTATGTTGGTGTTAAAAAAGACCAGTATTGCACAGTAATAGTAATGACCACGAGCAGACTGACATAAGTAAATGTGACTTTTAGTTCTTTCAAGAAGTCAAAGAAAGTGCCAAAGTTGATCCCACTAATAAAATCTGAAGCACAGCTGGACAAACCCATAGTGGTGAGTTTCTTATATTTGTTGATTCATCATTTTAAGTCACTCCAGGAGTTAATTTGCAGATGTAAAGAAATTATGTAAAATCCTGCTTGTCTTGTTAATCAAAAAATAAAGTTTCTATATCTGATGTTTGTTGTCATCAGGTAATGATACCCAATGTAGATGAGACCCAGCAGGCCATAAATCTTCTTACTGACTTTGTGTTGGAAGTCAGTAAGGGAGTTGGACGGCAGCAGGAGTATCGCTGCGATCAAAGTCTGACGGGAGGTAACAAACTGTCAACATCCACATAAGATATGTTTAAAGTGACGCATGTACATGTACTTTTCTTTTCATTTGTTTCATTCCATTACACAACAACATAGTATTTTAATTTTCTAAAATTGGTCAGACAAACCTTTGGTTAATCTATATATTTTTTCATGTTTTTGTCTTGTACTCGACACAGAAAAAGACAATTTCTTTCAGTGTATTGTTGAACACAAAGACATCAAGAAGCTCGTGGCCATTCTGAGAACAGCAATCAGCTCTCAGAAGGTCCAAACCACTAACGTTCTGAAGCAGTTCGACTCTTTCAGGTCGCTTTGGGAAAACAACAGGAACCTCAAAGTCAAGGTTTGTTTGATTTTATAAATACAATAAGTGAATTTTTTTTTACTGCAGTATTGACATACAGTATATAATGATTGTCTTAAAGGAATTTATGGACTGCAACCCATCCTTGATCCAAATTAAATCTGAAATCCAGCACTACGTCTCAGTTGAACAGGAAATTGATGACATTGACTCTACAATTGACTCTGGACCATTTGAACTGTCAACAGGTAAAGTAGCCATGATGTGTTTTATGTAAGAACCAGGTAACTTACACATTTCAGATTTTTACATTTCCAAACCAAAGTGTTCCTAAACAGTTTTAAGACAGAGTCTATAAACGTTTTTTGGTCCAGATGGTCACACCACCATTGATCACAACCCAGTTTACAACCTTATGTTGATTTTTGGATTATTCTACATTTAAAAATCTCCTGTGAAAACAGGTTCTTTAAAGAAGGCCTTGACTGCTGAGAGCAAAGCTTGGAAGGGACTGCTTTGCAAATACCTGAAGGAAAGGTACAAGAAGAAAATGATTGACATCAGCATACAGACCAACAGATACTCGGCGCAGCTGTCGCATGCTGTGAACAACCTGGAGGATGTGCGCTGTGCAATGGGGGCCCTGTCCAAGCTGCGAGACGCTGACATACAGATTGATATGACACTGATTTCCATTCAGGTATGACTAACGATCATTGCTTGAACTGAGACTGGGATGTACCCCAAAGCTCTGTAGCTTGTGTTACACGTACATAAATAAAACGACATGATTTGACAGCATTTTCTGTCAGTCTTACAAGTAAAAAAGGAAGAAGAACAAAACTAACCCCCTGAGTGATCCACTTTACAGGAGGCTTATGAAATCTTGACCCAAAATGAAGCAGAGGTGAACAGAAGAGAAGCAGATGGAGTGTACAATCTAATGGATTTCTACACAGCACTCCAGGCTAAAGCTGTAAGTATTATCCTGACACGAATGTTTATTTTGCTCCTACACTAAGACGTGATTATCGACTTTGAGCCCTGACTTTCCCCAGAGATCCGTGCAAGATGAGCTTGTCCGCAAGCAGCCCGAGTTCAAACAAAACCTGCTGGAGTGCGTTGCTGTTTTTAAAAAGGATGTTGACACTTTTATGGAAGAATATGATTGTGTAAGTAATCTGTAGAGGTTTAATTTCGGTAAGCTTTATTATTTTTTATTTAAATGAAATTGCCAATTTAAATGTGTTTATGAATTTATGTGGCTTTGCATTTTAGGAAGGTCCCTTGGTTGAGGGGATTGATCCACGAGTAGCTAGCAAAAGGCTTCAGGAATTTCAGGTAACAATGTTAATTTATTTGTGTTTGTGATGGTTTTGTTAATGTTTGACGTTTGAAACATAAATAAGAAGAAATGGCCTCGATTTGATATAAGGAATATTCATTTTAGTAGTTTTCATAAAACAAAGATCTTAACAAGGTGAAAAGAAGAAAAGTAATATTTTTTCTCCTTTCAGTGTTTAATCTTATGTTGATTTTAATTTGAAATTTCTTGTTACATTTTAAAAAATGTCATTTTTGTTCAGGCTAGATTTGAAAAACTCTGGAAAAATTTCACCACCTATAACTCTGGAGAGCAGCTTCTGGGCTTGCCCGTGACAGAGTACAACTGTCTGCATCAGAAAAAGTTGGTTGCTGCTCTGCTAAGCAGCTCTTTGGACGACCATTTATTGATTATAATGGTGTTCAAACACATAAAGCCACAAATAATTTGTTTTATTTCTTTTAGGAAAGAGCTTGATCTGCTTCAAAAGCTCTATGGCCTGTATGATGCTGTGATGAGCAAGATAGGGGGATACAATCAAATTCTGTGGACAAAAGTAGATATTGAAAAGATAAATGCGGAGCTTTTAGAGTTTCAGAACAGGTGGAGTATTCTTACAGTTACAGTCTGCTGAGTGCCAACACTGTTCTGCACATAATGAGATTATTGTCTGGATTTGTAGGTGTCGAAAGCTCCCCAAAGCACTGAAGGAGTGGCAAGCCTTTCTTGACCTAAAAAAGACCATCGATGACTTCAGCGAGTCCTGCCCTCTGCTTGAAATGATGGCGAACAAATCCATGATGCGCCGACACTGGGATCAAATCGCTGCCTTGACTGGGCACGAGTTTGAAATCGAGTCCAGTACCTTTACTCTGCAGAACATCATGGATGCTCCTCTTTTGTCCAAAAAGGATGATATCGAGGTTTTCTATCAGTTTGTACAAACCTAAAGGGATAGTTTCAGTGTTTTGAAGTGGGGTTCTGCAAAGTTAGGGGGAAAAAATCTATAATACTGTGTTTGCTTGAATCTTTATGAATTTGTAGTATTTGTTTTTTTTTACATTGCACTACTTTTGCATGCGTTCCATTTTGCAACAAGTGGAACAGTTTTCAATTTAAGTAACCATAGACTTCTGTGTGAAATACATGGCTGATCTAAGAGTGAGGTAAGATGAGATAAACTTTATTGTCTGCATCAACTGTGGCAGAAATTCTCCTTTAACACGCTCTTTTACATTTCCCAACATACTAAAAATAAATAAATAATAGTTTAGAGAAAAGCATTTGGTTGGTCAAGAATAGGCCCTTCTGACTAACTGTTCACTCCTGGAGAACCTCTCCCAGGTTCTCCAAGCTGAGGTTGTTCAAACTGCAGGTAAAATACTGACTGCCTACATCAATTCCACAGAACCCCACTCAAAAACCTAAATTATTCCTTAAACTTTGCTCTGTTTTCCTAAATATATTATTTCATCTGTTTGTTTGTTTGTTCCCGTCTTCTTCCGTATGTTCTGCACTTGTAGGACGTCTGCATATCAGCTGTGAAGGAGAAGGACATTGAGGCCAAGTTGTCACAAGTGAAAGAGTTGTGGTCGGGTCAGACCCTCAGCTTGATGACTTTTAAGAACAGAGGGGAGCTGATGCTGAAGGGGGCAGAGACACTGGAGATTCTTACCATCCTGGAGGATAGTCTGATGATCCTGGGGTCACTGCTGAGCAACAGGTAGGAGAAATTAAACACCAACTTCAAATGTTTTATTCAGTGAAACATTAAAAGAAACATTACTTAACTATATCTCATATATCAGAGAGGATTTATGACAACTGCTGAGATAATCTTTGGTATATTCATTTAAAAATGAGGTTTAAATAATCCTCAATAAGATGTCTTAAGTAACTTGTGTTATGTCTGTTTTTTACAGGTACAGTGCATACTACAAAGCAGAAATCCAGGACTGGGTCTCCAAGCTGTCAACGTCGTCTGATATCATTGAACAGTGGATTGTTGTGCAAAACCTGTGGATCTATTTGGAAGCTGTGTTTGTTGGTGGTGACATCGCCAAAGACCTACCACAGGTGATGTCATTTATATACAGGTGCTGGTCATAAAATTAGAATATCATGAAAAAGTAGATTGATTTCAGTAATTCCATTTAAAAAGTGAAACTTGTATATTATATTCATACATTACATACAACCTCATATATTTCAAATGTTTATTTCGTTTAATTTTGATGATTACAAATGACAACAAATGAAAATCTCAAATTCATCATATCAGAAAATTAGAATCTTGTGAAAAGGTTCAAAATTGATGGCACCTGGTACCACACTCTAATCAGCTAATTAACT